>NC_089798.1:24038556-24126056 GCF_040412425.1 Macrobrachium rosenbergii
GCTTTCAGGAATGCTGGAGTTACTACCCCCAGATCGAGCGTCTTCTAATGAAGACGTCGGTATAACCAAGGGTGAGTGAAAGAATCACAACCACAGAGCCACACTCGATAGACATCCCCATGTCAAGATCCCCGGGAAGAGCGAGGGGGGCACTTACCAGCGCCCACGCTCACCCGCCCCGCCTTGGCGACTCCAGCACCATCTGAACTCATTCCAGACTAGCACCACCCCCAGGCTTGGCATGAGCAAGTAGGGGGGGCAAACCTGCTTCTGGGAGGGTCACCGGGTGACACAGGGCCTCCCTCAGAAATAGATTTTTCCTTTGTCAAAATCCCTTTTCTGAGTTCAGCCCCGTGTCAGCCGGTGAAATAGTGACAGAGAATCATGCCAAGACTGCAAAGCTACAACAGAAAACGAAAGGTGATCAGAACAAAAACACATGCTATGAAAAATAGATTTAATTACGATATCTCATCAAGGAAAATTAGATTTAATAACAGATAAGTAATGGGTGGAACAAACACACCCAATTGTATAAAGACACCATGAATATGTAAACTTAAGTCTAAGAACATAGTGGAATGATAAAATTACAATGTAATTAGGGGTGGAATAAAAGACCCCCTTAACATAATAGTATAAACATGAAATACAAACTTAAATCTAAGAACAATGAGATATATACAAAATCAGGAATTGAGGTACATGAAACAAAATAAAAAAACCGCTCCAGTACTTCTACCTTAATCTAAACTCACAGCATATTAAAATCCAACCAACAAGACAGATAATAACCAGGGAATACTATTATCGATTATGAGGAGCAAGGCAGTGAGGCATGATTGAACCAGAAAGGCAGGTAGAGAAATAAATGAGGCAGGCGGGGGGGGGAAAGGAAAGGATAAGGATAATTAATGTGAGGAGATGACACTCCCCACAGCCACATGCAGAAAATTTCAGGGCTTTGAGTGATTTTAAATAGTGGTTTTAAACGCTAGAGGTGATTTCTATCCCATATACTCGGTAAGTTAAGCAAAATTCATATTATGAAAATAGATAGTAAAGGTAGCCACTGCACGTGAACCTTTGGGACTCAACGAAAGAGTTCCACCCTTTTCCCTGATAAAAAGAGGACCCGACTTATACTGTGGAGTTCTTTGTAGATAAGACTTTAAGGTATATAATGGACATAAGGATTGGTCCTGAGGGAGAGACACCACCTTCTAGGGGGACCACCTGTCCTGAGGGTCTTCATTTTTAGCTAGGAACCTATGATCAGGGGAAAGGAGGACTTCTCCGGATGGGATATTAAGGAAATCAACATGATCATCACCTCTAGCGAGAGCCGATAGCTTTGAAATTCTGGCAACTGAAGCTAAGCTAATCAGAAATACCTACTATAAGGCTGATTTAGCTACATCAATAGTGGCCGGGGCGAGGCATTTTTCAAACAATGATCTAAAGAAAGTAACCGTTAGATTAGTAGCCACAGTTTGAGCTTCAGATGCCTTCAAGAAGGATGTTAGTTCTTTGCTGCTATGCATCATCCTTTCTGAGTAGAATCTCTTATCAGATTCTAGAAACAGAGTGTTGTGGGGTCAATGTTTGCTCCCTTTTGCAGCAAACATTATAAGGTCCATAAAAGCCCGGGCATTCTGAATTCTTAAGAAAGCAGACACAGCCTTTGTTTGTACTACTTGGGTCAGACTGGATTTGGGTAGCTGATGACACCGCAACTTGAGTTCCTGGAGCAGAGGGAACCAGTTGCTCTTGGCCAATAAGGGGCTACTAGAGCTAGATGGCTCTTGAATGACCTGAGTTGTGCAGTACTCTCAACAACATGTTTATTGGGGGAAACAAGTACACCTTCTCCCAACAGTTCCAAACTATGGACATCGTATCTGTGGCAAAGGTCTGAGGGTCCGGGTTGGGAGCCACGTATCAGGGAAGCTTGTAATTGTTCTTTGCAGCGAACAGATCCACCTGGAGCCCTGGAACCCGGCGGCAAATTCAATTGAACGATTCCCCGCCCAGAGACCACTCCGCGTCCAACGGGTAGTCCTGGACAGGAGACCGCCACTATGTTCCGCACCCCGATAGATGGGTGGCTGACAAATGCCAGCCGTGCTTGTTCGCCAGGGAGAAGGTAGCTACCACCACCTGGTTAACGCGACCTGATTTGGAGCTGCCCCTTTTGAAGCAACGAACCACCACTGCGCTGCCCAACACCAGCCTGATGTGAAACTGGCGGCGGGCGGAGTTTCTTGAGAATTAGAAACACTGCCACAGCTTCCAAGGTGTTTATATGAAACTGTTGGAACATTGTAGACCATATCCCTTAGATTTTTTGTTGTGGTGAATAACCTCCCCAGCCGCTTAAAGAAGCGTCTGAGTGGATTACCAGAGCCGGAAGGGGGAATTGAAGTGGAACAGGCTTCGAGAGACCCTGGATGTGGACCACGGGCGGGGTCTACTCTCCATGATTTGAGGGGATGAGGGACTCTGTCTCTGAATCTGATGTCTTTAATCTCGCTTTTAAGAGCAGGTCTGTCACTGAAACAAACTTAAGAGGGCCGAGAAACCTCTCTAAAGTCCTGCGGAAGGTTACTTTCAGAGACTTTCTGGTAGAATTAGATTTCCTTCTGCTTGGCCGGCGGAAGAGATAACCTGTACGAGGTTAGGTCCCACTTGATACCCAGCTACTGAAACCGAGACTCCAGAGTCAGGCGGGACTTTTCCTTGTTCAATTTGGAGTCTGAGAACGACCCCAGGAACTCGGTCATCTAGAATCACTATTTGCTGGCGGAAACTTTCTTGGGGACAGTGAAAAGCCTGCCTTGAAACTTGAGGTGCCTCACTTCCTTTATAGCTCATTTATTGAGTAGTTCCGTTACCAAGACCTGTAGGGCTTTTGGAGGAAGGATGGTAAAATCTGGTCATGGGAGGGGACCCTGATCCAGTTCCAACCCAGACCTTTGGACACGATACTGTGTGTCCAGGGACTGAAGGACCACTGGTCTCTGAACCAGTAAAGGTGTTCACCCACCTAACTGGTCTCAGTGAGAGGAAGCAGATTTGCTTCCTCTACCGTGGCCACTTTTCCTCTGGAAGACAGGCTTAGCCCCGCCTCTGAAGGGGGCTCGACCTCTACCCCCCCTTGCGCCCCTATTAAGACCGTGAAAAACCCCACGGCCCTCATAGGTAAGGTTGTATGCCGGCGAGGAGACATACGTAGGTGCAGCAAGGGGTTGGGCTGGTTGAACCAGCACATACTGTTGGGGTTGGGCCTTGGAGGTGGATGGTTGGCTCACCGTTGAGAGCGGGACTGCCTGAACAACCGCCTGATGTTGGGGTCTCCTGCGCTTCCTGTAACGTTTCCCAGGCCTATTCTGGGAACCGCTAAACTCGGAGGTCTTCCGCTTAAGAGCGGAGATACCCCACCGGGAGCGCAGACTCTGGTTGGTCCTGGTTGCTTCGCTCAGGACACCGGAGACCTCATTGTCTGGGAAAAGGTTGGTTCCCCAGAAAGAACTCCTCATGAGCCTGTCAGGTTCAAGACGAATAGTGGCATCAGCGAAGATGAACTTACGGCAGTTCATCTTTGCTACCATGAAGTCGAACAGGTCCGACTGAAACCCCGCTAACAGGGATTTAGTCAGAACCTGAAACAATGGTTCCTCTGAAAAGGAGACAGCGGTCGCTTCTGACAGGCACAGCGAGTTCAAAGACCGGCTCAACTGACACCGTGCTTCGAACTCAGCCTTCAGGAGAGCTTCTGTAAGCTTAGGAAGCTGCTCTCTGAACTGGTTTGACACGCAATCTGTGTCCAATTTACCGACAGTAAATGTGGACGGGCGTTCCTCAGAACTCGTAACCCCGGGGAAGATTAGAGATGTAGGGTCTAATTCCCGGAGCTGAGGCAAGGGTTTGCCTTCCAAGCAAGCCTGAGCGGTTGCAATAGCAACTTTGTTCAGGCAGGGGGTGGGTAGCCTACCACCAAGAGAAAACATATTGAAGTTGCCCTTGAAGGGGGTCAACTCCGTGTCCTCCGCCTGCCACCCGGTAAAAGTGCGCAGGAGAACAGATTGCGCCTGATCCCTAGGGAAAATCACCGTCTCCGTAGGGACCTCAATTGAGCGTACCCAGGCTTCCTCCGTCAGCCTAACGAAGCCTGGGTAGGGGGGCAAGAGATCAGCCGGGAAGAACTCCAGTTCTTCTAGACGCCTGGTACCTAGGCCTTCAATGGTCAAGGTGCCTTCATGCTGGACAGCACGAAGAGCAACCCGCCATGGGTTCCTTACGTCAAAAGGAGGGAGGGCAGCGGTGTCGGGGAACTGATAGTGCACCCCGGCACCACCGGAGCGCGACAAATCAGCAATCAGCTTGATCTTGAAGCTTCTCAGTAAGCTTATCTAGTTTAGTGTCTACCTCCGTGGAGAACCTCTTCAACAATATCCCCGCAAACGCCTCCGGGTCAAAGGCAGGCTGGCGAGGAAGGCTGGACTTGGTCGCCCATTTACTTGCTCCTTTGCCCGGGGTACTCAGTTTGCTCCCGGAAGGCAAAGGGTCAGCACCCTTTGGCTTCGACGGGGGGAAAGGAGAGACTTTTCGTGAAGACGAGGACTTGCAGCCCTTCGCCTTCAACGACGACTTCAACTTGGGGACAGTAGACTGAACTCTGTCCCTCAAGATAGCAGGTTTGGTGAAGGCCTGAAAGGAAGAGGATGATGAAGGAGGGGGATTAAGGAGGCGCCCGCCCCACTGCCTCACTTACCTCAATACCTACCCCTGGTCCTGCTCGGTGACCATCGGCTTGAGATCCAGGTCGAGCACAGCGACGACTCTGTAATCCCAGTGTAGGGGTCCCCTTGCATGGGCTGGGTGCGGCCCGGATCTGATCGTCGATGATAGGTGCGGCCACATCAGAAGGTACGGCCGCAGTGATCCAGGCGCTGGGATAAAGCAGGTCCCTCAGCTTTTCATCGAGGATATAGGGTTTCCCCAACGGGACATTCCTCCCGAACCCAGCTACCAAGGCGCGGAGAGACCCCAAGGCCTCTTTCTTGAAGGACTCGTCAACCTGAAAGGGGCAGAGTGTCAAAGAAAGGGCTAATACCGTGTTTATATAAGAGCCAAATGTGACCAAATAATAAACTGTGACTAATGTGGTAAAGCGGAAGTAATTAGCTTACCGACTCGTCCTGGAGACATCCATACGATGCGAAGCAAACCTCACAGCCGTCCGGATGCCAGACGATCAAGTCGTCAAGCCGGACTGCACAGCCAGCATGAGTCCGACACACCACATGCCCGTAGGGTTGGTGGAGGATGGCGGCACATCCGGGCTCCTCACAACGAACAGTCTGTAAGTGTGAAAAAGTACATGAATCTACCACTCTAAGAAACTTAAACTATGTAGGGATAAGTATTTTCATACCATGCTACTGGAGAACTGCGGTGGAATGAAAAACCCTGTCAGAGACGGACCTACTAAGCAAAGAAACTTAAAGTAAACAAATCAACCCGGCGGCGGGGTTCCCGGCGGGGCCAGTAACTAAACATATGGTAAGCACCGCCTCCCGACTGCCGGAATTTTCCGGCGGAACGAGAGAGATGAATCAACGGGACTCTCACCACCAGGAACGCCAGTAATAAAAACGGCGGAACCTAAGGAAGGATCACCGGACTGATATAAAATTAAAGTAAATATCTCAACCCGGCCGGCGGGGTTAAGCCGCTGGGGAGCAGTAGCAAACACATGGTAAGCAAAAAGTCTCCCGACTGCCGGAATACTCCAGCGGAACGAGAGAGTTGAATCAACGGGACCCTTACCATAAGGAACGCCAGAAATAAAAACGGCGGAACCCAAGGGAAGGATCACCGGACTTTGATATAATATTAAAGAAATCAAATATATATCAACCCGACGGCGGGGTTAAGCCGCCGGGGACCAGCAACACTCATATATCAACCCGACGGCGGGGTTAAGCCATCGGGGACCAGCAACAAACATATGGTAAACAGAAAACCTCCCGACTGCGGAATACTCCGGCGGAACGAGAGAGTTGAATTGACAGGACCCTCACCACAAGGACCGCCAGTAATGAAGTTCCATAGCGGAACCCAAAGGAAGGATCACCGGACTCTGATATAAGATTAAAGCAAACATATCAACCTGGCGGTGGGGTTAAGCCGCCGGGGACCAGTAACAAGTGTATACACATAGAGGGTGGTAAAGAAACTAGTTAACAACGCCACATATGAGGTAGAGTCCCCCGAAGTCCGGTACCATCACTACCGGAGATCCCAAGCCTCTATCGCTAGAGTACACAAGAAGGAAGAGGCAGAACACAACTGGACCCACATGGGCAGGTGTACGCGCACGCCAATCAATTCCGACTAGAATGACCCAGGACGCGGGAGGCGAATAACGGGGAGGCAAAGGGAGGACCGGGGATGATGGGAGGGGGAAGGGCAACCCTGAAAATGTTCAAAGACCCACTCGATCCGAGGAGAGCGGGTAAACGAAACATAAAGTCAAGACGGTTGTCACCAGGAACCATCCCTGGGAGGGAGCGAATCCCTCCACCAGGGAGGACCCAAGCACTCGGGGAGAATATCGGGGACCGATGTCACACCATGATAGATGACAAGGAATTGACTTAGGGTAGGCTAGGGAAGGGGGAAAAGCTAAGTAAGGAAGGGCTAGACCAGAGAAGAGGAAAACAGGAGACTAGGGAAGACGTGTACCCATCTCAACTGAAATCCCAAGCCGTACTAGGTAAAGTGATACCCAAGTAGGGAGAGCTCTAGGCCTGCCCTAACAGGAAGGGAAAAGGAAGTAGCCTACGACCCCGACTCTGACACCTTGTAATAGACAGTCTATAAAATACGAAGGGGAGAATGAAAGGGAGGGATGTAGAACCAACAGGGAGAGAAATTCCTGTGTCGAAGGCCAGCCAGAACCGTAAGGTAAGGGAATGCTAAAATAGCGTGGAGGAGACACATCCAAGGGAAAAACCTCTACCCCTCTGAAAAGAAGGGGGAGGACAATGGGGTCTCACTCCACCACCCAAACAACGGTCGGTGGACGGAACAACAACAGAAACTCCCTCCATCTGCTGATCCCCTCCTCTCATCTAACCTACTCCAGGGTACAAGGGAGAGAGGGAGGCCAAATAGGCTACCAGGAAAGCCTAACCTTGCACTAGGCAGGGCTAGGACAGGGATGTTAACCAGAAATAATAAATAAATAACCACCATTACTAAATATATACACTAGACATTGATATCGGCTTGTGCTTGGCACGTAGCCTAACCAACAAAGCGACAGGAAGTAAACAGATAGGACTGTACCTGACGCTCGCAGTAATAATGATAAGATTTAATATAATAAAACATGACATCAAGCACAAACATAATAGAAATCTATAATGACCATAATTAATAGGGAAAACATCCTGGGGAGATACCTAGATTTTTAGGAAAATACTACAGGAACCTAAATGTAAGAACTCCTATGATGGGAAGTTCTACGAAATAACTTTAGAGGATATCCCAAAGACCCAACCCAGGCAAGACCACCAGGATGAATCCTATGGGGAATGATAAATAATGTAACCGACTAAGAGAAGCCCGAACAGAACAAGCTGAACGAGCGAACCTCGCTGATCGACATGGCTGACAAGGGGCGCGCAGCATCCCAACAAGATTCACGTATAATATCTAAATACGATGTAAAACAGCCAAACTTATCATAAAAAACCCCACAAGAATATGGTATTTAACTTGAAACAGTAAAGGTGCTTGACGACATGGTGAAATAAAGGCAAATCACGCCAAAAAACACAAGCCACAAACAAATCAGCGATCAAAACGAGTGCTAGAAATGGAATGAGTTCAGATGGTGCTGGAGTCGCCGCGTGGCAGGCGGGTGAGCGTGGGTGCTGGTACGGCCCCTTGCTCTTCCCGGGGATCTTGACATGGGGATGTCTATCGAGTGTGGCTCTGTGGTTGTGATTCTTTCACTCACCCTCGGTTATACCGACGTCTTCATTAGAAGACGCTCGATCTGGGAGTAGTAACTCCAGCATTCCTGAAAGCTTTTTTCTCTGGTATATTTAGCAATATTTATACCTAGAAATTCGAGTTAGAATGGAATTTCACCGGCTGACACGGGGCTGAACTCAGAAATATACTAATGTGATGTTGTTTAGATGTGACTGCCTCAAATATAGGAATTCCATTTGGACTACCACATCTGTGGTGGAATGCATGTTTCTGAATCTGCACTGGGCTAGGGAGAGATAATGGTACGCTCTAGAGACTGCATAAAAGTGAACATTTACGCAAGAGTTAAACTTTTTGGAATGGCAGATGGTCATCAACAAACTGTCTTTTCCAGGTTTAACGAAAAGTACTCACAATATTTCTCATATATTGTATGTGGAATAGTATGGTTAATATACTGTATATTTGATTTACAATATTTAAAATGAATGTTTTTGTTTTTTCTGCAGCATGTTTAATCATTACATGCTGGCTCTACCTGGGCCAGCTGTAGATTCTTTTAGCATTTGCTAGAGATAATTCAAATTCTCTCAGGAAGAAAGATACATTGTAAGGTTCTTGCCTGTATGAAGTGGAATCAATCATTTTCTGTTCTTCTCTCTGGCAAAAGTCTGCATAGGGATGGCCATGGGATTTCTTTGATACATCAGCAGAGTGACAGGCAAGAGTGCCAGTCAATATCTGAGGGTCAGCAACTTTTTAATTCTTTATTTTTAGTACTAGTCAGTTTTTCTGACCTTTTTTTCCAGACTGATGTATCAAAGGACTTGATGAGATCGGATAGGTCTTGATTTGAAGAAAGACGAGATGTTATGTCTTCTACACCAAGCCCAAAAGATTGTCCACTTGGCCTGGTAGACTTTGCTGGAAGATTGCCATCTACATCTCGCAACAGCCTCTGAAGCTGATCTTGAAAATCCTTTCTGTCTAAGGAGTTTCCTGGCAGTCTGTATCCTGTTAGGGCCAGAGTGGACAATCCTTGGTGAAAGCACCTAAACTGGGCTGTCTGAGCAGACTTTGTCTCTGTTGTAACAGCCTCAGGAAGTTAGAAGCCTGAGGAGATCTGGATACCATTCCTTCCATGGCCAGAAAGGGGCCACTAACGTCATCGTGACATTTGTGTGGTCACGAAACTTGTTGAGGACTTCCCTTACCATGCAGAATGGTGGGACAGCATATAGATCCTTGTTCAACCAGTCCTGTAGCATGGTGTCCATTGCCCCTGCTTTCTCAGCACCTCCCTGGTGAACAACATACAGGAAGACGATGATTCTTGGCGGTCGCGAGAAGATCCAAGAGTGGCCTCCCCCACAGATCTGCGTATACCTGTGGATGAAGAGTCCACCCTGTGGGGAGTACTGTACCTGATTGTGACAGCTCAACTTGTCTGCAAGGACGTTGAGTTTGCCCTGGATGAACAAGGTTACTAACCTGGTCTGACTGCGGTCCGCCCATAGAAGAAGGAACCTTGCTGCCTCGCAGAGGGAGAGTGAATGAGTCCCCCCTTGCTTCTTTATGTATGACAGGGCCTTGGTATCGTCTGAATGCACAATTACTATCTTGTTGAAGACTTCTGACGCAATGTGCTGCAGACCTAAATGAACTGCTGTCAGTTCCTGATGTTGATGTGCCAGAGTTTCTGTTCCTTGGACCACGTTCCTGACACTTCCTTGTTGCCTAAAAGAGCCCCCCAACCCAGATCTGACGCATCTCAAAAGAAGTCTAGGTTGGGGCTCAATGGGAGGAGGGACTTCCCCTCTGACAGTCTGCTTTCTGACCTCCACCACAGGAGATCTTCCTTGATTTTCTGAGAAATAGGGAAGATAAACGTGTCTGGATGAGCTCTCCTGTTCCAGCTGGCCCTTAGATAAAACTGAAGAACTCTCATATGGAGTCTTCCCAGGGAGACAAACTTTTTCCATGGAGGCAACAGTGCCGAGAAGGCTCATCCATTGATAGGCTGAGCAGGTTTGACAGGAGAGGAAATTGTTCACTTTCTTCAAACAAGACTGTGTTCTTCTGGGGGATGGAAAATCCTGAAAACTCTTGAGAGTCTACTGTCATCCCCAAATATAGAATCCTCTGCGTTGGAATCAGTTGAGACTTCTGGGTGTTGATCAGCAGGCCTAAATCCTGTGCTAAGTGAAAGGGCTTCTGAGGGTCCTCCATGCATTTCTCCTTCGAGGGTGATCGGAGAAGCCAATCATCTAGAAAAAGAGAGATGTTGACCACTGAATGGGACAGAGTAACCCTCCTTCAAAACAGGGTACCAAGAGTAGTCTATTGGTGTTTGGGAAAGAGAGGCGTACCAGAGAACTTGGTAAGGTTAGTGAAGATGATGTATGAGGGTGCAAGAACTACTGTACAAACAAAATATGGGGAGACTGAGACATTCCCTGTGGAGGTGGGCCTCTATCAGGGATCAGCTCTAAGTCCATTCTTGTTCCTTGTCATTATAGACACACTGACATCAGAATTATGGAACAACGATGAATGGTGGGATCTGTTGTTTGCTGACGATTTAGTCATTATAGCAGACACAGAAGAAGAACTGCAAGAAAGGTTTTTAGCATGGAAAGGAGCCCTAGAAAGGAAAGGATTTAAAGTGAACATTGGAAAGACAGAGCTAATGACTAGCAGTAGAGAAGGACATGAAGTAAATATTCAAGTGGAAGATGGTACAGTGCTAAAGAAGAACAATTAGTTTAACTATTTGGGATCAATAATAACAGAAGAGGGAGGTACTGAGAAAGCAGTGAGACAGATAGTGAAAGAAGCATGGCAAAAATGGAAAGTAGTAACTGAAGTTGTTTTAAACAAGAAAATGCCATTAAAGATCAAAATGAAGATTTCTAGGATAATTATCAGGCCCGAACTATTATATGGGGCAGAAACCTGGGCACTTAAGAGGAAAGAACCGAGATGAGGATGGTGAGATGGATTGCTGGAATATCACTACTGGAAAGAGAGAGAGTCAAGATATAAGAAGAATGTGTGGTATATGTAATGTAAAGGAGAAGGCTGGGGAGGGAAGCTCGTCTGAGATACTATGGCCATGTAATAAGAGAGGAGGTGGAACCAATCAAGAGAGCTAAGAACATGCCAGTGATGGGGAGGAGGAGTGTGGGGCGTCAACGGACCAGATGGATGGATGTGGTGAGGTGGGACTGGGGGAAGAAGATGTAGGGAATAGAATAGATGAAGAAAGTTGATTCAAGCGGCCAACCCTGCTATACAGTGGGACTAATAATGTCAAAAGAAGAAGAAACACTTTCACAATCCACTGCTCCACTACCCTTATAAAGTACTCCATCTCTCCCTGAAATGGAGGAGCCTAGCTCCTACTGGTGCATGGAGGACAGGGTCCTCACTTCCTTGAGGAAGACTTGGAGGAGGACTTCTTAAAAGAGCAAGACAAGAACCGGAGATTCGTCTTAGGTCTGGATTGGGCCCTTGGTCTCCTACCACAAAAGGGCAGTGGCTGAAAGGGAGAAATGGATTTGGTGCTAACAGTCAAAAGCTCTCTGGGGCGCCTAGTCGACCGTGCTAAAAGGTCCTGAGTATTCTTCTAAAGATCTGAAGCAATGTCATTGATGGTGGACGGAGGGAAAAGGTGCTGGCAATCAAGAGGAGAGAAGAGCAAAGCTGATTTCTGCGACACATTGATGCCCTTTGTGGTGAAAGAGCACCAAAGCTCCCTCTTTTTGAGTACTCCCATGGTGAAGAGAGAGGCTAACTCTTGAGAGCCATCCCTAATGCCCTTGTCAGTACAAAAAAGGACATTGATCCAATCCAAGGCGATGTCTTCTGGTAACAAGAAGTCTTTAATCTTCCGAGCTAATGCTCCCACTGACCAATCTAAGAAGCTAAGGACTTCAAAAACTTTAAATAAATTCTTAAGGAGGTGATCAAGTTCTGTGAGAGAGAACATCACCAAGCAACAGCAAATGCTGACCTCTGGGACGAGTCTATAAGGCCGGAGAAGTCCCCCTGGGAGGAGGCAGCGACTCCCAGCACATGAGCTGAATATCTCTAACGGACAAGGCAAGAAGGAGGATAACTAAAGGAAGAGCCTTCTCCTTCTCTCTCTTCTCTGAGAGCCAACTCTCAAGCTCATTAAGGGCTTTCCTTGCAGAGGATGAGAGCAGCATCTTCGGAAGTTTGGAGGAGTTGGAAGGCTTGCTGCTCATGAGGAATATGGAAGCTGGAGATGCGGGAGCCACCAGGGAGAAAAAATCAGGAAAATCTGCAGCAAATAATTCAACAATGCTGCATAGGCTGAAATGGCAGAGGCCTGTTCCACATCATCCTTTACTGCCGATGAAAAAGGAGATAAGTGTGACTCCGAAGGGGCCTGGCCAGGCAAAGACTCCTTCAAAAGACCCAAAATGTCGGCCAATTGTCACTGGATTGACAATAATAAAGGATCCACAGTTTCCACAGCGCGAAGAGATGAAGACGAGAGCAGAAGTTAGTGCCAAGAGCTTGGCATCTGGCACCAGACGGGTCAGAGATTGTACTGAGCGCTCCCAGGAATAAACCTGGCGACTGGTAACTGAATGCTTGGGTACTGCTGGACACTCAGGCACTGAAGGGCGCTTGGCCACAAACGGGCTCTTGGGTGTTATGGGTGCTCGGGTGCTAATGGGTGCTCAGGTGCTACCAGGGGCTCGGGTGTTACTGGAGGTTCGGGAGCTACTAGGCGCTTGCGAGAAGCAGGAGATCGCTTGGAAGACAAAGAATGTTTACATGAACAAGGGTGCCTGGGTTGCAGCACAGAGTAATCTGAAGAGAAGTGTTCTGGACAATCCCAGAAGCTACACGAGTCATGGGCTGCATGAAGGTTCTCGGAACCTCTTGGAGGGTACTGGAGAAGAGAGGATCGTGTCCGCTGCGGGCCTTTTCAGTGGCTGTGACCCGTCACTAAAGTGCCACTGGCACCTCTTCTCAGGGTTCGAAGCCTCGGAACTCAAACAGAGCCTACTCACTTCCGTACGGATACCTCTCCAACGACCGTCCATCGCTACCTAGGACTTTACAACAGATCTGACCGAGGGGGCGACTACCCGTGGGCAGACCCCACCGACCTCCCTTAGGATTCTGGTATGACTTCTCCCAGGTGTAGGGAAGTACGCCAGTGACCTTTGCCTAGGAGCATCGGCGGGATGAGTAGCCACCTCCTCTACTGTCAATTCACTAACACTCTTACCCTCCACTTTATCTATTAGGACTTTCACCAGTGCCCCTAATTGGGCCACTGTATCCACCATAAGACCAATCTTTTGGTCAAAATTACACACTAACTTTGACTTGAGGATGGCAATGGGGTCGGGTCGGAAGCGTGGGAGTCAGGTAAAGAAGATGGAATAGTTAGAGGACTGGGAATGGGAGACAAATTGGGAACAAGCACAGATAATAACAGGAATATCCTCACTGGAAGACTTTAAAGAAAGGCTATCTACAGTCTTGCTCTTGGGTGTAGAGGCTGCCTTCCTCTTCCTGTCCCTATCCAAGTTTGCTAAATAAGATCCCAAAACCTTCCATTTTTAGCATCCGTATCTTTACATTCTTCACAAGTTAAGTCAGTGGAACACGCTTGCCCCCCTACAGTCCAAGTGTGAGAGTTATAAGTAGTTTTTGTTAGTCTCATATTGCAGCCTTTACTGCAATGGCGCAAGCTAGCTGAACTTGAGTCTGACATCAAGGCTAACATGTCAACGAAAATAAAGTCTCTAATCTAAAGAAAAGTCCTAATCTGTGACAAAAGGTCAAGCAGAGAAAACCTAATATAAATACAAATGTCAAAAGCTACCAAAATAATAAATACTTCACCAAACAGAAGAAACATCCAAAGAAAAAGTGTCGAAATTTCAAAACCAAGCTGAATGCTCACAACTGAACTTCAGTCGAGAGCCAACAGTAAACAAACTGCCGCGTTATTCCTCTTTTACACTGAAAGTGGGCAGGGTCAAGTCACCTGCACTAGTGAACTAGCGCTACCCGCGAATTTCAAAATTTTAAGCTGCCAGCGAGTGAAACTCTGAGCAAAGTGAGCAATGTAATTGCTTGGTAAGTTACATATATAAAACAAGGGAATTAATTCCAAGTGTTAATGAGCCCTTCACCAACTAGGTGGTTCTACATCAAAGGGAATTTTCAAAAGATATTGCCTCCTCTGTGTTATTAATATGACAAGCATATTGATATCTCTCAGGTTCAAATATTACTGGGTCTTTGACAAGATCACAGCAGCCCCCCCTGTTGACTTAAACATTAACCACAATCCCAGCAATGGTATCCCTTCTTGGTAATCAAGACAGTAAAGAGGAACTCTGAGTGGTTTGACACCAAGATGGAAGAAAACTGAAAAAATTTGAAAGATGAAGAAAGAGATGACGAGTACAGTATAGCGAGATATTTACAGTAGATCTGAACTGGGGGAAAGAAGAGTACCCTGTTTGAGGCCACCCCAGGGGATCCCTTCATTGAGAAGGAACCTGCATGCAGGGCAATTACATAGATTTCTCCTTGAAGCACGACATTGCTGCCTCTGATGCCTCCCGAACATGCCTTTTTCAGAAAGTATAATTGTTGAGACCATTATAGCAAGTTCCACAGTGTACAAATATAATTCAAGGTAAATTATCTAATTATACAAAGACTAAAATATTGCTGAAAAACTGTACACAAAATGATCCAATAACCAGAGCTAACTACATAATTTCCCACCTCAAATGGGTAACAAATGGCCTATGGTATATATGATGAAGGTTAAATATTTGTAAATAATAAATATAAACATATACTAATTAATCTGTTATAAAAGATAGCAAATGTCAATCTATGATGCATGATGATTAAAAACTAGTGGTGAACAAACCAAAGCAAAAACAAAGGTTCAACAAAAGCCCAAGAAAAAGGTGAGAAGCAATCAGGATCATTTTCTCATACCTGTCAATCAATGCTGATAACTGCAATGAAGATATTAGTAATTTTGTGATAAGAGTTTTCCCTTGCTTTCGACAACAATGAGGACTTGACCTACAACTCATACCATGTACTGTACTATGAAAACTACTCACCAAATCGTCTCTGCATCTCAAGAGCTGTGAGTACATTGCAAAGCTTTGTGTTTGCATAAGCCCTGACAGACGAATATGCAGCACTGAAAGATGGTGACAACACCTCTTCTTCAATGTTACCACAATGTAAGGTTGCGAATCTGAAAGGTCAATATTTATTCATTCTGAAATCTTTTTAAAAATATGGAATAAAAATAACCGCTATACTGTACTCTATACACAAAACTTTTGTAAGAAGGCCACTGCTACAATTATAATCATTATTATTATATTATTCAGAAGATAAAACCTTATTCATATGAAACTAGCCTACAAAGGTCATTGACTTGAAAATGACATTTTTATAATAAAATAAAATTTTATTTCTGAGCTCGGCACCGTGTCACCCGGTGAAATTCCATTCTTACACGAATTTCTAGGTATAAATATTGCTAAATATACCAGAGAAAAAAGCTTACAGGAATGCTGGAGTTACTACCCCCAGATCGAGCACCTTCGATGAAGATGTCGGTATAACCAAGGGTGAGTGAAGGAATCACAACCACAGAGCCACACTCGATAGACATCCCCATGTCAATATCCCCGAGAAGAGTGAGGGGCCGTACCAGCGCCCACGCTCCCCAGCCCGCCATGCGGCGACTCCAGCGCCATCTGAACTCATTCCATTTCTAGCACTTGATTTTTGCACTACGGTGTTTTGTTAGCCTGTGTTTTTCGGCTTATTTTGCATCTTTGTCATGTCGTCGAGCAGCTTTACCATGTCCAAGTTAAGTACCATCTGATTTTGGGGTTGTCTTATGATTTGTTGGCTGTCTTAGCCCGTAACTGTTATTATTCGTGGCTTTGTTATGACGCTACGGCGTCCCCCAGCCAGCCATGTTGTCTGCGAGGTTTACCCACTCAGCTTGTTCTGTTTGGGTTTTTCCTGGTCGGCTCATGCCTTATGCTTCCCCATAAGTCTCATCCTGGTGGTTTTCTAAGTGGGATTGTTCGGTTTCATTTTAACGATAATGTTTTTGATCTGTTCCTTAAGGTTCCCGCATCGGGTTCCCGTTTTGTTCCCGCTTAGTTTTCTCCCCAGGATGTTTCCTCTTGGACATTTTAGCTTAATAATTATATTTATATTAATTATTTTTATTGGCTGATGCTCGACATCATGCTATCTCTGCGTTGTCCTATTCCGTGGGGACGTCAGGCTCATCCTGTCGCTTCCTTCGGTTAGGCTATGCGCCAAACACAGTATATTTTTATCTTATTTTATATTGTTTATTTCACACACATTTGGTGATTTATTTGGTTAAATTTTGTCACAGCCTAGTGTACGTTAGGCTTTTATTGCCCCCTTGACCTCCTATTCTCCCTTCCCTTGAGTTAGGTTAAGCGAGAGGATGGGGTCAGCAGGTTGAGGGATTTCTGTTGTCGTGCCTTCCTGTCCGTTGTTTGGGTGTGGAGTGAGTCCCCATTCTCCTCCCTCTTCTTTACGAAGGGGTTGAGTTTTTTCTGTGGGCATTTCTCCTCCACGAGCGTTATTCCTCCCTTACGTTCGGCTCTGGTTGGTCTTCGACTCGGAAATTCTCTCCCTGTTGTTCCCTTTTTCTCCCCTTTTCCTTCTCTTCCCCCTTTCATAGGCTACGTCTATGTTTATAGGTGAGAGTACAGAGGTCTTGGTCGTTCTTTCCCCCTTTCCCTTAGGTGTAGGCCATGATTTTAGGTATCATGCAGTTGAGCGGGTGAGTTTCTCCCCAGTCTCCTGTTCGCCTCTGCTCTGGCCTACTACCTTCCCTGTCCACTCCACCCCCCCCTCCCCTACCCTGTTTTGGGTCCAGCTTCTCGTCATCTTCTCTTGCGGGTGATGTCGGTGTCCGACTCTCACCCCATGTTGTGAATCTTTCTGGTTGAGGGATTTGCTCCCTCCCAGAGCTGGTTCCAGGTGACTCGTGGCTGGGCTCAATGTTTCGTTCACCCGCTCTCCTAGGATCGAGCAAGTTCTCGAACGTCTCAGGGTTTTCTTCTCGACCTTGTTCTATGTTCGCTCCGGCGTTCGAGATGCTTTAGTTGGGTTGACTGGCGCTTACATCTGCCCCGGTGGATCGTGGTGTTTGACACCCTCACCCTTCTTTGGTTCTCTACGATAAGGTCCTGAGATCTCCGGTGTGGGTGGTTCCGGACTCCGGGGAACGTAGATTTATATTGTCTTGTTAACCAATTACGTTACCATCTTATTTTGTTTTGTTTCCCCGGCGGCTCATCCCGCCTGGGGACTAGTGTGTGTTTATATATGCCCCGGCGGTTTACCCCGCCGATAGATGTTTATTATTTTGAATTTCCCGGCGGTTCACCCCGCCGTTGAGTGGAAATTTATTTATTATTATTATTATTTCATGATGGTCATAGAGTCCGGTGATTTCACCCCTGGGTTTTGCCGTTCTGTTCCCGGCATCCCTCGCGGTGAAGGTCCCGTTGATTCGGCCCCCTCGTTCCGCCGGTTTACTCCGGCAGTCGGGGGGGTTTGTACCCAGCTTACCTTAAATTAAGTTACTTTTTAGTAGGCCCGTCTCTGACGAGGTTTTTTCATTCCGCCGGTTTACTGAAATACCCTTGCCTACTTAGCTTAAGTTTCTTAGAAAGGTAAGCTCATTTACTGTTTTCACTTACAGACTGTTCGCTGTGAGGAGCCCGGGTGTTCCGCCACTCTTCAGCAACCCTATGGCCATGTGGTGTGTCGGACCCACGCTGGTTGTGCAGTCCGACTGGATGATCTGATCGTGTGGCACCCGGAGGGCTGCGAGGTGTGCTTTGCTCTTTCTTGGTGCACCCAGGACGAGTCGGTAAGCTATTTGCTTTCCACCGCATGTTAATTCTGCCTTCCATATTGCAATGTTTCGCGATATTTTGTAATTTATTTTATTTAGGTATTTCTTAGCCTCCCTTTGACTCACCCCTTTTTCAGGCTGACGAGTCCTCGAAAAAGAGGCTATTGAGTCCCTCCGCGCTTGGGTGGCTGGGTTTGGGAGGAACGTTCGTCGGGAAGCCATACGTCCTCGACGACGAAGTGGAGATACCTTCTCTACCCCGGAGCCCGGATCGCCGTGGCCGTACCAACTGAAGTGGCCGCCCCATCATTGAGCAGATCCGGTCGTGACCCAGCCACTCGTAGATGAGACCCCACGCCGGAGGTTTCAGAAGACGTCGCCGCTCTGGACCTGGATTTAGAGCCTATGAATACCGAGCAGTACCAGGTAGGTGGTGAGGTAAGTGAGGCAGTGGGGCGGGCGCCCTTTTGATTCCCCTTCTTCATCAACCTCTTCCTTTCAGGGCTTTTCCAAGTCTTCCATCTTGAGGACAGTGCTCCATCTACTGTCCCCAAGTTGAAGACTTCGTGGAAAGGCGAAGGGCTTTAAGTCCTCATCTTCCCGGAAGGCATCCCCTTTCCCCGTCGAAGGCAAAGGTCTCCGCACCTCTGGCCTCCGGGAGTAAAGCTGGAACCTCGGGCAAAGGAGCGAGTAAGAGGCGGCCAGACCCAGCCCTCCTCGCCAGCCTCCCTTTGACCCTGAAGCGTTTGCTGGGATGCTCCTAGCTAGATTCTCGTCGGAGGTCGATTCCAAGCTTTCGAAGCTTGCGGACAGGTTGCAGAGTCAGGAGAATCTGATTGCTGATATGGCTCGCTCCGGCGGTGCCGGACCCAGTTATCAGATCCCTGATACTGCTTCCCTCCCTCCTTTTGACGTTGGAAACCCGTGGTGTTTTGCTCTACGTGCCATTCGCCATGAGGATACCCTGACAATCGAGGGTTTGGGCACGAGACGTCTGGAGGAGCTGGAGTTCTTCCCTCCTGACCTCTTGCCCCCCTATCCAGGCTTTGTTAGGCTGACGGAGGAAGCCTGGGTACGTTCAGATGAGGTCCCAAAGGAGATGATGATCTTCCCTAGGGACCAGGCACAATCGGCTCTGCTTCGCACTCTCACTGAGTGGCAAGCAGATAATACAAAGCTCACTCCGTTCAAGGGGAACTATACCATGTTCTCCTTGGGTGACAAGTTACCCACTCCCTGCCTGAATAAAGTTGCTTTGGCGACTGCTCAGGCCTACTTCGAAGGCAAACCTTTGCCTCAGCTCAGGGAGACGGACTCCACATCCCTGGTGTTCCCGGGAGGTGAGGAGTTCTGGAGGGATGCCCCATCTACTTTCACGGTGGGTAAGTTAGATGCCTTCTGTGCGTCCACACAATTCAGTGAGCAGCTTCCCAAACTCCCAGAAGCTCTCCTGAAGACGGAGTTCGAGGCAAGGACGAGACTGAGCCGGTCTTTGAATTCCTTGTGTCTGTCAGAGGCGGTGGCCGTCTCATGCGCAGACGAACAACTCTTCCAGGTTCTGGCTAAATCCCTGTTGGCAGGTTTTCAGTCAGACCTGTATGACTTCATGGTGGCTAAGTTGGAGTGCCGCAAATTCATTTTCGCGGATGCCACCATTCGTCATGAGCCTAATAAGCTCATGAAGAGCTCCATCTGGGGGACTAACCTCTTCCCAGAGGATGAAGTTTCGAAGGTCCTGGGCGAAGCTACTAGGGCTAATCAGAGCCTACGAGCGAGATGGGGTATTTCCGCCTTCAAACGGAAAACTCCCGAAACTGGTGATTCCCAGGCTAAGTCGGGGAAACGCCTCAGGAGAAGGAGGCCTCATCCCCAGACAGTGGTTCAAGCTGTCCCAGTTTCGGCGGTAGGCCAACCCTCCACCTCCAAGGCTCAACCCCACCAATATGTGCTGGTTCAACTAGCCCAACCTCTTGCTGCACCATCGTACGTCTCTTCTCCGGCGTACAACTCCTCCTATGAGGGCCGTGGGGTCTTTCACGGCCTTAATAGAAGTGCAAGGGGAGGCAGGGGTTGCGCCCCATACAGAGGTAGGACTGGATCCGCCTCTCAGGGAAGATCAGGCCGTGGTAGAGGAAGCAAGCCCTCTTCCTCCCACTGAGACCAATCAGGTAGGTGGTCGCCTCTACCGGTTCAAAGACCAGTGGACCTTCAGCCCTTGGGCACACTGCATTGTGTCCAAAGGCCTGGGTTGGAGCTGGATCAAGGATCCCCCTCCCTTGACCAGGTTTTACCAACCCCCCTCCAAAACCCTACAGGACTTTGTAACAGAGCTTCTCAACAAGAGAGCAATAAAGAAAGTAAGGCACCTCAAATTTCAAGGCAGGTTGTTCACTGTCCCAAAGAAAGATTCCGGCCAACAAAGAGTGATTCTAGATCTATCACGTCTAAATCGCTACATAAGATGCGACAAGTTTTGCATGCTTACGGTAGCTCAGGTACGGACTCTACTTCCGCGTGGAGCCGTCACCACCTCTATCGATCTTTCAGACGCTTACTATCACGTCCCGGTTGCGCGGAACCTCTCCCTTCCTGGGTTTCAAACTCGGGAAACAAGCCTACTCCTTCAGAGTCATGCCTTTCGGACTCAATGTAGCCCCCAGAATTTTTACGAAACCGGCGGAAACAGTCGTTCAGCAACTACGGTCCCGGGGAATCTCCCTGGCGGCTTACCTGGACGATTGGATAATCTGGGCTCCGACAGTTCTGGAGTGCCGGAAGGTTACGGCCATAGTGATCAAGTTTCTGGAGTCGTTAGGCTTTCAGCTGAACAGTGAGAAGTCCCGCCTGACTCCGGAATCCCGGTTTCAGTGGCTAGGCCTCCAATGGGATCTGACTTCGTACAGGTTGTCCCTCCTGCCACCCAAGCGGAAGGAGATTGCCGCCACTACCAGGAAATTTTTGAGGGACAAAGCAGCATCCCGCCGGTCTCAAGAGAGGATTCTCGGCTCCCTTCAATTCGCCTCAGTGACGGACCTGCTTTTGAAAGCGAAACTAAAAGATATAAACAGAGTATGGCAGAGACGAGCCAATGTCAGGCTCAGAGACAGGATCTCTTCAATCCCGCGAATCTTGAAAACAAGACTCCGGCCATGGTCCACAGCCAGTGGCCTGTTGAAGTCGGTTCCACTTCAATTTCCCCCTCCGGCGTTGGTAATCCACACGGACGCTTCATTAAGCGGTTGGGGAGGGTACTCACCAAAACAAAAAGTTCAAGGAACGTGGTCCACAATGTTCCAACAGTTTCATATAAACACCTTGGAAGCTATGGCAGTGTTTCTAACACTCAAGAAACTTCGCCCCGCCAGCCGGATTCACGTCAAGCTTGTGCTGGACAGCGCCGTGGTGGTTCATTGCATCAACAGGGGCGGCTCCAAATCAGGTCGTGTAAACCAGGTGATGGTAGCTATCTTCTCCTTGGCGAACAAACACGGCTGGCATCTGTCAGCCACCCACCTAGCGGGGGTGCGGAACGTGGCGGCGGACTCCCTGTCCAGGACTACTCCGTTGGAGACGGAGTGGTCTCTGGATGAGGACTCCTTCAAGTGGATTCGCCGCCGGGTTCCGGGCCTCCAAGTGGATCTGTTCGCCACGGAGAGCAATCACAAGCTTCCCTGTTACGTGGCTCCCAACCTGGACCCCAGGCTTTTGCCACAGATGCGATGTCCATAAATTGGAATTGTTGGGAGAGGATATATCTGTTTCCTCCGATAAACATGTTGTTAAAAGTCCTACACAAACTCAGGTCATTCAACGGCCAATTAGCTCTAGTAGCTCCCTATTGGCCGAAGAGCAACTGGTTTCCTCTATTAAAGGAACTCAAGTTGCAGTGTCATCAGATACCCAAACCCAGACTGACCCAAGTAGTACAAACAAAGACTGTGTCAGCTTCCTTAAGAATTCAGAATGCACTGGTTTTATGGACTTTATAAAGTTTGCTGCAAAGAAGGGAGCAAACATTGACCCCGTCAACACTCTGTTTTGGAATCAGACAAGAGAGATTCTACTCTCAGACAATACGATTCGGCAGTCAAAAAATTGGCGTCCTTTTTTTAAAGGCATCTGGAGCTCAAACTATGACAACCAACTTAGCAGTTACTTTCTTTAGGTCACTGATTGAAAAAGGCCTTGCCCCGGCCACTATTACTACAGCTAAATCAGCCTTAAAGAAGGTATTTTTGTACGGTTTTAATATTGACCTTACAGATTCATACTTCTCCTCCATCCCCAGAGCATGTGCCCGTTTGAGACCAGTAACTTGCCCTCCTTCCGTTACCTGGTTCCTCAACGATGTTTTGAAATTAGCCACTGACATTGATAATTCTCTATGCTCATACTTGGATCTGTTAAGGGAAACCTTGTTTCTGATTAGCTTAGCTTCAGGTGCCAGAATTTCAGAGCTATCGGCCCTCACTAGAGGTGATGATCATGTTAATTTCCTTCCGTCCGGAGAAGTCCTCCTTTCCCCTGATCATACGTTCTTAGCTAAGAATGAAGACCCTCAGGACAGGTGGTCCCCCTGGAAGGTGGTGCCTCTTCCTCAGGACCAGTCATTATGTCCAGTATATACCTTAAAGTCTTACCTACAAAGAACTCCACAGTTTAAGTCGGGTCCTCTTTTCATCAGGGAGAAAGGTGGTACTCTCTCTTTGAATGCTATAAGACAACAAATTCTGTATTTTATTAAACAAGCTAACCCAGATTCAGTTCCAAAGGTTCATGATATCCGAGCAGTAGCTACCTCCACTAATTATTTTTATAATATGGATTTTGCCGAACTTACCAAGTATACAGAATGGAAATCACCTCTAGTGTTTAAACGCCACTATTTAAAATCACTCGAAGCTCTTAAATTTTCTACAGTGGCTGTGGGAAGTGTCATCTCCCCACCTTAATTATCCTTATCCCTTTCCTTTCCCCCCCGCCCGCCTGCCTCATTTATTTCACTGCCTGCCTTTCTGGATCGTTCATGCCTCGCTGCCTTGCTCCTCATACTCGATATTGGTATTTCTGATTATTGCTTGTCTTGTGTTTTGGAATTTGATATGTTGTGGATTTAGATTTAGTCAGAGGTACTGAAGCGGTTTTTATTTTGCTTCATGTACCTTATATATTTTTGTCTTTCAATTGTATCTCATTGCTTTTAGGTTTAAGTTTGTAATTACTGGTTATTCTATTGAATTGTAGGGGCCTTTTATTTTCCCCTATTGTACTACATGTTTGTGTTTCTACCTTGTTCCTAGGTTAAGTTTGCTATTTCATTGTAATCTTTGATGTGAGGTGTATTATGCCACCAGTATTTACTTATAGTTAAGCCCAATTTTCATTGTTGAGATATTTTTATTAAATCTATTTTTCCATAGCATGTGTCTCTTTCCAATTACCTTTTGTATTTTGTTGTAGCTTTGCAGTCTTGGCATGATTCTCTGACACTATTTCACCGGGTGACATGGGGCCGAGCTCAGAAAAGGGATTTTGACAAAGGAAAAATCTATTTCTGAGGGAGGCCCCGTGTCACCCGGTGACCCCCCCTAGAATATTTTGAGGTACAGGTTCGCCCCCCCTGCTGGCTCATGCCAAGCCTGGGGATGGTGCTAGTCTGGAATGAGTTCAGATGGCGCTGGAGTTGCTGCGTGGTGGGCTGGGGAGCGTGGGCGCTGGTACGGCCCCTCACTCTTCTCGGGGATATTGACATGGGGATGTCTATCGAGTGTGGCTCTGTGGTTGTGATTCCTTCACTCACCCTTGGTTATACCGACATCTTCATCGAAGGTGCTCGATCTGGGGGTAGTAACTCCAGCATTCCTGTAAGCTTTTTTCTCTGGTATATTTAGCAATATTTATACCTAAAAATTCGTGTAAGAATGGAATTTCACCGGGTGACACGGGGCCTCCCTCAGAAATAGATTTTTCCTTTGTCAAAATCCCTTATATACTTACCAAGCAATTACATAGCTAACCGCTTCCTACCACGGCAGACCAAAAATTCAAATTTTGAGGTGGCGCTACCATCGTTAGTGTAGGTGACAGGGTCCCACCCACTACTGGGACTGACAGGTACAACTCAGCGGGAAATATCAATTCATTTGAGCCAAAATATGTCCGTCTGTGGGGAAGGAGGGGAGGCTCCGATTATGTAATTGCTTGGTAAGTATATATAAAAATTTATTTTATTATAAAAATGTCATTTTTATATAAGTGACTTATCAAGCAATTACATAGCTGACTCCACACTGAGAGGAGGCGGGTTAGATGGACATAAAACTAATCCAAAACATTAAAATATAATGACTTTGAACTAGAAGTTTGCTAGCACTGAGATAATGCTTTTTGTACCTTAGCTGGTAAGAGAGCTGCTACAGGTAAATACTGTACCTGTAGAGGGCTTGGCTTATTGGCCAGAGTCGCCCCTACTTCAGTGGGTACTTTGCAGCTGTGGAAGTACACCCATGGCTGACAAAGGCAAAAAGGTGCCCTTGCCCTGGGCATGACCAGAATACAAAACAACAGTGTCACCTATACCACAATAAAAACTAGACAACCAACACCCCAACCATAAAAAATCTGGTGGGTACTCTAGGTACGCTTGTACCCCCAGGCTTCCCAACAACTCAACATCTAAAAAAAAAAAAAACAAGGCACGGCGATAGCAGAGGGACAATTTGCCCCCTATGCTTCCTCTCCCAACACCATGCCAGCCATGGATAAAGGCCATAACATGCTACAATTATCAAAAAATGCTTCCACGTCTTTCAGGTAGTGCGAAGCAAACACAGATTTTGATCTCCAAAAAGTAGATTGGAGAATGGAAGACAACGACATATTATGACGGAATGCAAAAGAAGTGGCGACGACTCGAACCTCATGAGCCTTTACCCTCAAGATCGGGAAGGCGTCCTCTTGAGTCTGAGAGTGTGCTTCTGAGATAAGGCTCCTTAAGAAAAAGGAGAGGGCATTCTTAGAGAGCGGGCGAGATGGGTTTCTCACCGAACACCAAAGGTTGCTAGAGAAACCCATGATCTTCTCAGTCCTGTAGATGTAAAGCTGCAAGGCCCTCACAGGGCAAAGAAGTCTCTCTTCCAGCCCAGAATGTTCTCTAAGCTCTTAATAATAAACAAGCAGGGTCAGGGACGAGAAACGCCTCGTTCTTAGCGAGGAAATTGTGTGAAAAAGAGCATACTGTGCCTCCTTGTGCAAAACCAACTTTCTTATCCATTGCTTGGGGCTCGCTTACTTGCCTTGCTGTAGCCAGTGCTGCAAGAAAGAGAGTCTTCTGCGTGAGGGACTTCAAAGAGGCAGAATGAAGAAGTTCAAAAGAGGAGCTCACAAGCCATTTCAAAACCACCTCCAAATTCCAAGGGACTGAAGAGCAATTGTCTGTCTTGGAGGTCTCAAAAGACTTGACATGATCACTAATATCTTGGTTCATAGACAGGTTAAGGCCTCTGTGCTTGAACACTGAGCTAAGCATAGCCCTATATCCCTTAACTATAGATGGTGTCTATCTCCTAACAGACTTGAGAAAGAGCAAGAAGTCCACAATTTGGGCTACAGAGGTTTCAGAAGAAGAGACATGATTTTGTGCACACCAACTTCTGAACACTGTCCACTTAGATGGGTAGAGCTTGCTAGAAGAAGCTCTTCTACATCTAGCAATAGCTTCTGGAGCCCTATGTGAAAATCCTTTTGCTCTGACGAGGCTTCTGACAGTCTGAAGCCTGTCAGGGCCAGAGCAGACAACCCTTGATGGCGTCTGTGAAAATGTGGCTGGTTGAGCAGCGACTGTTCTTGTGGAAGAAGCCTTGGAAAATCCACAAAAAGTCTCAGCAGATCTGGAAACCACTCCTTTCTTGGCCAGAAGGGAGTGACTAGTGTCATCGAGATGCTCCGATGAGAACTGAACTTGTTTAATGCCTCCTGAATCATCCCAAAGGGGGAAAAGGTGTAGACATCTTGGCCTGTCCAGTCTAAAAACATTGCGTCCATCATCCAAGCTAAAAGGTCCGGGACTGGAGAGCAAAAGAGAGGAAGTCAGTTGTTCTTTGTAATAGCAAAGAGATCTATGGAGGGCTTGCCCCAAAGTCCCCACAGATTGTTGCAGACTCTGGAATGCAAGGTCAACTCTGTAGGGAGAACCTGGTGACTGCAGCTTAACTGGTCTGCCATAACATTCATCTTCCCCTGCACAAAGTGGGGGAGTAGCTTGATCTGATTTTGTTCTGGCCATAGAAGAAGCTCTTTGGCTGCTTCGTAGAGTGAAAGAGTGGGTGCCCCCTGCTTGCGAATGTAGGACACAGCTGTGGTGTTGTTTGAGTAAATCGCAACTATTTTCCCCGATATGAGTGGAGAAAAAGCTTGAAGGCCCAGATGAATGGCTTTCAACTCCTTGACCTTGATATGTAGTGATTTCTGAGCTGCGGTCCATGTCCCCGACACCTTCCAACTCCCTAACAATGGTCCCCACCCCACGTCTGAGGCGTCAGAGTAGAATTCTGGGGTTCAGAGGAGATAGTGTCCTTCCTGAAGTCTCTCCTAGGATAACCACCATCGGAGATCCTCCTTGATATCTGACGTTACTGGGAAGACTACGGAGTCTGACTGAGTCTTCCTGCATCAATTTGCCTTCAGGAAGAATTGCAGGGGCCTCATGTGAAGTCAACCCAACCTCACAAAAGATTCCACTGAGGCTAGAGTTCTGAGAAGGCTCATCCACAGGAAAGAACAAGTTGAGACTAAAAAAATCCTGCACAGTTTGGAGACATGACTTGACCCTCTTGGGGGAGAGAAAAGCCCGGAAACTCAAGAGTTCAGAGTCATCCCCAAGTAAAGGATCCTCTGAGACGGAGTCATTTGGGACTTCTGTACATTTATCAAGATGCCTAACTCCTTCGTTAGGCAAAGGGTCCTTTATAAGTCCTTTGTGCATTGCTCCTCTGACGGAGAGTGGAGAAGCCAATTGTCCAGGTATAAGGACATGTTGATTGCAAGAAGATGAAGCCACTTGCAGTGGGGAGCGAGGATTCAGGACCTGTGGGGCTGTGGACAGGCCGAAGTACTTATAAATTGGAGAACCTGGCCCTGAAAGATGAACCTCAGGAACTTCCTTGAGTCCGAGTGGATGGGGACATGAAAATACACATCTACCATGTCCAGGCTGATCATCCTGTTGCCCTGATTGAGAGAGGACATGACAGACCAGTTCGTCTCCATGTGGAACTTGGTCTTCGCCACAAACAAGTTTAAAGCGCTGACATCCAAAACTGGTCTCCAGCCCCCGGAAGCCTTGGGGACAACAAAAAGCCTGTTGTAGATCAGTTCTAATGAAAGGTCTACAACTTCCTCCACCGCTCCTTTGCGAAGGAGAGAATCCACCTCTTGAGCAAGGGCCGAATAAGCTGTCAAGGTGATCAGCAACTTTGAAAGCAGAGGAGTGTGATTGAAAGGAATGGAGTAGCCAGTCTTCAGAACCAGCACTACCCAAGGTTCTACACCCCAGCGACTCCATTTCTCCGAAAAAAGGTGCAACCTGGCACCAACCAGAGCATGAAGGACAGATGTCTCATTTACTGGTGGCTGGTTTGGCCAAAGACTTCTTAAATGACTTTGCTGGAGGACAAAGGTTTGAGCGAGGTCTGGAGTGGGTTCTAGATCTTCCTCCATGAAATGACTGAGTCTGCAGAGGTAAAAAAGGCCTGGAAATGACTGCAGGAGTTACCTTGGGACACTTCGATGATTGGGTCAGAAGATCAGTAGTCGATTTCTTCTGCAGATCCAAAAGAACTTCTTTAATGGTGTCCTGGGGAAAAAGGTAAGACTTGTCAAGTGGAGCGAATAAGAGAGCTGACTTCTGGATAGAGGTCACTCCTTTAGTAGTAAAGGAGCATCACAGCTCCCGCTTCTTCAACAAGCCCATCGCATATAGCGATAGAAGTTCAGCTGAACCATCCCTCACTGCCTTGTCTGCAGAAGAAAGAACATTAAACCAGTCCGAAGCAGTCTTCTGCAAGGGCTGGGCAGTCTTCAGTTTTCTGTGCCAAAACCCCCACTGTCCAATCCAGGAAACTAAAAATCTCCAAAACCTTGAAAATATTATGAACAAGATGATCTAGTTCGGGGGATGAAAAGAACTTTCCCTGAGGCGAAAGCAGTACGATGCAATGCATCAACCAAGCCAGAGAAGTCCCCCGGGAGGAGGCAGAAACTCCCAAGGAAGGTGCTTCCCCAGTGGCATAAAACCTGTACCTCCTCTTAAGAAGCTTCGAAGAAGGAAAGGTGAAAGTAGCCTTGCCAGCAGCTCTCTTCGAAGTCAACCACCCATCGACCTCTTTCCCTGAATTCTTCGAAGAAGAGGAGAAGACAAGCTTGGGAAAACATGACTCAGAGGCATGCTTCTTCATCAAAAATGTAGAGGCAGGGGAGTCCAGAGGAGCAGGCTGAAGAAGTCTGGGAAGTTCAATAACAGGAACCTGAGGAGACTCAAATGGGCAGAGGCAGGTGCCGAATCATGGTCCACTTCTTCCTCCTCTGACGAAATAGGAGAGAGAACTAAATCCTCAGACTTAGGAACTGTCTTCTTCTTTAAGAAAGTCATAAAATCCTCCAAGTGACACTTGATCAGAGCCAAACAAGAATCCTCTTGAGGCGACAAAAGAGGGAGAGGCAGTGATGGCGTCGGGTGCCTAGAAGAAGCAGGAGTTGAACAGTCTGGAGTTGGCGCTAAGTGAGAAGTTGGTGCCAAATGAGCAAGCGCAGGCGCCTGAGATTGAGCAGCTGGTACCAGGCGCTCAGGAGAAGGCAAGCACTCAGGAGCGCAAGAGTGCTTGGGCTGAGGTGGCAAGCACTTATTACAAGAGCGCTTGGGAGACAAGATCAGGTGATCTTTGGCACCAAGAGACTCCAGACTATCCCAGGCTGCTTGTCGAACTTGAGACAACGAAGGAGGTGGATCAGCAAAACTGCAAGAAGGTTGGGGACTAACACTGACTTCCTTAAGTCTCTTAATGGGAGGAAGAGAGCTGTCTACAGCCGCAGAATGTCCCTTCAAAGGACGAGAAACAGAAGATGGACGCCTACAACGCCTTCCATCTGACTACAAATCTTCCGAATCAGACATATGATGCGCACTAAATGAGACACCTTTCCAGTGGCGGGCAGCCGACACCTGGGAACGTGCAACAGCTCGATGGTGGGGACGACTGCCTGTGAGCAAACCCTACCAGCCTCCCTTCGACCTCCGATGTGTCTTCTCCCCGGTGCAGGGGAGCGGGACTGGGACCTTCGTCTAGGAGTGCCGGTAGGACAGACAACTGCCACCTCAGAGAACACAACACTCTCACTTTGTACTTTACTAACACTGGGAACACTGGTAGCACAAACACCTGGAACAAAAGCTTTATCAACAAAAGTCTTAGAAGATAAACCAAGATTCATGACTGTATTGACCAAAAACTCTAACTTCTTAACAACCCTAGACTCGAGACTGGCGATGGTGTTGGAATCAGAAGCATGGGAAGATGGTAAAGGAGTATGTGGTAAATCAGTAGGAGGACTGAAAATTGGAGAAACAGAAGGGATAAGAGAGAAGAAACAGCACTACCCTCAGCCAATGAAGGCAAAGTAGCTTCTAAGCTAGCTCTATGCTTCGCCCTAAGAGCAGCCTTCCTCTACCTATCTTTATCAAGTTTATCAGAATGTGAATGATAAACCTTCCACTGCTGAGAATCCCAATCCTGAAATTCCTGACAAAAAATCTCCCCATTACAATCTTGTCCCCTACATTTAATACATTAAGTATGAGAATCATACATAATCTTACTTAATCTAGTTTTACATCCTCGGTACAGAACTGAATGCTAGAAGAACTAGAATCTAACATGACAAAATAGTGAAAAATTACAAAATAACCTAATAATTCACTAATTGCAAAAAAGGCCACACAAAACCTGAGTACATCACCAAATACAGGAAAACCATCTGATAAATGACACAAGGTACTGCCCAAAAACCACTGAAGTTGATCAGGTGCCGGCAGAAAACGAACTGATGTTTCCCGCTGAGTTGTACCTGCCAGTTCCGATAGTGGGCGAGACCCTGTCACCTACACTAGCGATGGTAGCGCCACCGCGAAATTTGAATAAATTTGTTTGTATTTAGCATTTCCCAACGTTTTGTGAGAGAGAGAGAGAGAGAGAGAGAGAGAGAGAGAGAGAGAGAGAGAGAGAGAGAGAGAGAGAGAGAGAGAGAGAGAGAGAGTGTAATTGTCGTTAGTGAGTGCTTGGTTGTTGGAAGAGGGATGAGGGTCTTTAGTCTGAGTTTGTTTACGGTGCTGTCTGTCTGTGTAAATGTCGAGGGAGTTTTTTCAGTTTTGAGTGAGTCTTGAGCTGAGTTCTGTGCAAGGATGGACATTAATGGTGGATTATTGTATGTTTCATGAGTCGTGTGTTTTGTTGGATGTCATTGTTGTCTGTGCATGTGTCTCTTCCTTTTTGCTTGTTTTTTTTGGGTTGAAAGTCTGTTTTCGGTTTTGTTTGTGTAATTTTGTCTACTGTGTTGGCGACCGTGGACAAGTTCATCCATCTCCCAGCAACCGAGGATCAGAGTGAGTATTGTATGTGGTTATATGTTCTGTGTATCTGTGTTGTGTATTGTTTTGTGTTTTTAAATTCCGCCATATAATATTTGGCGCCCAAATGGGGCAGCTGTATTGCAGCTGCAATTGAGATTGGTGGCTGGTAGTGTGACTGAAGAGAAGGATGGAAGAGGAACTGGTGAGGTTGAGAGAGGAGAATACGTGGTTGAGGGGTGAGAATGAGAGATTGAGGAGTCAGTTGGAGGAGATGGGGGGAATGCTAAGAAGTGCAAAAGAAGAAATGAAAGGGGAGATGAAAGAGTCAGAAGAGAGAATGGAAGAGAGGGTGGATAAAAAGTTGGAGGGAATGATGAAAGGTGTGGAAGAAATGGTGAAAGGTATGTTCAAGGGTGTTTTTTGGAGAAGGGGCTGTTGGAGGCAGGTTCTCTGGAACGTGTGAAGGGGCAAGAGAGAAAGAAAAGGAGGAAGAAGTGAATGGAAGCGTGAGTGATGAAAGTGATATGGGAATAGGAAGTAAGAAACGAGGGAATGAGAGGCAGGGTAAGGAAAAGGGGAATGAAAAGCAAGGGAAGGAACAGAGGGAAAGTAAGGATAAGTCAGGGGAAGAAAAAGGGAAGAAGGGAAAGGGAAAGGAAACTGGTAAGAAGGGTAAGGAAGTGGGAAAGGCAGGAAAGAAGGGAGAGGGTGAAAAATAGTAGTGATAGTGAGGTGGATGGAGGTGAGTGGATAAAAGTGGATAAAAAGAGGGGGAAGAAGAGTGTAATGAGTAAGATGAATGTAAGTGCGGAAGTGGACTCTTTGTATTCGGAAGAGGGTATGAAAGGACAGAGTGAAAGTAGCGAAAGTGAGAGTGAAAGTGAGAAAGAAGTGAGAAAGGCTATGTATGTGAGGGAGGTACCCCGGTGTGAAAGGTATAATGAGTACGGAAGTAGGGATTGATTGATTAATTGAGAGTTATCTGGCGTCACAACTACCAGGGTCACCGACGCCGATGGAAGTAGGGATGTGCATGATTTCTTTACGGAGTATGAAAGGTTTTGTCAGGATAAGTATGGGGAAAGTAAGAGAGTGTGGGCACGAGAATTAGGAGAATATTTGACTAGGTTTTTGCTTGATACGTATAGGGTTATTATGAGTGTGGGAGATGTTGAGTATGACAAGGTGAAAGCTAGACTAGTTGAGCAAGCGAGGCGTATGAAAGCAAGTGTTAAGTATAATTTGAAGAGGCAAGAATGAAAGCTGGGGAAACCTTGTCGCTGTATGCTTGTAGGCTGGAGACGTTGGCAAGGAAGAAGTTTGGGGATGATGGGATAGATGAATGTAAGGAGTTAGTACGGAAGTTGTTAGGGACAGTGCCAGATGGTGTTAGAGAATTTGTGAACTTGAAGCGGAAGGAGAAGAAAAGATGGACGAATGAAAGGTTGACTTGGGGAGAAATTTTGGAAATTGTAGAAGATTATGAGCTTGACAGGGTTATAAAGAGAGCAGAAGTGTAAGTGTAAGGGCTGGGGTAGATGAGAGAGTGCCAGAGTTTGGAAGCTTTAGGGATGCAGTGTTGAGGGGCCCAATGAAAATGGCAGATAGTGTAATAGATAGGAGTGTAAGAGCAAGTAATGTGGAGGTGCCAGTGAGGATGAATGGTGGGTTTGTAAGGGAACAACGGGTTGGACGGGTTAGGGATAGTAGTGTACAAAGGGAAGGTCGGTGAATGGAAGTCGAGCGAAGTGTTTTAGATGTGGAAATGAAGGACATACAAAGAATGAGTGTAGGTGGGCTTTAGAAGCGTGTGGAAGGTGTGGGCAGTCGGGACATTTGGTAAGTGAGTGTACGAAAGATAGGGGGGTTAAATGCTACAGGTGCGGACAGGTGGGTCATATTGCTAATGGTTGTAGGGGTACCCAAGTGAATGTAATATGTGGCAACTGTGGTAAGAATGGGCATTATGCGAGAATGTGTTCAGAACCGAGAGCAAAGTGTGTCGAATGTGGAATGGAAGGGCATGTATCAAGTGTATGTAGACGAAAGAGGGTGACTGTGACAGCGAATTTGTGAAACTGACCGTGAAGGGGGTTCAAATGGGTGGATCCTCCAGGATGCAAGCGGTGCGTGTGATGCATGTACGTGAGGGGTTGTTGCATGAGGATCAGCAATTTGTTTTGATAGAGTATGGTAGCAAGTGTGTTGTAAGAAAGGGAAGAACGTAAGGGAAAGGAATGATCGTAAGTTGTGTGATAGGGGTGTGAGTGCCAAAGTGAAAATGAGTGATAAAGCGTGTAATACGGACGAATGGGGTGGTATGAATAGGACGTATAGCATACGCGGGTTTGATATAACTGAGCTGATTGAACGTGTAGGGGTCAGTGAACGGTTGGAGGTGAGCGAAAGTGTAAGAGTAAGAGAGCGTAGCAGTGATAGACGAGTGATTGAAAGCATGAATGAATCGTTGCAAGAATTAGAAAGGTCAATGAGCGAATGGGATGGGTTAGTTGAGGAATTGGGGGAGGTATTTGGGAACGAGTTAGAGGGTATAGATGAGATTGTGGATGAAATTGAGAGTGGTAATAGTGAAGAAGATAGCGTGAATCTGAGAGAGAATGGAGGAGAAAATGTAAATCTTAATGTTGCTGGAAGAGAGAGCGAGTCTGAGAGAATGATTGCGTGCCCGCGAACGCGTTCTAAAGGACCTGCTAGTGAGCATCCGTGGGTATTGCGTAAGGCGATTTGAATGCAGTGTGAAAGGTGTTGGTTGGGAAATGCTAAAAGGGGGGAGAATTATAGAGGGATGAGTAAATTTGTTTGTATTTAGCATTTCCCAACATTTTTGTGAGAGAGAGAGAGAGAGAGAGAGAGAGAGAGAGAGAGAGAGAGAGAGAGAGAGAGAGAGAGAGAGAGAGAGAATATTAATTGTCGTTAGTGAGTGCTTGGTTGTTGGAAGAGGGATGAGGGTCTTTAGTTGAGTTTGTTTACGGTGCTGTCTGTCTGTGTAAATGTCGAGGGAGTTTTTTCAGTTTTGAGTGAGTCTTGAGCTGAGTTCTGTGCAAGGCGGACATTGATGGTGGATTATTGTATGTTTCATGAGTCGTGTGTTTTCTGTTGGATGTCATTGTTGTCTGTGCATGTGTCTCTTTTTTTTGCTTGTTTTTTTGGGTTGAAAGTCTGTTTTCGGTTTTGTTGTGTAATTTTGTCTACTGTGTTGGCGACCGTGGACAAGTTCATCCATCTCCCAGCAACCGAGGATCAGAGTGAGTATTGTATGTGGTTATATGTTCTGTGTATCTGTGTTGTGTATTGTTTTTGTGTTTTTTAAATTCCGCCACACCGGCAGAAAACGAACTGATGTTTCCCGCTGAGTTGTACCTGCCAGTTCCGATAGTGGGCGAGACCCTGTCACCTACACTAGCGATGGTAGTGCCACCGCGAAATTTGAATTTTTGGTCTGCCATGGTAGAAGGCTGTTAGCTATGTAATTGCTTGGTAAGTCACTTATATAAAATTCAAGCTTCTACAGAATATGGTGTTCACTTGGAAGAAGTTAAGGAAAATACACTAACAGAAAATACAGAAAGAAGAGATTAGTTATTAGAAAAGAGAGAAAAAAGATAAATGAGTAAATTAACAAAAAATACATTAAAATATAAATAAATTAATAAAATGCAAGGTGATTTTTTAGGTAATAATGTATTGCATCTTCAATTGAACTTAAGAGGTTCTAATTGCAAAAGAACCTCAGGGAGACTGTTCCACAATCCAATGGTGTGAGGAATAAAAGACCTCTGGAACTGAGAAGTTCAACAGTATGGCATATTTACTGCATAGTGGTGCTGCTGTTCACGGAATCTGGTTGTTCTCAGTAGGAAAAGAAGACGAGGGATCAAATGTGACAGCAAGAGTTCTCTGTTAAAATACAACTTATGAAAAATTGACAAACAAGAAACCATCCGTTGGTGGTCAAAGTCATTACTGGTAGTATTAATAAAGAGAAACCTCCCACCTTGAACCACTCTGTCTAAGAGAGAGAAACCTCTGGCAGAAGCAGACAGCCACACCAGAGGACAGTACTCTGGTTGGGCTGAATTTCTCATTGTTATGAATATATGAGGCCTCACCTAACTTCACTATGTTATCTGTAGTGCTTTTGCGGCATTCAGGGCATTGCAGCGCACAGGTGAATGCCTCATGGTTTGTGAAGCTCAGCACAGAGTGCCCGAGCGAGGGTCACCTTGGGTACAGCTCTGGGAACGGAAGTGCCGGTCATCATTTTGTCTCAAAAGTTCTAGAAGCTCGGTCTGGCTTGAACTGAAAATTTGGGTGTGCTGCGGGGAAGGCAGTTGTGCGTTTGTGTGTCGTGTAAAGTGGTTTGTAGGGTAAGTGTTGAGCATTTTTGTGAAAAGTTATACATTCAATTTGGAGTTGTGTAAGAAGGGCTCTCTCTCTGGGACCAAATTCCTCACTGGAAGGGTGAGTATTGAAAACAAACAATAACTTCACATTTCAGTGGCCTATCATTTTGTTACCATTTCTTATAATTCATTTTGTTGTTTTGTGGAGTGTCACAGACTAAGTCCAATGAGAGATGTTTCTCTCTCTACAGATGTTTCATGCAAGTGCTCATAGAAGCCATGGATAGCTATAGTTAGCCGTGCAAAGTCATGCACAGGAAGTTCGCTACTTAAGTAAACTGGTGACATAGAGACATGAAAAGTTAAAATGGAGAACACTTCGTTACTGGATGGGGGATGGGACTTAATCCTACACTTTATTTTCATTTTATGACTGATTAATTGGTTCTGGAAGTGTTTCAATAATTTTCTATTATCACATCACATTTTTAACCTGTCTTATGTTAGTTTTGCAGAATAAATTATTTTTGTATACCAGGTTTGATTTACACACATTAAATATAGCGCATTTAGTTTCATGAGAGAGAAAGAGAGGCACAGCGCTTGCCCATGACTACCAACACTTCAAGGGTAAGTGTTAACAATCTGTTTTCCTTATTACACATGCTTCTCAAAACTAAGATGTGTCAAAAGTTACATAAAAAATAGTCAAAGCTTCACTCATTTAGCAGAGTTCCATCCACTTGATCTACTAATCAACAGTGTTTTCATTTTACTGGAGTTCATCCTCATACTCATTGACTACACCATTCAGTCATCCAATCCATGACACATTTGTGACTAAGGGCAGCTTCATTTCTCGTAAGTGGAAACTTACTACACCCACCAGTGTTGCATCATTGGCATACTGAACAATATTGTTTCCAACCATGTTACTTGTCTACACTAAAATTAACAGTGGACCAAGAACATTACCCTGTGGAACACACCAGGCACAGTAGGTCTTGGTTCACTAAAGACCCCGTCAACAGCAACTCTCCTAAATCAAAAGCAGCACTAAAATCTATTTGAATTACTCTACCCTCAAAACCCTTCTCAAGGTTCTCTTGTAAATGGCATGTAAAACTTCAAGAGCTTTTCAGGTACCCAACTGACTATTAGCTGATAATCCTTTGGATTCCACATACTTGTATAGTGGCTTAAAAATGAGTTTTTCTGCAATTTTGGAAACCTCAAGGATAACAGAAATTGGCCTGTACTTAAGGCAAGTCTGCAAATACCCTCACTTTAGAACAGCCACTGTATTACTAAGCTTTTGCTCATCAACAAAGATCTTATGTGAACATAAAAATATATAGAATCTACTAATCTTGGGAGACAACATACCAGAAACCTTTATAAAAAAAAACAAGGGGAAGAAATCAGGATCTTCTCCATCCCAGTTATCAAGATTATCGAGAATTTTCTCAACACTCCTAGAGCAAAATGCATAGATTCAGGTTGACAAGTATTAGGGAAAGGGATATCCTCAGCTCATTGCCTAGCTTCAACAGTTCAATAACGCAGTTCAACCTTTACTTTTGGCCAGTAAACACTCTACCATCATCTGTTAGTAATGGTGGGGTGGAAGATGAGCCTGGCCCAAAGACAAAAGATGCCAATTTGGTCCACCACAGATGAGGCCGAGTAATTTCTTTGAGTTTTCTCTTTAAAGAATTATTGTAATTTCTCTCAGCTATATTGTAAATTCTATTTGCAGCATAGCAAGACTCAACAAAAATTACACTATTTTTGTGTAGTTTTCATGTGAATGATTTCGCCTCCATGTGTTGAACTTGGTCTGTTGGTCAATGGTTAGCCCGTCTACATATACCATCAAACCATGGCTGGTAATTTTTTCTGATCTTGGGACATACTTTACTGAATTAACCAACAGAATTTCATTCAACTGCCTCTTGGGATTTGGATCGGAAATGCATCTGAGATATTAAGTGCCTGACAAGCTACAATAATGCGATCCCAATTGGTTTTTGATTTCAGGAGACTGTTTTTCCAATGGTGGTATTAGGAATAGAATAGTGATTGACAGATGTCTTCATCTCAATGGCACAATAATCGAAGGTGCCCATAGACTCTCAGACCTTGGACTTAATGTTAGCTGGAACAATTACCAGAAATATGCATTGGTTCCTCAATTAGCTGAAAAAATCAGAGATACTCGTACACAGACCTTGAGAGCAGACTGGCCATGTAATCAGTGAAACTTGAATGAAGCCACACTCTATGCTTTGCACTGCAGCCTCCACAAACAACCACTAAAGCTTTTGAATCCTGTGACTGAGCCATATTAATCCTCACCAAGATTATAGAGAGTTGTTAATATTCGGATTATGGTAAAGGGCAAATACATAAAATAAAGAACTTACTGGCAACAATGTCCAAGATTTTCCTGATGATACATAGGCTGTCCAAACCTAATGCATATAGCCATATCTTGCGCATATGGGATGTTATGACAATAAATGAGATGAGGGCCATCAAACCCTGGGATAAGAAATTCGACCTTTGACTTGTTTTTAGTTACAAGTGTCTCAGATAAAAACAAACATCACATTATAGTTATGAGCACAATTCTGGAGATCTTAAGTCTAGAATATTTTAGTAAAGTACTCTGCAAGTTTTCTTATGGTAATGAGTAGCAGGCCCTGGGTTATGATCGGTTTCTCTCGGAAGAATTAAAATAATATAAAATTAAAAGCAAATCTAATATATTCATAACAGCAACAACAACAACATTGTAGAAATCAACAGAAAAAAAGGTTTGCATTATAAGGGTAAGTAATACTGACCATGTCATTAAAGAAGCGCTGAAAGCAACTGGTCGACATGTGGAGCAGGAACACTTTGCAAGGAAAATGAGAACCTGCCAGGTTTGCCACATTGATTGGGGAGGGCAGTCAGGAAGGATTAACAAATTATAAAAAGCATATGTACTGTTGTTTCTGATAATTTTTTTTCTCTCTATTTTTTAATGGGTTTTAAAGGTGTGTGATTTGTATTTTTTTTAACTGGGGAGGACCTCTGTCTGTTGAGTTATACAAATCTTTAATAGTCCAAGTTCAGTTTTTTTTCTGTTGTTTAATTTTTCTTTTCTGCGTAAGTGCAGTGGTTCTGAGTAATTATTTTTTTGTGTTCCAATAATGTCCAAGAGGGGAAGACTTAGTTAAATTAGGAGCAAAATACCACAGAGTTTGACAGATACTTTTTTTCTTGTTTCAGGATCTGGAAACTTATAGGTTTCTTTCCTTTGCTTTTGTTTTAATGCTGAAGTTTCATCTGCTCATGGCTTTAGGGGTCGTGGCATGGGCTAATTCCGTAGTTAGGGTAGGCCCAGGTGTTATTACAGAAGAAGACTATGTTGTGTGGTTGTTGACTGATGTGGTAACTTTGAGCATAGAGTTTGAGGATATAGGCTCGGCAAGGGATGAGCTTGAAGCATCCCAGAATAAAGTTCAGTTGCTTAGGAATTTATTGGGTGAGATGAATACCAGACGGAATCTGTCTGATCTGTTGTGAGGTTGGTTAACCGAACTTAATGCTACAGCTGTTAGGGGTTCAGTCCAGGATAAGATTAAGAAGACTTTAACATGGCTTCCAAATCTACCAAATTTAGGTTCTTTAACTTCTCAAGTTTCTCCTAGAAGGGGTAAAAGGGCTGCACCATTGTTAACTGGAGCCATTCTAGTCATACGAACGCTTGCTAGTTTGTCAATTGCTAATCTGGTGAAAATTGAACAGGTATTGGCAAAATTAGCTAGACAAGGCAAAACTTTGATGATTTTACGAGATAGTAATGAGAAATTATGAGAGGGTTTGGAGACATTAAGGACATCTTTAAATGGGTTATTGGTCACAGTTGATACGATGGGGGGGAGACTTAAATGTTACCATAGTTTTGTCTTCTTGTCAAACTACCACATTGAATATTGAGAAAGAAGCGGAATCCGTATTATCGGAAATTCATATACAGGTTAAGGCAGTGGTTGCCGCTTCTAAGGGGTGAATTTTTGGAGATATTTTACCTCTCAGGTCTTTAGAATCGACCTTGATGACTGCAGCGTATCTGTATGGTTCACAGGTAATTTTTACTGGGGAGATTTTGTATTGTTATTATGGGATTTTAAAAGTACAAGTGTCTGATAGGGGGTTGCTTGTGGAAGTTCCAGTTAGTAACTTGAAATTGTTTCATAGTTATATCATACGACCTTTCCCTAGTGGTTTTAATAGTTCAGTTATAGTATGGGATAGTGAGGAGACTATGTACCTTTTGGGGGACCATTTTCAATCCTCGGCTGTTAACTATAAGTCAGGATGTGTTTTAGTTCATGACAGATATATTTGTGACAGTAGTATCTTTACGCTCATAAATGCTGACTGGTTAGGATGTGGGAGGATGTTAGTACATAACCAGACTCCTTCTGATTGTGACTTTCGAATGTTCCAATATGAGTACAAGGTGGCCTCTATGAAGACTCTCAATGTGGTGTTCTGCAATAAATATGATATGTCCATCCAGTGCCATAATTCATCGGATACGTTCCTTCTTCAAGGATCCCGCCTTTTAATATGGCGTGTGGACTGGTCACGCTGAAGTTTTGAGTCCTGGGCAAGAGTGTCTTCAACTCTACTACTCATATCTTCATGCAGCATCTTCATGGGGAAAATGCCTTTAAGGGGAGTGATTGCCACAATTCCACCAATCCTGGAAGACGACCCCTTCGCCATGCTGAACTAGTACCTCCTCATCGCCACTTTATCAGTGATTGGGGCCTTTATCGTCATACTCTTCGTGAAGTGGGGTATTTCTTGTGTACAAAAACACTGTATGAGTAAACCCTCACCTGAAGATCAGCCTGCACGAATCTGGCAATTAGCGATTACTATCTCCCTAGTGCTGGGGCAGCACTTCTTTGTGGTGGCTGAGCATCTGAAAAGCTCACAGGTCACAGATATTTTATGAATTACAATACACAGTAGATTTTTTATTAATAAGTGTGGCTAAAAGGCATTGGGAAGAAGCCGAGACTGTTTTGGCTGGTGTCTGAAGTGCGCATCCTGTATACATGTCCAGGTGAGTCAGATATTCTTGACACATGAGAACATCCCTGCCTATGACAAGACTCTGGCGAGTTTATTTGCCGGAAGTATCCCGGAGTCCGGTGAATTCATTCATATGTGTGTTTGTTTAGGTGGATCCCCAGGGTTTGAAGGAAGGGTTGAATTTATCAACAAATTGCCGTTGAACACCAAATCTTAATAGAAGTCTTCAGTGAAGACTCTGTGGTTCAAGACCTGTCAATTAAGACTGAACATTGCTATTTAGGTAGGAAACTTTCAGATTTCCCAAACTGTAGATTATTCCTTTCATTTTAACATATATCTATTGTGTGTACCTGATAAGTAACATGGGAGGGAATTCCCATATCTTTTATTTTTATCCATTTGTTTAACTTAGAGGTTTTATTTGTACTATTTAGATGTTTCGCTGTGAAAGAGGTTAGATGTACTCAATGGAAATGTACAGGACTTTGACTTATTTTGACCTATTGTGGGAAGACTAGTTTGAGAGACTCATTAGTTGAATGTGGTGGACTTTAATATGTTTGATAAATTGGTGAACATTTGTATTCCATTTTATTTCATATCTTGTTTCTTGCAATCCAGTTATGTTAGATTATTGTCAAATAAATTATTTTAGGTAACAGCTTGTTTCATATGTAGACCAGAGAGAGAGAGAGAGAGAGAGAGAGAGAGAGAGAGAGAGAGAGAGAGAGAGAGAGAGAGAGAGAGAGAGAGAGAGAGTGTGTATGTACAGATGTACGTTGCCAGCAGCCTTTTGATAGGTCACTGTCAAACTGCCAATAGATGGGACTTCTTGACCATTTTTAGCAAAGGTAAGCAATGAAATTACTCTCGATTGTGTAACATATATATTATATATATATAATATAAATATATATATATATATATATATATATATATATATATATATATATATATATATATATATATATATATATATATATATATATATATATATATATATATATATATATAGTATACATATATACAGTAGAACCTCGGTCCTCAGTAGCTAATTCATTCAGAAGTGTCGAAATTCAACTTTGTAATTCTGAAGTTAATTTCTCCCATAGAAAATAACTGGAAATGGATTAAATCCATTCCTGACCACCAGTCATTACCCCAACCTTGCCTTTTTATATAAAACATTAAACAAGTTACTATTAAATGAGTTCAGAGTTGAATAACTTACCATATTAGATGCAATTTTTTCATTTTTAAATGCATACTGTATAAAAAAAATTGGCCTATGACCAATGCGGCCGTATTACCGATGATACACCAAGCGCCATAGGCTAGGCTAGGTAGCCTATAGGCACTACCAGAATGTACTGCAATGGACACACATGAAAACTGTTGTTAATAATGATAACATTGAAAAACAAGCCAGATTATCACATTAAGTTAATAATACAGTATTTATAAGCCGAATTACTGTATGTCTGTTATCATAAAATTAAGAAAAATTTCCTAAATTACGTCGGAACTCGGCAGCTTGTGGCAGATGTAAATGTTTATGTAATTAGTACCGCGATACACCACCAGGGTGGCGCTGTGGTTTGTTTACATCTGCCACAAGCTGCCGAGTTCCGACGTAATTTAGGAAATTTTTCTTGAACCTATGATAACAGACATAAATGTCGACTATCGCTCTGTGTGTATGTGATAATCTAACTAATTTTCAACAGCAGCATGGCACAGCAGCAGCAGCTTTTAAATAAGCATGGGAAGAATGCCACCAACAATAATGCCAACTAGCGGCAGCCGCCCGAAACTCTTTTCTACAAGCATCATATGATTCATCGAATTAGGATTCGGTTTGTTGTTTGAGCTCGGCGCAAAATTTACTCCAACATTTTGTGTTGAAATCAGTATGTCGAGTTCTAGTACAGTCGAGGACAGGTTCTACTGCTTTATGTATGTATGTATGTATGTATGTATATATATATATATATATATATATATATATATATATATATATATATATATATAATATAAGTAGGGGAAAAGGTGCCATTTGGCATCCTGGCATCTTGAACATTTGGTGTCCTCAAGAAAGGGTGTCATTTGGCATCTCAATTATTATTTATTTTATTTTTATATTTTTGCTGAAGAAAATAACATGCAATTTTATTTCTATATTTTTGCTTTCGAAAATAACATGCATATACAAAAAAAGTATATAGTAAGTATGGGAAAAATTGCATTTGGCGTCTACCAGCATCCTGAACATTTAGCTTCACAAGAAAGGGTGTCATTTTGGCGTCCTCAAGAAAGGGTGTTATTTGGCGTCCTCAATTATTATTTATTTTATTTTTATATTTTTGCTGAAGAAAATAACATGCAATTTTATTTTTATATTTTTGCTGAAGAAAATAACATGCAATTTTATTTTTATATTTTTGCTGAAGAAAATAACATGCATATATAAAAAAAATTATGTATTAGAAGTAGGGGAAAAGGTGCAAGGCCCCCGAACTGATATGAGAGAGACCCACTGCATTGACTCATCCAAGTGCCGCATGACTGATGATTTAGTCAATATAAACTATCTGTTATTAATCCCACTTTATCGATAAGAGTCTGATTGGGGAGAAAGGAGACACCTTGCCAAACTGATCTGAACTGATATTAGAGACCACTGCACGACTCAACAACAGCTCTGTGACTGATAGAGCTGAACAGTTATAAACTTAGCTGTTATTAATCCCACTCTATGATAGAAGTCTGATTAGGTATCCGCTGCTGATATGATTTAGACTCACTGCGTGACTCATGAACAGGTGTATCACTGATAAGAGTTGAAGCGTTATAAACTATCTGTTATTAATCCCACTCTATCGATAAGAGTCTGATTAGGTATCTATATGTTATTAATCACTTTATCGATAAGAGTCTGATTAGGAGTAGCGTCCGCTATATAATGTGAGTTTGGCGAGACGGACATCCAGTTCACAGAATGCATAGCTATACTCCACAACATCCGTAAGCAGAGATGGGTAATTCAGCAGCTCCAGCAGTGGCGATGACAGCTCGACAGTGGCGAACAGCCAATGCCATGGGATTTATTAATATTATCAGTGGCAAAGACATTGCGTAGGAGGAAGAGTAGCGCTAATGGCGGAAGAAGAAGAAGTGAGAGAGGTCAGAAAGGATCGAACCCAAGACTCATCCCTGCAGGAGGGAACACTACTCTCAGCTCAGGTAATAATAATAATAATAATATAATAATAATAATAATAATAATAATTTAATTTTTTCATATATGATGCAACACAGTCTATGTGAATATTGCCACTTTACATATAAAACTTTCCATTTTATAATTAAAATTCACCACAGCCATTCCTATTTTGCAGCCTCTCCTAACACCCACACTCTCTCTGCCGAGAAAGCAAGGGTAACCTCTGTAGGAGAGAACACAGCTACTCCTGCATCAGTAAGAATAATTCATTATGACCAGTCTCCATAAAAAATAAAACAGTCACCTTTTACATATAAACATTCTTTTGATACTTTTAAAATTCACCACAACCACCCCTATTTCGCAGCCTCCTCCACCTCCATGAATGCCTTCCATCAGCACCTCCACATGCGACCGTCATACCTCCACCGAGTGAAGCAAATGCGGCTGAAACATCTGGCGAATGCTGGAAGACACTGTCTAGTAGGCGGTGCCAAACAGCGAGTCCCAGCAGCGAGGCACCATTGTGACAGGGAAGGAGGGTGGGCAACCAGTTGAGTGCCATCACATACTCGACTTAGGTGGGAATGCACGTCGATGTGACAACGGCACTCAGACTTAACCGAATGCAACTCGCCGAGGAGATTATAAGCGCTCTCAACAACCTGAATGTAAATAGCGCCATGCTATACTTGTGCATTGTCATCAGCAGAGAGAATGACGGGTGCCAGTGCACTCGTTGAAACTGGTACTTTTAGATTAATACCCTACCAGTGTTAACATTGGTGGACACTGCGCTCGATGTGATAGACGAGGCTATCGAATATGTGGCAAGCAATCTGGAAGATAGACTAAACTTGACTGAAGGTTCAGGTTGGCGTATCACATCATTGCACAGTGTACAGATCAAGATCTCCCGGCGAGAATTGGTGAACATGGCCAATTTTCGAGAGTATCCTGCAGGAGCTAGGGGCGGTGGACAAATCGTTAACATCAATTCGGGGCACAACTGCGCCATTACAGCGTTAGAAGCGTACAGCATACTCGAGGGAAATGATGATCCTAACCGCAACCTCACCCGAGATGTGAAAAGACGAATAAATTGAGTGAAGTAGTCATGGGAAAGGGACAGAAAAAACACTGGACAGTGCATTTCGCCAGAAAGGGGGGCAATAAATCATGTCCCCAACTAGTTCCTCTACTGTTGATCACTGATGACCATGTCGCCCTCATCAAGGATTTGCCAACCTTCGTAGATACTTTCCACCGTTTGAAATCAGGTAGGCGTGACCATGCAGCGGGCGTGTGTTACAATTGCCTCACTCTCTTCAAAACTCCAGCCATTCGTGACGCTTACACCCAAAGATGTACAACCTGAACCACCGTTCTCTACCCTGAACCTGGCCAGTTTAAACAGTTCACCAAAGTGAAAGTGCTGAATAAAAGCTCACACATCGCCTTCTTAGATTTTGAGGCGTACAACAGACAGCCGGAAGAAGAAGATGAAAACCGAGAATCGTTTGAAGCAAATACGCCTATTGCTACGTCATCGTCGATGGCAAAAGCGGCGATACTGCGTGCAGAGTAGAGTGTGAGTGAACAGTGTGTCGAAGATTTTCTCGATAAACTTGCGAGAGACTGGGCCAAGTTATGTGAGAGGAAATTAAATGTGAAACAAGCTGAAAGATCCCTGCCTGTTTTAGTGCATAATTTATCATATGCTGCCACCCTCATCTTGAAAGAAGCGTCCGCCAAACACAACTTTGAAATTTTGAAACAACGATGGGGTACATTTTATGCACTGAAAATGGGTAACATCCGATGATGGATAGTTTGAACATGATAAGAGGATCGCTATCAGTCTCGCTGAGCCATATTAAACAGAAGGGTCACTGGAAATCACCGCGTCCGGATGTTATCCAAATATCCCGGCCGAATGCACAGAACTGGTTTTCAGTACAGGTAAACAGTATTACCCCTTTATGATTATGTCACGGGTTTCAGCGTGTTGAAAAAACAGGTGTCCCTCTTAAAGTGTTCAAGTCCTGCTGTGAGGAAAGCACACCCGAAGCGAAAGGATACGAGCACGTCTGCAGTGTGGGAAGGCTGCAGGTGTACTAACCTCTTGATTATACCATTTTATATTTGGTTATGGATGTGGGATTGTTAATGCGATGTTTACTCAGCTTGAAGGGAATGCGCTCGCGCGCAATTTGGATTAGACCGATCTATTGTTAACCTCTACCTCTCTCTCTCTGGTCATTTCTTCACTTCACGAACGCAACTCCTAATTTCTGACGAAACTTACCAGTTGATTTCCAACAACATTAGAGGCAGTTTTCTGCAGTCTAGTCAAAAGACACGCCATAGTAACAATCCCGAGTTAAATCTAATTTTAAAGGCGAATTTGACAAACTACATATATTATATGTTGATTTCACTAGTCTTTACCCCACAGTCATGAGCAGATATAAAATGCCTCTGGATGAAGTAACGGAGCTCTCCCCCGCCGAACTTGAGAGTTTTATCGCCAGCAATATCACGAGCATCAATTCACAGGGGGAATATGGTTCATATCATCTCGTCTAAGAAGGTTAGAAACCGGCGTCGCCCTCGGACTGATGACTTCCCTTTGGCCCTGCACCATGCAGACACGTGACTTTCCAGCACCTCTCCCCATACACTAAAGTCTATTGGAAGAATTCAATGTGAAGCTGCCTGGAAAGGAGAATGTCAAACTGGTGGGTACACATTTGCCAATGTGCAACCATCACAGTCTGTCTTCCTCTTTTACAAGCATGATAAGACTCGGGTTGGAAGTGGAGAGGATAAGGAAAGTTTACAAGTTCAAGCAGGGATATTATTTGAGGGAATACATCACTGAGAATGCAGAGAGGAGAGCGAAAGAAACGGACCCGACAAGAGGAACATAATAAAAATCTTGATGAATGGTCTTTTGGTGTAACCATTAAAAACCACTTTAAATATTCCACCAGAACTGTTTGTTACCACCAACAGAAACCTCGCTGCTTAGAAATGTGTCTAAGCATGCGTACAAATCTTTTGAAGGTTGGAGGAATATCGGTACATTGTGAATCACTGCAAGGGAGACTGTCAAGCTGAATCTGATCTATCGGATTCAGCATACTGGATCTGGCCGGGACATGATGTACAAGTTCACTGACGTTCTTCAAAAACTCTATGGCGGGAGAATTAAGCTTCTGTACACTGACACCGACAGTTTGATCTTCTCCCTGGAAACGGACAATCTCACACGCGAATTGAAGGCTGTGCTCAAACCCCATTTGGATTTGAGTAACTTCCCTAAAACTCACAGCATATGACAGTTCGCTAGGAAAGCTCGGACTTGTTAAAGTCGAAACAAGAGCTGAACTCATCAGAGGAAATTCATCGGTGTTAAACCTAAAGTGTGATGCTTACGAAACACAAAACAGTAAGTTTGGATACTTTAAAAGGGGGATTCAAAGTTGCAGGCAAAATACCATTAGTCATCGTCAATACCTGGATGTAATAAAAATGAGATTATGCACACTACAGTGCTGAATTTTGAATGATGCAAGGAACAATGTAATCACACCCAGCAGAAAGGTAGCTCTATGTCCTTTAGAGGACAAAAGACATTACCTCACTCCCATTTAAATCTTTAGAAACTACGGACATCCACAGATTGCAGTGGCGAGTTGAGAAGCCGTTAGCAAAGGCGATGACACACATTACCTTGAGCACCATCGCCACCTTCCCTCCACCTATGCCGTACATCCAGAATTCCTGATGTACAATCTTTTACTCTGGCGATTCAGTACCCCGGATAAAGAGTTGTTCTAAAAAGATGAAAGTGGACAACAGCGGGTGGATGAGCAGCAGCGGCAGCAGCAGCAGCTGTTGCAACCTGCATGGGTTAAGCTGATGCCTACCTGCCAGAAAAAGCGGCTGAGCTTTGGTAGGCGTGAGAAGAATGTACAGTTTTTCAATTAATGTAAGTATGTACCATAGTAGAGTGTACATGTCACTCCACTCCCAGCCTAAATCTTGTTTGTATATATATATGTAATTTTCAAATAATGTAAATATGTTTTGTAGTCAGAGTATTCGCATCACTCGCTCTGTGAATAAAAAACAAATGCTCGCTTTTATATAACCATCACCAGCTAAAAAATATACACATGTATGTGCCCTGTAATATATACATATGTCAATAAAAAATGTTATTTATTAAAATTAATTTTCTCTACAACCTTCATTTTTCTCTACAACCTTCACCTTAATATATAACAACACACAGATCATCGCATCCTCTCAGTACACCTTGAACTTTAAACATGGAAACTGGTCCTTTCCAAGGAGAAATCTTAAACCTTTTCGCTGTTCCTGTGTGGATTATCATAGCAGGTTTCAGCAATAGTGGCAAATCTGTGTTTTGTCAAAACATAATAGAAATGTATGAGGCTAACTTTCACTGTATTTTATATTGCGGGGTGAGTGAACACCCTCTGGAAAGTCATCACACCATAAGCACCATGGAAAGAGGAGTGGAGGGTGGTAGTAAAGGACTGTTATTTGTACTTGATGATTGTTTTCTCGAAGCTAGTGACAATAAATTTGTGACCCAAGCATTCACCGCCGGACGGCATTCGGATATATCGGTGATCTTCATAACCCAGAACGTGTTCCACTCAGGTAAATTCAGTAGGAGCATCAGTCTCGAATTGCTCCCATTACATCCATGAAGAATCATTGACATTGGTCAAATTGAAACTTTTGGGCAGGCAATTGTTAGTTGGGAGGAGAGGTGTAGGTTTTCTGAAACATATACCAAGCTTTAACGCATAACACGTCACGTTTATCTATTAGTAGACTTCCTTTTAAATCAGCACCTGAATTATTTGCAGCTCAGAACGAATATTCTCGGAGAGACCGAGATATCAAATCGGCGTACAAATATGACTGAAGAACAGTTACGACTGTAGGGTTTATGGCAATGTGACACAACCATCATGTTTCAGCGATTGTGAATGCACTACTCAAAGCAGTGGGGAAGGTAGACAAAAATGTGACTAGGCGGACGTCGTTAATGTTTCAAGGTCAACCTTCATATACCTTTACTGGAACCGTGCAAACGTTACACCATAGAAGGAAAATCATATCAACTAAACCTCGAGCAGCGGCCAGCACAGATTTGGCGGACATGTCGAAACTGGCTCGACACAATGAAGGTTATAAATATCTCCTAATTTTCATTGATCAATTTTCGAGGTTTTTACGCATTCTCCCCTTGAAAAAGAGGGATGGTCTTACTGTGTGCAATGCCTAAAAACGATTATAGAATCTATAGATTTTTCAGGTCTGTCTCGCCTGAACAGTGATGAAGGTAGGGAATTTATTAACACGGCATAAGAATTATCTGAAAAGTAAAAATGTATTGTTATATAGCGTCTATTCGCAGGAAATTAAAGCTTCTATAGCTGAAATGGTGATAAGAACTATTAAAAACCGCATATACAGATACCTCACACACAACAACACGTTGAAATACATCGATGTTCTGCCAGACATAGTTGACAGTTATAACAACTCACTGCACAAGAGTTTGGGGCAGGGGCACACGCCCGAGGAGGTGCACGCTATGATAAGTAAAGCGGACATTAAAAATCAATTCTCGAGAATTTATAAAAACGCTTTTCCCACAACCAATCGCGTCACTTCATCCTTGACGTTGGAGACACCCGTACATATAGCTGACGAAAACCGGAGCCTTGTTTTCAGGAGGGTATACTGTTCAAACACTCTAGAAATTTTAAAATCACAGATGCTCGTCACTCTGCAAAATCCACAGTTTACATCTTAGAAGATTTGGAAGAAGAAATAAAAGGCATTCTACAGAGAAGAATTAATACCTATTGAATTACCCGAAACCTATGACATCACCATCTTAGATAGGAGGAGAGGCAGCAAAACGCAGTATTATGTCAATTGGAAGGGTTATCCTGCACAATTTAATTCGTGGGTTGACAAATCGCAAATTGTGCGGACATGAGTTGTAAAAAGGAGGTTTTAATACATAAAAACAAAGATTTTATTTTGTTCATCTCTCGTTTATCCCCCTCCGAGAGGAGTCGAGTAATTCCAACATTAAGCAAAGCATTTATCGCCACCATATCTGAAATTTTCAGAAAATTTCTTCGTGGTAATCTGACCAGGGAAAAAACATTTATTAAAAAACTCGGAAGGTGTAAGAGAGAGATCTGTCAAATATCCCTGAAATCTATGTCATTAACGAAGAAGAAAAAAATACTGAAGAGTCACAAAGGTGGCGCCATTCTGTCCATATCACTTCCTTTAGCAGCTAGTTTGATAGGCAGTCTTTTTTTTTACAATAGGAAAAAAAAAAATAAAAAAAAAAAGAAAATAAAACAAAATGAAGGAATTCTACATTGTACCAGCTATCACATATGAAAGGTTGACAAAAGGTCGGGAAACATGCGTCAACAGCAATAATGTTAATAACCACAGTAATAACTTTAACATCAATGCCGACGGCGAAGACAGCGCTGGTGGGAGAGGAGGAGGAGGAGAGGGAGGGTGGGTTAATGTGGGGGCAGGTGTCGCACCCATTCCTCTTAACGTGCAGAGAAATGTGAATTTTCTAACAAATGCCAAAACAGTTACACCTCCACCTCCTATACCTCCTGTTGAGGATGATTGTGTGAAGAAGGGAGAACAGCTAATTTTAAATGTGTTCAACCGCAGGGTTACCCGCAAAAGAGTTAATCCTGACCTGACTGGTATTATTCCTATATTATTCAAAGATCATCAAATACCATGTTACATTTACGTAACATAATAACCATAATTTTTTTTTTTTGTTCATAAAAATAATTTTATCAGTCTAATATAAGTCTTTTTTTCCTTTCCACATATGGAGAATGATCGGTTACCGAAAATTACCAATAAAGGGATACAGGCAGTTTCTTACGGAGAGTACCGAGGGACTGGTTTGGACGAAGGATGGGTTGGCTGAACGGATAGTTCGAAACCCTAGGCGGTGGAGACAGAGACAGACACTAGAGGGTAGGACGGGAGAAAGGTGCAGAAGAGCGTAGGAGTATAACTCTGTTTACATTGCTGTAAACCAGTGAGTACTATAAATGGTGGAAAAACAGATTCTGAATTAGTGTGAGGTTAATCAGGCACGAGTGGAGCCGAGTACATATATAATGTGTAATTACTGTAGGGCTGTTTTATTGCCTAAAAAAAACAAAGGTGTCCACTTGTCTGTTATTAACAGTAAGTTAAGTGCTTACAAAAATTTAGTGAGTTGCATTACCATAGTGCATGAGTATGCGCACCTCCCAGTAAAGTCCTAGTGTGTCTGTTCTCCCTAGCAAGCAAGGATAGGGTAGGAGAGTGCACCTCCCAGTAAGAGTCCTAGTGTCTCTGTTCTCCTAACCCAAGCAAGGATGGGGTAGGAGAGTGATATTCGAGGGGTTGTATTTTTTGGATTTAGCTCTTCCTGTAAGATGGGATTTAGAAGCTAAGAAGGGGTAGTACACTAATACTAGCTAAGTAACTGGGGATATGCCTGGAAATATACTAAGGTTAGGAACAAATTAGTTCAAGGTAGGCTTGGCAGGATTTAGGTTATGAATCGTGAGTTTGTTACTAAATAGGGAATACCTGTATATACCGTTGGTGAGTAGTTCATGGTAGGGAAGATAGTGATTTTGTTCAATACTGATTGGCCTAGTGAGATAGGAGTGCTAATGGAAGTTATTACTAAAATTAAAGTTTTGGTACAGGTTATTGTATATAAAAACTGGTATTGCATTATCAGTGGTAAGAGTTTAAAATGTTATATATTGTCTCCAAAGTATGTCATCCGCTATTCCCTGGTTTGGGAGGACGTTTATTAGTAAATGAGTTAATATTTTTTTTTATAAATAAATTTATTAACTATTAAAGCTGTTCTTAATTCCACTCCCTAATTCCTAGCCAGTAAAAACACTCCGGAGGGTCTCGTCACTTGCTGATGAAAACCATCCACCGACATACCATATGTGACTGCCTTGGTTAACCACTTGCAAAATTCAGGTTATATCCCGCTTATGGGATATAACATTTTAGATGTGGCAAGAGAATTTCAAGCGAATAAGATGACAGATGATAACAATGTACCCAGTTATAACGACATAATTGAACAAGGTGGTATTAGAGATCAGATGGTGAGAAACTCAGCTATAAAAAACAGGCCAGAAGCATGGCTCAATTCCACGCACAGGGGAGGAGGAGGAGGAGGAGGAGAATAATGAAAAACAAGGTGGCGAGGAAAAAGGTGAGCGTGTAACCATATTGATGAGTCAAGAATTAGCGTGTTGAAATCCCGCGCTTAGCAGCGATAAACTTTCACAGTGACAGATTTCTGGTGCATATCACAAATTATCTGCAGCAAATCCTTCCCTTATCGTGAGGTTTAAGACCCATTCAATCATGTTCGATCATGGGTGTGGGCTCGGAGATAAACCTGTTCAATCAAGAGGGTGAGGGCGGAGCCTAGTGTGATGAATCACAGAGGAAGCGAAGGGTGTGGAGAAGGTGAAGTTCAGGGGCGTGGTATTCAGCTCGTGTAGCGTTAACGTGTACACCCTTCCAATTTTCACAGTTCAGAGATGGCTTTGTCACCTTATAAGTTGGTTTTCGGGAGATTATCCGAGGCCAAGTTCAAGAAGAAGGAGTGTTGCCTGGTTATAGCTACTAACTGTGTAGCGATGTGGATTATGGCATTGCTCAAGACGTGAGTTTACCCCTACACCGACGTTGCAGGTCTCCGTTACAACAGGCTGGGATGAGTTACGCTGCATTCCGCCACCGCGGGATAGAGAATGCCGCTGTTTGAAATTGCCGGGAGGCCTCCATGCGGAAGAACCCGACCCCTGCCAGAAGTCATTGCTACGTTGTTAACCCAATATGGAACTGGCTTCTGTGGAAGAAAACGAATTAAGCCAAAAGCAAAGTATAATGTATTCCAAGGATGAAGACCATGCAGAAAGGTTGCGAAACGACATGAGAGAAATGAGATACAATCACTTCTACGCATCACTGAATAGTTTGAAATTGCAGCTAATGAAAGCATCGCGTGAAGATGTGAAATATATTCCATTTGCTGTGGGGATAGGACTAAGTGGTCGCGTGAACTGTGATTGGTTAAACCATTACCTGCCTGCAATTGTCTCCTTTGGTGAGGAGATGAAACGACACGGAAAAGTCACTTGCATAGCTATCACAGAAATTGTTTTATCACACATGAAGGGGTGTGCAGAGGATGTGAAGTTGAAAGACGCATCTCCAAGTGATATTTGGAAATAATGGACATGGGAAATTATGTTTGGGGTTGAACAAAACATGGATGTCTCTTCCAAGCTGAAACGTTTGAAATTGTGAACGCGGAGAAATTAAACTTTGGCGTTCAACGTGGCAAGCTGTATGACACACCAATGTAAAAATTATTACCAAAGTCTGTAATTTAATATGTGTATTTCTGAGTCCAGCCCCGTGTCAGCCGGTGAAATTCCATTCATGCACGAATTTCTAGGTATAAATTGCTAGATATACCAGAGAAAAAAGAGCTTTCAGGAATGCTGGGGTTACTACCCCAGATCGGCGTCTTCTCAAGGAAGACGTCGATTATAACAGAAAGAGGTGGTGAAAGGATCACAACCACCCCGGAGCTACACTCGAAAGATATCCCTATGTTAAAACCCCCGGTAGAGAGCGGTGAGCCGTTACAGCTCCCACACACCGACGCCCACCAGGCCGGCGACACCAGCGCCACCTACTTCATTCCATTTTCTAGCACGTGACTTGCTTCCAGCAGGAATTTTGTGTGCCTTTTCGGATTTTTAATCTGTTCCAACATGTCTTCGAGCAGCTTTACCATCTCCAAGTTAAGTACCATCTTATTGTGGGTTTTTTTCGATATACTTGGCTGAATTTGTGTCCTTTTCACAATTATGAGATCTTTGTTATGAAGCCACGGCGTCCCCTACCAGCCATGTTGACCGCGAGGCGACCCCATCAGTTTTTTCTGTCGGAGTTGTCTCCTTGTCGTTATATTTTATCTGTCCCCCGGTTCTCCTCTGGCGGGTTTCTGCAGTGGCCCGCAGGTCATATTAAAATTTCAATAGACCTATCTACGAGTCCCTATTAGGTTCCACGTCGGGCCAGCAGGTCCCAGGCTGAGTTCTAGTTGGGTATTAGCAATATTAGTCTAATATTAAGATTATATTATTATTATTCTTGGCGTTGGTGCTCTTATATATATATATATTATTTTGTTACCGTTTGCCGTGGTAGCCGGCAGCCTTAGGTCTATGCTTGCTTCTCCGAGTGAGCTACGCACCTGCATAGGCACATTATTCTTAGAGTTATTCCCAGAATTATTCTTATGTTTTTGTGTGATGGTTTTTATATATGTGGGTCTTTTTCCCTTGCCTATCACATTCGCTCGTGTGCTTCCTGTCCTCGCCCTTGGTCGTTTTGGGGGTGGCAGAGTGAGCCCCTTCATTCTCCCCCTTCTTTTCGAAGGAGTAGAGTTCATTGGGTGTGTCTCCTCTAGGCTAGTCGCCTTTTTTGCCCCCCTCTTTTCGGTCGCGGTTGGTTCTCGGCACAAAATTTCTCTCCCGTTTTACCTTCCTCCACCCTTCCCGTACTCCTTCCGTTAGCCTAGGCTAGGCCTAGTTCGGATATTCATTTAGGCTTTGCCTAGTCAGGAGTTGGGCGTTGAGTCTTGGTTGCATCTCTTCCCTAGGAATAGGCCGCCCTACCCAAGTTTTATTATATTCTTGGCGGCGTGTGTTTACCAGTTAATGGGTGAATCATTTTCCCTTGTCTCCTGTTTTCACTCTCGTAACTCTCCTCTCCCCTACCCCACCACCTCCCCCTTCCCCCCCTACCAGCTCTTGCTCTACTCGTGCGGGTGACGCTAGATGGCGTTTTCTCCGAGTTGGGGTCTTCCTCTGGTGGAGAGATTCGCTCCCTCCCAGACCAGCCCCAGGCAGCGCTGTGTTTGTTTTGATGTTTCGTTTACTCGCTCCGACTCGAGCGGTTTCGAACATTCTCTCCCACATCTTTATTTCTCTCCGTCGGGTTTCTTGGTTGGGTTGTTGACACCTGCTCCGGCTTATGTTATGTACTTGGCCTGTCATGATGAGCATCTCACCCACCTTGTTTCACTGGCGGGGAGGTCCGAGAGAGGGGGAGTGTACGAGATAGACGGATCCCTCCGGTTCCCGGAGTAGATTTCTCATTTTTACCATCACTCGTATATTTTACCTCCCACTCTGTTTAATTTGGAGCTAGGTGGCCTAGTTCTTGATGAGGGGTTTCCTATCCACCGGAGCATCCAGTTGTAAGCTGAAATACCCTGGCCTTCCAGCTTTAGGTTACTTAGGGTGGTAGGTTCATGTACTTTTTACACTTACAGACTGTTCGTTGTGAGGAGCCGGGGTGCACCGCTTCGTTGCAGCAGCCATATGGACACGTAGTGTGCCGGACCCACGCTGGTTGTGCGGTCCGGTTAGATGACCTGATTGTCTGGCACCCCGACGGCTGTGAGGTTTGCTTCGCTTTGTGTGCGAGCATCAGGGCGGTCAGTGGGTGGATTTTTCTCCATCGCTCTCCTCGCCTCCCGAAATAATAGTGTTGCAGTTTTCAGCGCGAACCATCCTTTGGATCAGCCCTAATTGTCTGTTCTCTTACAGGCGGGCCAGGTCTCAAGAAAACTTCTCGAATCTCTCGCTTGGGTGGCTGGGTTCCGGAGGAGCGTTCCGTCGAGGAAACTGCTATGTCCTGAAACGCCAAGTTGAGGACCTGCTCTACCCGGCGCCTGGGTGGCGGCTGCTGTGCCGGAAGAACTTGCCACCCCCATCATCCAGCAGATCCGGGATGCGACCCAGCCACCCCAAGAGGACATCACCAATAGCGGAGGTTTCCCGGGCGTGTCGCCCGCGTTAGACTTGGACCTGGAGCCTGAATACAGAACAGGACCAGGTGGTAAGTATGCGAGGTAGTGAGGTTGCTTGGGCGGGCCAACACGACTCCCAGCTTCATCAATATCTTCCTTTGCAGGTTTCGTAAAGTCTTCCACCTTGGGTGACAGGGCTCTATCAGCTGTCCCCAAGCTGAAGTTGAAGACTTCATGGAAGGCGAAGGGCTTTAAGTCCTCGTCTTCCAGGAAAGCCTTGCCTATCCCCCCGTCGAAGGCTAAGGTCTCAGCACCTGTAGCCTCCGAGAGCAACCACAGTTCCTCCGGCAAAGGCGCGAGTAAGAGGGCATCAAAACCAAGCCCTCCTCGCCAGCCTGCCTTTGATCCGGAGGCGTTTGCTAACCAACTTTTCGAGAGGTTCTCGGCGGAGGTCGAGTCAAAATTTACACAGATTTCCGAGAAGCTTACCAGCCATGACAATATACTGGCGGGGATGGCTCGCCCTGGCGGAGCCGAACCACAGTATTCCATTCCGGACACGGCGGATCTCCCTCCCTTTAGTCGGGAACCCTTGGCGTTTAAGCCCTCCGTGTTTATCAACACGAGGGCACCTTAACTAGAAGGTCTTGGCACGAGGCGGTTGGAAGAACTTGAGTTTCTTTCGCGATCTCTTACTTGCAGGCTTCGTTAGGCTGACGGAGGAAGCCTGGAGTGCGCTCCAGACAAGGTTCCTAAGGAGACAGTGATCTTCCTAGAGACTAAGCTCGGTCGGCTCTCCTGCGCCACTCTGTGGTGGCAGGCTGATATCTCAAACTGAAAAGCACCTTTCAGGGCAACACAATGTTCTCCCTGGGTGACAGATTGCCGACCCCTTGCTTGAACAAAGTCGCTCTGGCTATGGCCCGAGCGTGCTTTGATGGCAATCCTTTGCCTCAGCTGAGAGAGACAGACTCCACATCCCTGGTATTCCCAGGGGGTGATGAGTTCTGGGTTGACGCTCCGTCCACCTTTACTGTGGGAAAGCTGGACGCTTTCTGTGCGTCAACGCAATTCAGCGAACAGCTTCCTAAGCTACCGGAAGCTCTGCTGAAGGCGGAGTTTGAGGCCCGGACTAAGCTAGCCCGGTCATTGAACTCCGTCTGCCTCACAGAAGCGACTGCCGTCTCCTGTGCAGACGAGCCTTTCTTCCAGGTCTTGGCTAAATCCCTATTGGCGGGATTTCAGTCGGACCTGTTTGATTTCATGATGGCCAGGCTCGAATGTAGGAAATTCATCGTCGCCGATGCCACCATTCGTCACGAGCCCAACAAGCTCATGAAGAGTTCGATCTGGGGCCCTAACCTCTTCCCTGAGGAAGAGGTTACCAGTGTACTCAGGGAGGCTACAAGAGCCAACCAGATTCTGCGCTCTCGCTGGGGCATCTCTGCCTATAAGCGGAAGACCCCAGAATCTGGCGGCTGAACGAAAGAGAGGCAAGAGGTTCAGGAGACACAAAGACCCCATCATCAGGGCGTTAGTCAACCGTCCTGGTCTCGGCAGTGGCACAGCCACTCCACCTCGAGCCCATCACAACAATATGTGCTGGTTCAGCCACCCCGTTTGCTGCTGCACCTTTGTATATTTACTTGTAGCACATACAACCCAACCCTATAGGGCCGTGGATTTCTTTCCGCGGCCTTAATAGGAGGGCGCAGGGGAAAATCGGGCCTTACAGAGGCAAATCAACACCACCCAAGAGGTAAGCCTGGACGTGGTAGAGAACAAACCGCTCCTCCACTGAGAGAACAAGAAGCAGGTAGGTGGTCGCCTGTATTGGTTTGGGAACCAGTGGTCCTTCAGCCCTTGGGCACACAGCATTGTCCAAGGGTTTAGGATGGAGCGCTGGACCAGACCTCCTCTCTGATCCCAGGTTTGCCAGCCACCCTCGAAGTCCTACAGGACTCGTGGTAGTGCTCAACAAGCGAGCAATAAAGAAAGTAGGCACCTAAGAAGAAGTTTCAAGGCAGGTTATTCACTGTTCCAAGAAAGACTCCGATCAGAGTGATCCTGGATCACCAATACGTCTAAATCTTTACATAAGCGACAAATTTCGCATGCTGCGGTAGCACAGTGCGGACTCTACTTCGCGTGGGCCGTCACCACCTCTATCGATCTTTCCAGGCGCTTACTATCACGTCCGGTTGGCGAACTTCTCCGTTCCTGGGTTTCAGACCTCGGGGAATCAGCCTACTCCTTCAGGGTCATACCTTTCGGTCTAAACATTGCACCCAGGATGACCACAAAGCTGGCTGGACCACGGTAGTTCAGCAACTCCGGTCGAGGATATCCCCTAGCAGCGTACCTAGGCGATTGGATGGTGGGCTCCAACAGTTCTAGAATGTCGGAAGGCCACGGCCACGGTCATCAACTTCCTGGAGTCGTTAGGTTTTCAGCTGAACAGAGAGAAGTCCCGCCTGACTCCGGAGTCCCGGTTTCAGTGGCTGGGTCTCCAGTGGGATCTGTCCTCTTACACGTTATCCCTCCCGCCTCCCAAGCAGAAGGAAGATAGCATCCCTTGCAGGAAATTTCTGAAAAGCAGTCAGCATCCCGCCGGACAGAAAGAATCCTTGGGTCTCTTCATTTGCCTCAGTGACGGACCTGCTCTTAAGCAAAATTAAAGACATAAACAGGTATTGGCGGAGTCGAGCCAATGTCAGCTCAGAGACAAGGTCTCACTCCAGTCCCCGGATTTTAAAAGTGAGACTGCGTGGTCCACAGTCATTAGCCTGTCAAGACAGTTCCACTCAATTTCCCCCTCCGGCTAGTAGTTCACACGGACGCTTCATTAGCGACTGGGGGTCGTCGCCAAAACAATAAGTACAAGGGGCGTGGTCCACAATGTTTCAGCGTTTCCATATAAACGCACCGGAAGCTATGGCGGTATTTCTAACCTTAAGAAAATCCGCCCCCAGCCAGATTCATCAGACTGGTGTTGGACAGCGCAGTGGTAGTTCATTACTCAACGAGGCTCCAAATCAGGTCAAGTGAACCCAGGTTATGGTTGCCTTTCTCCCTGGTGAACAAGCACAGCTGGCATCTGTCAGCCACCCACCTAAGCGAAGTACTGCGGGCGTGGTGGCCGATTCCTGTCAGAACTACTCCGTTGGAGAGCGGGTGGTCTCCTGGACGAGAATCGATAATTGGTTGCTGCCAGGTTCCGGGTCTCCAGTGGATCTGTTCGCGACGAAACAACTTCAAGCTTCCCTGTTGTGACAGACCTGGATATTTGGCGTGCATCACGGATGCAATGGCCGATAGATTGGAACAATTGGGAAGATTTATCTGTTTCCCCAATAAACTTGCTGTTGATATTACACAAACTCAGGACAGTTCAGAGTCAGCCAGCCCTGGTAGCCTATTGGCGAAGAGCAGTGTAGTTCCCTCTTCTTCCCAGGAACTGGGGTTGCAGAGATCTTGGTTCAAGCCCCAAACTATTACAAACAGTACAAACCAAGACTATGTCAGCTTCATAAAATTCAGAATGCTAGTTTATGGACTTTGCATAAAGTTCGCAGCTCAAAGAGACAAACATTGACCCGTTAACACTCTGTTTTAGAATCAGACAAGAGAGATTCTACTTTCAGACAATATGTGACCAGCAGTCAAAAAATTGGCCTCATTTTTTAAGACATCTGAAGCCCAAACCATGACGACTAACCTAGCAGTTACCTTCTTTAGATCATTGTTTGAAAAAGGCCTTGCCCCGGCCACTATTACCACAGCCAAGTCAGCCCTGAAGAAGGTATTCTTATATGGTTTTAAAATTGACCTTACAGATTCCTACTTTTCATCTATTCCTAGAGCATGTGCTCGTCAGGACCGATATCACGCCCACAGAAAGTCGGATGCGTGGTTCCTCAATGATGTTCTTAAGTTAGCATCTGAGATTGACAACTCACAATGCTATTATTTGGATCTGTTAAGGAAGAAACTTTATTTCCTGATTAGCTTGGCTAAGGTGCCAGAATCTCAGAGCTATCGGCTCTCGCTAAGTGATGATTTTGTTAATTTCCTCCCAGGCAGGAGAAGCCCTCCTTTCTCTGATCCTAGATTTTTAGCTAAAATGAGGACCCTCAAGACAGGTGGTCTCCTTGGAAGGTGGTACTTGCCCCTTCACAAGACCAGTCTTTTATGCCCAGTTTATACCTTAAGTCTTACCTTTAAGAGAACTCCACAGTGTAAGTCGGGTCTCTTTTTATCAGAGAGAAAGGTGGTACTCCATCGTTAAATGCAATAAGGCAGCGAATTTTGTATTTCATTAAACAAGCTAGCTTGGTTAGTTCCTAAGGTTCATGATATTCGAGCAGTAGCTACTTCCACTAATTACTTTCATAATATGGATTTCTCAGAACTTTCCAAATACACGGGTTGGAAATCACCTCTAGTGTTTAAACGCCACTATTTAAAATCACTCAAAGCCCTGAAATTTTCTACAGTAGCTGTGGGGAGTGTCATTTCCCCACCTTAATTAGCCAACATCCTTTATCCTTCCCCTAACCAACCGCCCGCCTGCCTCATTTACTTCTCTGCTTGCCCTTCTGGTTGATCATGCCTCACTGCCTTTACTCCCTCATATTGATATTATTGTCTCTGTTTTGATTGAAATAATTTGACATGTTGTGATTATGGATTGTCTTTGGGGTACTGGGCAGTTTTATTTTGCTCCATGTACCCCATATATATATATATATATATATATATATATATATATATATATATATATATATATATATATACTATATATATATATATATATTTTCCCATGTTGTATTTGTCTCTCGTGTGTAGCTAAGGTTATGTTTACTCTTTAGTCTAAGTATTTTTGAATGTACATTATGCCTTTGTAGTTTTTAAGTATTTTTGATGTATTTCCTGCCATGTTGTTGGCTATGTCCTTCTACTAATGTTAAGATTGTTTGCTGTACTTTTCAATTTGATATTCAATTTTCATGTAGAGATATCCTTATTAAAACCATTTCATAGCTTGTGTTTTGTAGGTTACCTTGTTTCCTCGTAGTTAACCCAGTCTTGGCATGATTCTCTATCACTATTTCACTGGCTGACAGTGGACTCAGAAAGGGATTTTGACAAAGGAAAAATCTATTTCTGAGAAGGCCCGTGTCTGTTTCCCCTCCAAGTAGCTATGTTCCTCCTACTTGCACATGCCAAGCCTGGGGGTGGTGCTAGCCTGGAATGAAGTAGGTGGCGCTGGTGTCACTTGACCTGGCAGGCGTGATTGTGTGGGAGCACAACGACTCACCACTCTCTACCGGGGGTTTAACATGGGGATATCTTTCGAGTGTAGCTCCGTGGTTGTGATCTTTCACTCACCCACGCCGTTATACGGCGTCTTCCTTGGAAGGCCTTCGATCTGGGGGTAATAACCCCAGCATTCCTGAAAGCTCTTTTTCTCTGGTATATCAATTTATACCTAGAGATTTCGTGCATGAATGGAATTTCACCCGAGGTGACAGGCCTTCCTCAGAAATAGATTTTTCCTTTGTCAAAATCTTTTAATATGTGTGTATGTCTCTATGTGTATGTTTCCAACAATTTGTATAATAAAAGTTTTTTTTATTTTATACATCATTTTTTATTCATCCATTCTATGTTGCGAGGTATATATATGTATGCAAACGTGTGTATTACCAGCATTGCACTTTCAACATGTGTAGCGATTACATTGTATATGTGAATAGCAGGTTGTGTCTGGATTTATTTCCCGAAAACCAGCCCTGTAAATTTACAAACAAATTGTCCACTCCCATAACTTTATCAAAAGAGGTGGAATATGAGATGGGTGTTATAGGGGTTACACTCCCAAATGAATACTACACTGTCACACCTGAAGATAGAGATTTCACAATTCATTTTAAAGCAACCTTAAATCAGGCTTTGGCACCTCGCTCGTATGGTTTCACGTATGTTCCTGCTGTTGGATTATTAGCAGGAGATATGAATAGATTGACCAGAGCACTCAATACAGACGTTACAGAACAGTTGGAAACATTTTACGGTGAATACATTCGAGGTGTTATCGAGAAGGGAAGGATTATTTTCATGGAGCGATGATTTGGAAGTGGATGAGTCTCACATAAAGTGAATGCCGAGTGCTTGAAAGTAGAAGGAATTGTTTCAGTCACTGTGAAGTTTAGTGTTAGAGCAGTGCGAGTATTAGGGTTTAACACAGAATTGACATAGCGATTTATGGTTCAGGAGCAATGAAATCATCACTCAGAATTTCTTATCTAAGAGCGATCACAGTATTGACTGTGTGTGCTATATTCCAACATTCAACCTTCATCGCTGGGTGATAAAACTGTAAACATCCTGGATTGTTTCGCGTTGGAATGTGCACCGAGTAGAGGTGTACATAATGCTGTTTATAAACCTTTAACCATAAATGCGTGGATTACATCGCGATTGATGTAACGAATCAGAAGGGGGAAGACGTCAAGTTTATTAAAGGTAAAACCCGTGTCATGCCCTTCATATAGACCTAGATGAAGGAAATTGTACGCCAATACATTATCAATATGGGAGGCGAACACATTATATATCTGGTAGTCTCAAACGACTGGACAAGTATAAAAATAACGCTCCCCCATCAGGGTTTGTTAATAGGTTACCACTCCTATATTCCTGCCGAATGGTAGCGAATATGAAGTAGGCTAACCGATCATGTTTCCGGGTGTTTATTCGCTGTATTATCGAGAGATGAAAGATTACCCTCTACTTTGTTACTGATCGTGGTAAAAACGATAAGCATGCCTATAGCTATAGACCAACAACAGCTATGTTAGCGGGGGATATGGAAAGATTGGTGAGGATGCTTAAGAAAGATGTTTTTGAACATTTAAAAGTCTATTTTGACACTGAATACAAAAACGTTTTCAACAGCAATGATATATTCAGTTGGGATGAAGACAGCAGGAGACTTATCATCCCTCACGTTAGGAGGAGGAGGAACATTAAGGCGGGGGATATTAGAAGTGTGACTGTCAAATTCAGCGATAAAGCTGCCAGGTTGTTAGGTTTTAAAAATAATACAGTGTACGAAGTTTACGGCCTTGAGGCATTGAAAGTGCACCTCTCTGACGATTCCTTACCCGATAATTGTGGTGTAGATTATATGCGTACACAGATGTATCATTTAACCGACTGTTTTGGAGGTGAACTAAGTAAATATATTGGATTGTTTCACATTGAGAGTATACAAAGCAATTAGAACACGAACATCCTGGAACAGATTTAGTTGTTATCATGGACCAGGAATGGGAGGCGTATCCATTTTAATAACTTGATTTGAGTGTCACCTCAAGTGCTTCATATAAGACCAGATAGAGAGGTACATATAAAACACCTTCTTTTCAGTGTTTTTTATTATTACTTTGTAACACCATTAGTAGGAACGCGTTCAACGCTCTGCTTAACAAAACCAGGGAGGAGACAAAGTTTTTTTTTTTTTAGTTAACAGGTATGAGGTTGTCTTCGCTCCACCCTCTGTGGTGGAATTTAAAACATTATTCCTGTCTGAACCTTTAAGGAAGGGACGGGGTTTAGAAGACATTTCAGTTTTCTATCCGAGTCATAGGAGGAGCAGGGGTGTATTTTCGGCAATTGCCGGCATTGCACATAGGGTACTTCCTTTTTTGTTGAATGTTATAACCTTCTGTTAAAGAAGTTTGGCAGATCAATTGCACTCCGATGTAGTGAATGATCAGTTTTGTGGGAATCTTTAAAAGACATGGGTGACAGCTCTCAAAAGCAGGCGATGTGAATTTTAAATGGAAGTGGAGGTCGCCAGGAAAAGGTGGGAGGTGGAGTCACGTCGTACACTTTCGCTTCATCAGCACGCGAGGGAGAGGGAATAAGAAGAATAAGAAGAAGAAAGAAGAGAATGACGAATCGAAGGTTAAATCGAGAAGTAAATATAACAGGATGTATGATCTTCACAAATTCCATTAACCTTTTGCTTGTTGGCATGCATGCACACATTCTCTCTCCTCTTGCATTTTTTTTTCAGGAATGGCAGGCATTGTTCCTAATGTGCCTGGGACAGAAACAAAGTTTCTCCTCTCCTCCTATATCATGAGTATCTCAAATTGTTCCCAAATGTGAACAGACGTGAGTTATAAGCTCGATTAATTCAGAAGGAAGGTTGGATGGCAGCTATATCAGGTTTTGTATTAATGGTATTACCGGTTAATATTCTTGGATTTATCGAGTATAGCTTTGAGATTATACATTACAGTGGCCCACGGGGCTGGCATGCGGCTAACAGACGATGTACATATTGCACTGGTTAATGGTATAAATGTCACAGCTTTTAAATCCGTCTGTTTTCTTGAATGAAAATTGGTGGAATCGTGTCCTGTTTTTAACTATCAATCATACATAAACGCTCAGAACGTTAAAACCAGCGCACTACCGACTGTTGTTGTAAGTGGGTTTACCACGATGAAACTTTAACGTTGCATGGTGTGCCTGGAGTCATGGCTTCTTTGGACAGCTGGTAGGTGAATCTCGGATGTTGAGCTCCATTAAGGCAGGAGAAATTACGTACTTTCCACTCCTTATAGATCTGAGTATATAGGCAGCGCCATTTGCTGGATTCCGTCAGTTGAATAAGACTCGAAATAGCGAGAATAACAACTGGGTGATGGTTGCACACACAGAAGGGTAACTTAAATGATCTGAATATAGAAAAGGCCACGTTATTGAGTTGATTGGAGTTACCCCTCATTTATAAATCATGTCCTTTAAACACTGCTCTAGCAGTTAACCGATACAATATATATTTGATAAGGCTTTATATAAAACGTATCATAGGGCAGAATGGGAGTTCCATTTTAATGGATCCAACCTTTCAATGTCATGCCTGAAAAGATTGCCTCCAGGGGGTGCGGCCCAATGGTTACATATTTCGGGCATGACTTGAACCATGTGCACATCACAGTTATTGAGATCTGATTGTAATGCATCAACTGTAATTTCCTAATACTATCACACAATTGCCTTACGTTGAGACTCAAAAGTCAGTAGGAGGGGACATGATAACCTCATAACCTATAATAGTTTTGAAAATGGGAGAGCCAAATCATTGTTTCAGCTTCGTTATGGAAGAGGTGGAAGATTCCATGCCCGATGTGAGAGTTCGGCCAGTTTGAGAATATCCATAAAGCTGGGCATGGTGCTTTCCACACCCTTGCATGATTTTACTGTTCGGTGACACGAAGGTATTTTAACCATTGATTCGGATAAGAGTCATTCCAGTGCGATGTTAGAGGCTAGGTGTGATGGATACAAAAATGAGACAGTTTACAAGGGTTCGCCCTAAAGAGGAGTATTAGAATATTTAGGCGTGTTAAACCGGATGAAATTGGTGTGTTTAAATACCCATGAACAGAATTAAACCTCTAGTTTTTATAGCTAATACTCTACCTTCAACTTCTAGTATTGACCTTGTGGGACATTGGGTGTGTTTTTATATATTGTTCGCTGGGATACAATCTACTTTTTTACAGTTCACGAATTTTCTGCGGCCCGCAAATTTATTTGGGTAGCTTCTCATCTTTTTCTTGATGTGCGTTCAGTTTTACCCTTCGCCAGTCGTAAGGCAGATGCGCCGATAATTCTTACAAGTGTAGTCTTTACTCGTTTCGCCGTTCATACGAGTCATAAAGGGTTAAAATTGGTTTTTGTCGTTAATGAGTGTCGTCTTCTCCTGGAGTCATCTGAAAAGTAATGACAAATGGGTGACGGAATACTATTTCAAATTTTTCAACAGGGTGCGGTGTTCACACTGGAGTTCGGGCGTTAAACGAGCTCTTACATACAAGGAGTGCATGCGTTCTTTAAATAATAGGTAATGATTAATTACATTTTTAAAAAATGTTGCTAATATACATCACATAATTAATTTTCGAGACGTTCGGTTTTTCTAAGACATTTTATTTTTCTTCCTTAGGAGGGGGAGGAGGGGGAGGAGGAGTCAGGCTGTACGACATACTAGATTTGGAAGCCTATGGTTATTTATTGTAATAAAATTATTTAGAGGTTTAAGGTTGGTTATAACAACTCGTGGTGGTATTGTATTGGAATGTGTGTCGGCAGAACCCCCAGATTCATGTACTTGTTAATGTATACCGCTTTATCTAATAAATTGAGTGGATAGGTAGAATCGCTTTTTATTATCCCATACATAGGTTAAGTGACACTGACAGTGAGCGTGATCGAGGCGTGTTAAAGCGTGACTTTGCTGTCGGGTGAAGTTAGAGCTGTATACCTCAGAGAGCTGTACACCGTAATGTCGATATGAAAGAAGTCATACAGCTGTTCATGGGTCACGAGTGGGTCTAAATCATAAGTAGCAGATACCCTAATCAGACTCTTATCGATGCAAATTGGGATTAATAACCAGATAGTTTATAGCGCTTCAACTCTTATCAGTGATACACCTGTTCATGAGTCACGCAGCAGGTCTAAATCATATCAGCAGCGGATACCTAATCAGACTCTTATCGATAGAGTGGGATTAATAACAGTTAGTTTATAACGGTTCAGCTCTTATCAGTCACACAGCTGTTGTTGAGTCACGCAGTGGGTCTCTCTAATATCAGTTCAGATCTGTTCGGCAAGGTGTCTCCTCCTCCTACTCAGACTCTTATCGATAAAGTGGGATTAATAACAGATAGTTTATATTGATTCAACTCATCAGTCAGTGCGGCAGTTGATGGAGTCATATGATGAGTCTCTCTCATATCAGTTGAATTGGCTTTTCCCCTAAAAACCAGCCACATAATTTTTTATATATGCATGTTATTTACTCTTCAGCAAAAATATAAGAATAAAATTGCATGTTATTTTCTTCAGCAAAAATATAAAAATAAAATAAATAATAATTGAGGACGCCAAATGTTCAGGATGCCAGGACGCCAAATGGCACCTTTTCCCATACTGTACTTACTACATAATTTTTTTTATATATGCATGTTATTTTCTTCAGCAAAAATATAAAAATAAAATTGCATGTTATTTTCTTCAGCAAAAATATAAAAATAAAATAAATAATAATTGAGGGCGTAAATGACAACCCAGCCTTTCTTGAGGAGGCCAAATGTTCAGGACCTTAGGACGCCAAATGGCACCTTTTCCTACTTACTACATAATTTTTTATATATGCACGTTATTTTCGAAAGCAAAATATAAAAATAAAATTGCATATTTTCTTCAGCAAAAATATAAAAATAAAATAAATAATAATTAGGGGCCTTAAATGACACCCTTTCTTGAGGGCGTAAATGTTCAGGATGCCAAATGGCACCTTTTCCATAGTAATATATATATATATACTGTATATGTATATATATATATATATATATATATATATATGTATATATATATATATATATATATATATATATATATATATATATATATATATATATTCTTCCCAGTTTGTTCCCATTTTTATATGAATTGGCTGTTTCCCGGATGAGCCGTTTCCATCTATTTCTATCCTGTGCTTCTGCCTCATCAATTCCCTTCTCACTGGAGTCTCCTCACACAGTCCTTCCATCTCTTTCTTGGTCTCACCCCTCTTCTTCTTCTTCCTGGACCTCCATCCCATATTTATGTCTACCAGCGTGGTCCTCATCTCTCCTCAGCAGGTGTCCATACCATCTCAGCCTCCCCTCTTGCACTTTCTTTGATATTTCCATCACTTTGGTAGGATCCTACCCTCTCTCGTCACCCCAGCCATCCACCTAAGCATTCTCATTTCTGCCACATCCATCTTCTTCTCCTCTGTCTTTCTGCAAGCTGCTGTTTCCGTGCCATACATCATTGCTGGTGCACCACCGTCTTATGAAAATTTTCCTTTTAACCTCAGCGGTATCTTTTGTCTACAAAGAACTCGGAGAGCCGCTCTCAGTTGTTCCAGCCTGCCTGTACCCGATGTTTTGTAACCTGCTTCGTACGTCCTCCAGCATTAACAAAGGATCCCAAATACTTAAAATTTTCAACTCTGTTGTGGTTCTCCGCTGAATCTTTCCCTATCACCACCATCATTGGTGGTACACATATATTCTGTCTTAGATCTGTATTCTCATTCTCATCCTCAGTACTTGTCTCCATCTTTCCAATTTCATTTCCAGATCTTCCCTGCTCTCTGCGCACAGGACAATATCATTCACATACAATATGTTCCACGGTACTGCCTCCCTTACTTCCTCTATGATAACGTCCATCACTATGTTAAAGATAAATGGGCTAAGAGCCGACCCCTGGTGTAATCCTACTCTCACCTCAAAACCCTCCATCTCCCCAACACTGCTCCTCTCTGGTAATCTTGTCAGTACATCTCCTGTATCCGTGGCACGTACTTCTCTGGCACCATCCTCTCCCTCAGGCTCCTCCATACCTCTTGTCTCGGGACTCGGTCATAAGCCTTTTCAAGGTCAATGAATACCATATGTAGGTCCCTTTGTTTTTCCCCGAATTTCTCCATTAGTTGTCCCAGACAAAATATACCATCTGTTGTTCCCCTTCCCTTCATAAATCCCATCTGCTCTTTACCTATTTCTGCTTCTTCTCTTAGTCTGGCATCTATCATCCTTTCCAGTATCTTCAAAGTGTAGGACATTAGTTTTAATATCCCTATAATTACCCTGCTCTTGGACATCTCCTCTCCCTTTGAAAACTGGGATCAGTATACTCCCCATGCCCTCATTGTGGTATCTTTTTTCCTGCTCAAGGATCTTTATCATAAGATCGTAAAGTATATCCACTCCTTCATCTCCTAATGCCTTCCATGCCTCCACAGGTATAATGTCTGGTCCGGTTGCCTTCCCATTCTTCATCTTCTTCAGTGCATCCAGCACCTCTTGCTTAGAAAACCTCATCACCATGCCAATGTTCACCTGCCCATCCCCTCTTATTTGTCTATTACAGTATTTTCTTCATTTAACAGCTGTTCGAAATATTCTTTCCATCTCTTCACAATGCCTTCCTCCTTTCCAAGTACTACCCCATCTTGATCTTTTATTTGTTTGATACGTGTAAAATCTTTGGTGCTCTTATTTCTAGCTCTGACAGCAGTCATCTTATTTAATCTTCCACTTTGTCTGACCATTATACACATCATCCTTTGACTTTGCTTTGGCTTGGGCTACCATCTTTTCACCGCCTTGTTTTCTCTCTGAACAGATCTCTGTCTTCCACTGACTGTGACTCTTCCCATCTCTTCTTTGCCTCCTTCTTATCTTTCTTTGTGTCTTCCTCCACCCACCAACTCTCCCTTTCCTCCATATGATCCCCGATGTCTCTCCCAGCAGCTCCTTTCCATGTCTTCTCATTACTGCTGCATTTCGTGCCCCACCATTCTTGAACATCTTCAGTTCTATATCAGTATCATCAAACCTCTCTTAAACTCTCTCTTCTTATCTTCTCCCTCACTAATAATTTGTACCATTTAATTTTCCTTATCCCTTTAACTTTGGTTTTTCTTTCCCTTTTTAGCTTCAAGTCCATGCATAGCATTCTGTGTTGGGGGGCTACATGGTTGCCTGGGATAACTGCAGTTCTTGACCTCCCCCAGCTTTATCCTTTTATATAGGAAGTAGTCTATTTGGGAGCATCTTCCCCCACTCCTATATGTTATTAGGTGTTCCCTTTTCTTCATAAAGAATGTGTTTACTATTGCCATGTCGAGTGCCACAGCAAAGTCCACTACATTCTCCCCTTCTGGGTTTCTCTCCCCAATTCCAAGGCCCCCATGCACCCGACCAATCGCCTCATTTTCACATCCAACATGGCCATTCAAATCTACCCCACTATCACCCTCTCATGATCTTCCACTTCTTGCATTACTCCATCCATGTCTCTCCAGAAACTTCCCTTCTCTTCTTCTGTGCAACCAACTTGTGGTGTGTATGCACTTATAATATTCAGAATCTCTCCTCCAAAACACATCTTCAATCTGATGATACGGTCATTCTTTCTTTGTACTTCTATCACTGTATTCTTCAATTCACCAGACAGTACCATGCCAACTCCATTTCTGCCTTGTTTATTTGCTCCACTATAGTACAGCTTATATCCATCCCCCAATTCTTTAGCTTTATTTCCTTTCCATCACGTTTCTTGCACACACAAAACATCTACTTTCTTTTTCCTCATCAGGTCAGCCAACTTTCTACCTCTCCCAGTCATGGACCCAACATTAAGCTGACATACTCTAAATCCAATGTGAGCTCGCTTCTTTAGCTGCACCCGCTCCTGATGCAGTAGCCCTCACCTTATCACAGAATTAGGGTGATGTCTCTGTGCGTCGTTTACGGAGTACGCCCGTAGCATTACCTTACCTTTTCCATATTTTGCTCATTCCATATATATATATATATATATATATATATATATATATATATATATATATGACTATTTATCACATCACCGTGATTCATATACAATCAGAAAGCTACAAACGTCCTTTAATATCCAATTCGCTCTACCTTGGAAATAATATATTTTCATATATGTTACCGAAGGAATTTTTTAGTTGATAATAAGTCCACCGTCCCGTGGGGTCGAACCAGCGACGGACAAGGAATCAGGACTACAGGGACGCACTATATATATATATATATATATATATATATATATATATATATATATATATATATATATATATATATATATATATATATATATATCTATTTATATATATATCTATATATATATATCTATCATATATATCTATCTATATATATATATATATATATATATATATATATATATATATATATATATATATATATATATATATATATATATATATATATATATATAATATATATATATTATGTGAAAGCAAGGCTATTCCTCAGCAAAATAGCAAGAAGGCACTAAAGCAGACAGCTTGGTACATGATTGTCCTTTATTCAGGGCGGCCTACGTTTCGAGATCCTTGTCTCATCCTCAAGGCTAAAAATACAAAGTAAAATATACAAATACAGCAAGAAGATTTAGGATATATGTACAAATAAAATATGATAAAGTAAAACATCAGTAAAAAAGGTAAACCTAAAATAAAATTGTTAAAAAAAAAGAGAAAGAAATAGAAAATTTTAACTAACAGACCTTATTCCTCAAAGTTCAGTTGCTGTATGAAAAACAATAAACATAAGGTGGGGTGTGGTTTAAGCTATATACAGGGGCGTGGAAGAGGAATGATTGTTCAAAGAGGGAACAAGCTTTTTGATCGCTAACAATTCAAGAATAGGGAGGTGGTGTTCGTGTTGACTGGTTAGTATAATCTTAAAATCATTATAGTTTATTTTACTTTTACATAGTTTTATGTGGTTTCTAATATTGGATGTTTCGGGATTAGGCAACTTGCACCCAGTGCGAAAGCTAACGCCAATATGTGCGTCACATCTGACCTTAAACAGTCGGCGTGTGTTTCCCACGTATGTCTGACAATGGCTATCCATCCAATTTATTTTTAAAGTATGTTAAGAGAACATTGGATAAGTCCTTTCACCCTCCTGCTACCACACACTTGGCTCATAAATTAACATATTATATAAGTTTTCCGTTCACGCATGACACTTCTTTCCTACCCAATCTAAAAAGGATTTTAATGAATTATTTTCCTGCAGTTGACATGAAGCTCATATTTAAGAACCCAAGAACTATTGGCGGTATGTTTCGTCACAAAGAAAAACTGCCCCCTTTAATGCAGTCCGGTGTTGTTTATTTATTTACTTGCTGTCAATGCCATTGTCAGTCATACGTGGGAAACACACGCCGACTGCTTAAGGTCAGATGTGATGCACATATTGGCGTTAGCTTTCGCACTGGGTGCAAGTTGCCTAATCCCGAAACATCCAATATTAGAAACCACATAAAACTATGCAAAAGTAAAATAAACTATAATGATTTTAAGATTATACTAACCAGTCAACACGAACACCACCTCCCTATTCTTGAATTGTTAGCGATCAAAAAGCTTGTTCCCTCTTTGAACAATCATTCCTCTTCCACGCCCCTGTATATAGCTTAAACCACACCCCACCTTATGTTTATTGTTTTTCATACAGCAACTGAACTTTGAGGAATAAGGTCTGTTAGTTAAAATTTTCTATTTCTTTCTCTCTCTCATTTTTTTTTTTTAACAATTTTATTTTAGGTTTACCCTTTTTACTGATGTTTTACTTTATCATATTTTATTTGCACATATATCCTAAATCTTCTTGCTGTATTTGTATGTTTTACTTTGTATTTTTAGCCTTGAGGATGAGACAAGGATCTCAAACGTAGGCCGCCCTGAATAAAGGAAAACCATGTACCAAGCTGTCTGCTTTAGTGCTGTCTGCTATTATATATATATATATATATATATATATATATATATATATATATATATATATATATATATATATATATATATATATATATATATATTTCTGAGCTCGTCCTTGTGTCAGCCGGTGAAATATCCATCTAGCACATATTTCTAGGTAAATTCTTTGCTAAATATACCAGAGAAAAAAGCTATCAGGAATGCTGGGGTTACTACCCCCAGATCGATCATCTATAATAAAAAAGACGTCGGTATAGGTAAGGGTGAGTGATTGTTGTCACTGCCACAGGACCGCACTCTGACGATATCCCAATGACAAAACCCCGGAATGTGGGGAGCTGATCCAGCGCCCATACTAACCCGCCTGCCAACCGACGACCCCAGCGCCATCTGAACTCATTCCATACTAGCACGTGCTTAATTAGAAAGCTTTTTCTTGTGCTGCCCCTTTTTTGTCCAAATTTGGATTAATTTCATCATGTCGTCAAGCAATTTCACCGTGTCTAAGTTAAGTACCATCTTCTTGTGGGGTTTTTACTACTTGTGAGGCTCTTATAGGCCCGTAAATTAATATTTACAGGGTCATATATTGGACGCTCCCTGGCGTTCGCCGCCTCAGCCATGATGACCTTGAAGCACACTCTTACAGCTGGTTTCTGCAAGGGTTTCTCTCGGTCGCTTACATTTTTATTCATGTTTTATAATTCCCCTTCAAGAAGTTCCCTTTGGAGGCGTTTATCTATGTCGGGCGGGTCCTGGTACCTTGATTAGCGTTATTCCTTAGGGAGGCTTCCTCCCCTTATTTTGGTTCTTGTAGTTAATTCATAGCGTATACCAGGCTCTCGTTCGAGTAGATTCCCTCTCCAGGGTGGTGCTTTCTTTTGTCAGTTTTCTGATTTATGGTGTATTGGATGTCATGGATAATTTGGTTTTATTATGATCCGGGCTCGGCATCAGGTGCAGTCTAATGGCTGCCTACTTCCTGTTCGCCTCACTCAGTTAGGCTATACGCTTAGCACAAGTCCTTATATTTTTGTATATTTATTCATATTACAGGTACTTATATGCTTACTGGTTAACTTTAACGATATTTATCAGAAATTGGGGATCCTAGCCTAGCCCTCTCGCTCCAATCGGTGGATTAGGCTATTCAGGTTAGGTTTTGCATTGTCTTAGCTCCCATCTCTCCCGACTATGTCGCTTGAGCAGGGGAGGGAGGGGTAGGCTGGTCGAGGGAGTTCCTGTTTGTTGTTCCATCCGCCTTACCACTTGTTTTTTGGGTTTGCTGGAGTATCTGAAACTCCTGTCCCCTCCTCCCTCTGGTGAGGGAGAGAGAGAAGAAAAACAATATGGGGAATCTTCTTCAAGCATTGCCCTTCTACCCTATGGGTCGGTTGTTGGTTGGACTACGTTTCAGGAATTTCTCTCCCTTTCAACCCTCTCCCTCTTCCTTCTCTCCTCCCCGATTGTCTGGGCTGCGCCTTCAAGAGGAGGGTGAGAGTTTGGTGATTGCCTTAGAATAATGCTGTTACCCTATCCTTCCTTAGTACTTCGGTGAGTGTCATGAGTCTCCCTACAAATAGGTAGTCGATACGTCCGTTTCGGCGCCCCGCGGGGAGTTACAGTCAGTGTATGGGGGTATCTCCCGTCCTGTTAAAAACAAAACTCGATCCCACTTTCCAAGTACTGTACAAACCTTCCCCCCCCCTCCCCTGTCTTGCCAGTGGTATGTCATCTCCTCGCGTGCGGGACGTCGGTCTCTCCGATTGTCACCCGGAGGGGGACTGGTCTGGTTCCCAGTCGAGAGTCACCCACCCTCCTGGGCCCCGTCCTGGTGTCATCTGCTCGGCTAGTGTTTCGTTGGTTCGCTCTCCTGTGGATCGAGCTGAACTCCGATCACTTTCAGGGTTCAAACACTTGCTCGCTAATTCCGCTCCGCCGTCCCCGGCCCTCCTGTTGCCTTCGTACCGGTTACCGCTCCGGTGGTTTTGGTCTTCAGTGGGTTGGCTTTAGTCACACCTAGCTCTCTAGCTGCGTAATGACTGGTGGTAATGATTTACCCCGCCTTTCCCGCTGTAACCAAGTGTCGGAGGTACGGGATCCCGGAGGGGTCTGCGCCGGAACACGGCGACCTACAGTGTACTGTTACCCTATATTGTTAACCAGTTACTTTGTGCCATTATAATTTATGCATGATCCTAGATTAAGATCCTACTCCGTTGACCGGTGTTCCTTAATTTAGTATATATCATGTTTTGCTCTAGTTTATTACCCCACCGGAATGCTTTGGTGGATCCGGTATAAACTAAGGCCTGCTGCCGGGCTCCGGCAGTATTTATTCTTTAAGTAGATTCACAATTAAGAGTTGCATGATCCTAGATTAAGGTCCTGCTCCGCCGAACTATCTCCGGCGCTCCTTGATTTAGTGTGGTCATGTTTTGCTCTAATTTATCGTCCCGCCAGAATGCTCCGGCGGGTCCGGTATAAATTATTTTAACATACTCCAATACCTACTATAGTTTAAGGTCCCTTAAATTAGTAGGTTCATATACCGTTTTACACTTACAGACTGTTCGTTGTGAGGAGCCCGGGTGCTCTGCAGTGCTGCACCAGCCCTATGGGCACGTCGTCTGTCGCTCCCATGCGGGCTGTGCAGTCCGGCTGGATGACCTCATCGTGTGGCACCTGGACGGTTGTGAGGTTTGCTTCGCTCTTTACGAGCGTGTCCAGGACGAGTTGGTAAGCTTATAGTTACTGCCTTTAGTTTACCTGGTATCCTCACTTGTTTTATTTACGTTATGGGCTTAGTATATGGCTTATATATCTCTCACCAAGCGCTCGGTAGTTGAGTCCCTCCTCTCTTCCAGGCCGACGAAGCTTTCCGGAGCGACGCCTTGGGTTCTCTTCAAGCCTGGGTGGCTGGGTTTGGGAGAAATGTTCCGTCGGGGAAACCGTATGTTCTCGACGAGAACATCCGGAACTTACTCTACCCCGGCGCCCGGATCTCAGCGGCTGTCCCTGCGGTAGTCGCTGCTCCTGTCATCGAGCAGATCTGGGTAGAAACCCAGCCTCTCCAGGACGAAAGCCTCTACGCGGTGGTGTCGGAGGAAGTAGCGGCCATAGATCTCGACCTGGAGCCTATGAATACGGAACAGGACCAGGAGGTAGGTGGGGAGGTAAGTGAGGCAGTGGGGGCGGGCTCCCTTTTTGATTCCCCTTCTTCCACCGCTTCTTCCTTTCAGGGATTTCATAAGTCTTCTCTCTTGAGGGACGGGGCGCAATCCACTGTCCCCAAGTTGAAGAAGACTTGGAAGGCGAAGGGCTATAAGTCCGCGACTTCCTGCAAAGCAACCCCCTTCCCTCCGGTGAAGCCACGGGATGATAGTCTGGTGGCTTCCGCAGGCAAGGCCACTCCCTCAGCTAAGGGTGCGAGTTCAAGAGCAGCTAAAGCTAGCCCTCCTCGCCAGCCTGCCTTTGACCCGGAGGCGTTTGCAGGGATGCTCTTGCAAAGATTTTCCACGGAGGTTGATGCTAAGCTGAGTAAGCTTACGGAGAGGCTGCAGAGCCAGGAGAGTATGCTCTCCGGGTTCATGCGCTCCGGTGGGTCCGCTGTGCATTATCCCATTCCGGATGCCTCCGCCCTCCCTCCATTTGACAAGGGAAATCCATAGCGTTTTGCCCTTCATGCTTCCCGGCATGAAGATACCCTAACGATCGAGGGTCTAGGCACGCGCAGACTCGAGGAGTTGGAATTCTTTCCTCCTGGTCTGCTGCCCCCCTACCCAGGCTTCGCCAGGCTGACGGAGGAAGCTTGGGTAAGGTTGGACAAGGTCCCGAAGGAGACAGTAATCTTCCCAAGGGACCAGGCGCAGTCTACCTTGATGCGCTCCTTTAATGAGTGGCAGGCGGAGAACACGAAGTTGACCCCCTTCAAGGGCAACTTCACAATGTTCTCTTTGGGTGACAAGATCCCGACCCCCTGCATGACTAAGGTAGCCCTCGCGACAGCCCAGGCATGCTCGGAGGGTAAGCCGTTGCCTCAGCTCCGGGAGACTGATCCCACCTCTTTGATCTTCCCCGGAGACAATGAATTTTGGAAAGATGCCCCGGCCACTTTTACTTCGGGTAAACTGGACCCGGAGTGTGCATCTAACCTATTCAGCGAACAGCTTCCCAAATTGCCGGAGGCTCTCCTGAAAGCAGAGTTTGAGGCTAGGTGTCGGCTGAGCCGATCACTGAACTCACTGTGCCTGGCGGAAGCAACCGCTGTGACGTTCGCGGAGGAGCAACTCTTCCAAGTCCTAACGAAGTCCCTATTGGCGGGATTTCAGGCGGACTTGTTTGACTTCATGGTAGCGCGGATGAATTGCCGCAAATACATCTTCACCGACGCTACCATCAGACATGAGCCTAATAAGCTCATGAAAAGTTCCTTCTGGGGGGCTAATATCTTCCTGGAAGAAGAAGTCAACAATGTCCTGGCGGAGGCAACCAGGGCAAATCAGAGTCTGCACTCCCGCTGGGGTATCCCTGCCTTTAAGCAGAAGACCCCCGAGTCCGTCGGCCCTCAGAGTAGACCTGGTAAGAGATACAGGAGACAACACCAGCAGGCTGTACCTGTCTCGACAGTTTGCCAGCCTTCTACCTCGAAGGCCCAACCCCAACAGTTCTTGCTGGTCAGTCAGCTCAGCACTCTCTTGCCGCTCCTTCCTTCGTAACGTCTCCTGTATTTAACCCTTCTTATGAGGGCCAGGTGTCGTTTCGGGGTTTAACAGGAACGCAAGGGGGACTAGAGCGAGAGCCTCCTTCAGAGGCAAGGCTGCCTTGCGATCCCTCTCCCGGGGAAGAGGAGGCCGCGGTAGAGGAGGCAAGCCTGCTCCCTCCCAGTGAGAACAATCAGGTAGGCGGCAGACTTTATCTGTTCAGGGACCGGTGGACCTTCAGTCCATGGGCCCACAGTATAGTCTCCAAAGGTTTGGGCTGGAGCTGGATCAAGGGCCCTCCCCCTTTGATCAGATTTCATCAACCGTCCTCCAAAGCTCTGCGGGACTTTGCGATGGAATTACTCCTAAAGAGGGCCATAAAGAAAGTGAGACACCTGAAATTTCAAGGCAGGCTGTTCAGTGTTCCCAAGAAAGACTCCAGTCAACAAAGGGTAATCCTGGATCTGTCGCGTCTCAATCTTTATATACAATGCGACAAATTTCGCATGCTTACAATCGCGCAGGTGCGGACTCTACTTCCTCGTGGAGCCGTCACCACCTCTATAGATCTTTCAGACGCATATTATCACATCCCGATTGCGTGGAACTTCTCTCCCTTCCTAGGTTTCAGACTGGGGAAACAGGCCTACTCGTTCCGGGTCATGCCATTCGGGCTCAACATAGCACCCAGAATCTTTACAAAGCTGGCGGAAACGGTAGTACAACAGTTATGGTCCCGGGGGATATCGCTAGCCGCATACCTGGACGATTGGATAATTTGGGCATCCAACGTCGAAGAGTGCCGGAGAGCTACGGCCATAGTGATCAAGTTTCTGGAATCCTTAGGCTTTCAGATAAACAGGGCGAAGTCCCGCCTAACTCCGGAGGCTCGATTTCAGTGGCTAGATATCCAGTGGGACCTGGTCTCGCACAAACTGTCTATTCCACCAGCCAAACGAAGGGAGATAGCCAAAGCCCCCAGGCAATTCCTCAAAAACAGGAAAGCCTCTCGCAGAACGCAAGAAAGAATCTTGGGTTCTCTTCAGTTCGCATCTGTAACAGACCTGCTCCTAAAAGCAAAGCTGAAAGACATAAACAGAGTGTGGCAAAGACGAGCCAATATCAAACTCAGGGACAAGGTGTCATTAGTTCCTCAAGTGCTAAGGAAAAGACTCCGGCCGTGGTCCACAGTCAAGGGTCTCTCAAAGTCAGTTCCCCTTCAATTCCCCCCTCCAGCTCTAATAATCCACACAGACGCTTCGTTAAGCGGCTGGGGAGGATACTCACCAAAAGAAAAGGTACAGGGTACATGGTCCACAATGTTCCGTCAGTTCCATATAAACATTTTGGAAGCGATGGCAGTGTTTCTAACCCTGAAAAAACTTCGCCCCACCAACCAGGTTCATATCAGGCTGGTGTTGGACAGCGTGGTAGTAATACATTGCATAAACAGAGGGGGTTCCAAATCAAGCCGGATAAACCAAGTAATGATAGCCATCTTCTCACTAGCGGAGAAACACGGCTGGCACCTGTCAGCTACCCATCTAGCAGGAGTCCGGAATGTTATTGCAGACTCCCTGTCCAGAACAACTCCGCTGGAGTCAGAATGGTCCCTGGACAAGGCTTCTTTCGAATGGATCTGCCGTCAGGTTCCGGGCCTTCAGGTGGACTTGTTTGCCACGGAGAGCAATCACAAACTCCCTTGTTATGTTGCTCCCAACCTGGACCCTCAAGCTCACGCCACGGATGCAATGTCCATAGACTGGAACAATTGGCAGAAAATATATCTGTTTCCGCCAATAAACCTACTGATGAAGGTGTTGCAAAAGCTCAGGTCATTCGAAGGCCAAGTGGCCTTGGTAGCTCCCAACTGGCTGAAGAGCAATTTGGTTCCCTCTTCTTCTGGAGCTCAAGTTACGGTGTCATCAGATACCCAAGCCACAGCTGACTCAAATAGTGCAAACAAGGACTGTGTCAGCTTCCTCAAGAATTCTGAATGCCCTGGCTTTATGGACTTTATGAAATTCGCCGCTCAGAGAGGGGCGGATATTGATCCCATTAATACTCTGTTTCTTGAATCAGATAAAAGAGATTCTAGCCTCAGACAGTATGATTCAGCAGTTAAAAGTTGGCATCCTTTTTAAAGGAATCTGAAGCCCAAATCATGACCGCCAATTTGGCAATATCATTCTTTAGATCACTGTTTGAAAAGGGTCTGGCTCCGCCACCATAACCACAGCAAAATCAGCTTTGAAAAGGTGTTTTTGCATGGCTTTAAGATTGATTTAACAGATTCATACTTTTTGTCCATTCCTAGAGCATGCACTCGTTTGAGACCAGTGACCCGTCCACATACGGTTTCCTGGTTTCTTAATGATGTTCTAAAATTAGCCTCAGAAATTAATAACGATCAATGTTCTTATTTAAATCTGTTAAGGAAGACCTTGTTCCTAATTAGTCTAGCTTCAGGTGCCAGAATTTCAGAACTGTCTGCTCTCTCTAGAGGTGTCAATCAGGAGAAGTTCTGCTTTCCCCAGAACAAAGATTCTTAGCAAAAAACGAAGACCCTCAGGATAGGTGGTCCCCCTGGAAGGTTGTCCCTCTTCCACAAGACCTGTCCTTATGCCCAGTCGCTACCTTGAGGGCCTACTTACAAAGAACTTCTCAGTGTTTGTTTGGTCCTCTTTTTATCAGGGAAAAAGGTGGAACACTTTCTTTAAAGGCTATAAGACAACAAATCCTGTACTTTATTAAGCAAGCTAACCCGGATTCAGTCCCTAAGGTTCATGATATCCGAGCGGTGGCTACCTCTACTAATTATTTTCATAATATGAATTTCGCTGAGCTGAAGAAGTACACGGGCTGGAAATCTCCATCAGTGTTTAAACGCCACTATCTGAAATCACTGGAAGCTCTGAAATTCCCTGCGGTGGCTGTAGGGAGCATTATCCCTCCACCTTAAATTAACCTTTAATCCCTATCCTTTCCCCCCCACCCGCCTGCCTCATTTATTTGCCCTGCCATTTTCTCCTGGATCAGACATGCCTCACAGCCTGGCTCCTAATATTATAATGTACAATCTTGCGGTGTTAGTTTTTAAGTGTGTGATATGTTATACTCACTGTGATTTAGTCTTAAGGCCGGAGGTACCCTTATAAGTTTTGTCATTTATTTAGTGTCAGTACCTCGCCACTATAGTATTAATGATGTACATAGTTGATTCTCATGTCCTTTATTATAGTATAAATTATATCCCTAGTCATAACTCAGTTGTTCTGCTATACCTATAGTATTTAATTATATTTTGGGGATAATTAAAACTATTTTTAATAATGGTGTTTTTATAGATGATCACCTAAATGTTTGTCACTTTTAGATTTTCACCAAGACTTGGTATGATTCTCTGTTATGATTTCACCGGCTGACACAGGGACGAGCTCAGAAAAGGGATTTTGACAAAGGAAAAATCTATTTCTGAGGGAGGCCCTGTGTCACCTCGGTGACCCCCAGGATCTAGGTTTCCCTCCCCGAGTAGGCATACCAAGCTTGTGGGAGAGTGCTAGCCTGGAATGAGTTCAGATGGTGCTGGGGTCGTTGGTTGGCAGGTGGGTAAGTATGGGCACTGGATCAGCTCCCCACATTTCGGGGTTTTGTCACTGGGATATCTTCATAGTGCGGTCCTGTGGCAGCGACAACAATCACTCATCCTTACCTATACCGGCGTCTATTTTATTATAGATGATCGATCTGGGGGTAGTAACCCCAGCATTCCTAGAAATATGTGCTGGATGGATATTTCACCGGGTGACACAGGGCCTCCCTCAGAAATAGATTTTTTCTTTGTCAAAATCCCTTATATATATATATATATATATATATATATATATATATATATATATATATATATATATATATATATATATATATATATATATATATATATATATATATATATATATATATATATATATATATATATATATATATATATATATATATATATATATATATATATATATATATATATATATATATATATATATATATATATATATATATATATATATATATATATATATATATATATATATATATATATATATAATATATATATATATATAATATATATATACATATATATATATATATATATATATATATATATATATATATATATATATATATATATATATATATATATATATATATATATATATATATATATATATATATATATATATATATATATTTCTGAGTCCAGCCCCATGTCAGCCGGTGAAATTCCATTGTTGCACACGAATTTCTAGGTATAAAATGCTAGATATACCAGAGAAAAAGAGCTTTCAGGAATGCTGGGGTTACTACCCCAGATCGCGTCTTCTCCAAGGAAGACGTCGGTATAACGAAGGGTGAGTGAAAGGATCACTACCACGGAGTCTCACTCGAAAGATATCTCCCTGTTAAAACCCCCAGAAGAGAGCGGTGAGCCGTTACAGCCCCCACACATAGACGCCCACCAGTTCGGCGACACCAGCGCCACCTACCTCATTCCATTTTCTAGCACGTGACTTGCTACCACTCTCTTTTTGTGCTTGTGCCTTTTATTGGATTATTCTTCCATTTCATCATGTCTTCGAGCAGCTTTACCATCTCCAAGTTAAGTACCATCTTATTGTGGGGTTTTATTCGATATTTTGGCTGTAATTGTCTCTGTTTTCACAATTATGAGAACTTTGTTATGACGCCACGGCGTCCCCTTCCAGCCATGTCGACCGCGAGGCGACCCAATCAGTCTTTTTCTGTTGGGGTTGTCTCCTTGTCGTTATATGTTATTATCTGCCCCCCGGTTCTCCTCCTGGCGGGTTTCTGCGGTGGTGCCCCCCCCCTTTTTTTTGAGTCTTAATAAACTCGATAGACCTTTACGGTCCATATTAGGTGGTGCCCCGTCTAGGTTCCCCCCCAGGCTGGGTTCCTTGTTGGTATTACTTTATTTTAGTCTTTATTAAGGCTATATTTTAATTTTTCTTGGCGTTGGTGCTCTGTTTTGTTTATATTCATTGTTTACCTCCTCGAGGTAGCAGCAGCCTCAGATCTAACCGCTTCCCCGAGGTAGGCTACGCACCTCGCACGAGCACATTTTTGTTAAATTCTATGTTTTTGTGTGTGATGGTTTTTTATGGGTGTGGGTCTTCCCTTGCCTATTACATTAGGCTCGTATTGCTTCCTTTCCTCTCGCCCTTTAGGTTAGGCGTGGAGGATCCATCGGGTTGAGGGAGTTTTGTTGCTGTTTCCTCCGTGGTCGTTTTTGGGGTGGCAGAGTGAGCCCCTTAGTTCTCTTCCTTCTTTCGAAGGAATAGAGTTCATTGGGTGTGTCTCCTCTAGGCTAGTCGCCTTTTTGCCTCCCTTTTTCGGTCCCGGTTGGCTCTCGGCACAAAATTTCTCTCCCTGTTTGCCTTCCTCCTCCCTTCCCGTACTCCTTCCGTTAGCCTAGGCTAGGCCTGGTTCGGTAATTTATTAGGCTTCGCCTAGTCAGGAGTTGGGCATTGAGGCTTGGTCGCATCCCTCCCCTAGTAGTAGGCCACCCTCCTAAGTTTTAATTATTCTTGGAGCGGTGTGTGTTTGCAGTTGAGCAGGTGAATCATTTTCCCTTGTCTCCTGTTTTCCTCCTTCCAGCTTTGCCTCCCCACCACCTCCCCTTCCCCCCCCCTTCCAGCTTTGCTCTACTCGGGGTGACGCTAGATGGCGTTTTCTCCGAGTTGAGGACTCCCCTGGTAGAGGGATTCGCTCCCTCCCAGACAGTCCCAAGCATCGCTATGTTTGTGTTGGTGGTTCGTTTACTCGCTCCGGCTCGAACGGGTTCAAACATTCTCTCCCAGACTTTCATTCCTCTCCGTCGGGTTTCTTGGTTGGGTTGTTGACACTTGCTCCGGCTTATGTTATGTACTTGGCCTATCATGACGAGCATCTCACCCACCTTGTTTCACTGGCGGGGAAGTCCGAGAGTAGGGGAATATATGAAAAAGGCGGATCCCTACGGTCTCCGGAGTGGATTGCTCCTTTTTACCATCACTTGTTTATTCTATTAATTAATTATATATATATATATATATATATATAAGTGTATTTTATCTAACGGAGTGGGCTTCTCACTCCGTCTCTACATTTTTTAATATGCTATTGAGTCCGGTACTACGCCCGGGGGTTCCGCCGTTGTTTTTGCTGGCAGCCCTTGCGGTGAGTTCCTGTTGTCTCATACCTTTCATTCCGCCGGAGTATTCCGGGGTCTGGAAGTAATTTACCTTCCACTCTGTTTAATTTGGAGCTCGTTGGCCTAGTTTTTAACGAGGGGTTTCCTATCCACTGGAGCATTCCGGTTGTAAGCTGAAATTCCCGGGCTTGCCAGCTTTAGGTTACTTAGAGTGGTAGGTTCATGTACTTTTACACTTACAGACTGTTCGCTGTGAGGAGCCGGGTGCACCGCTTCATTACAACAACCCTATGGACATGTAGTGTGCGGACCCACGCTGGTTGTGCGGTCGGTTAGACGACCTGGTAGTCTGGCACCCGACAGCTGTGAGGTTTGCTTCGCTTTGTGTGCGAGTATCCAGGACGAGTCGGTAAGATATAGTTTTCTTCCATATTACGCTCCTCATATCGAAATAATGTTTATGTGGTTCTCGAACCATTCTTTCGTTCAACTCTAATTGTCGGTTCTCTTACAGGCGGACGAGTCCTCCAAGAATCTTCCTTGGAATCTCTCCGCGCTTGGGTGGCTGGGTTCGGGAGGAACGTTCCGTCGGGGAAGCCTTATGTCCTCGACGCCAAGTTGAGGGACCTGCTCTACCCGGCGCGCACGTGGCGGCCGCAGTGCCAGAAGAACTTGCCACCCCATCATCCAGCAGATCCGGGATGCGACCCAGCCACCCCAAGTGGACATCCTTTACGCCGAGGTTTCGGAGGACGTCGCCAGCGTTAGACTTGGACCTGGAACCCATGAACACTGAACAGGACCAGGTGGTAAGTAGCGAGGTAAGTGAGGTTGCGGGGGGCCCCCTTTGACTCCCAGCTTCATCAGTGTCTTCCTTTGCAGGTTTTGTGAAGTCTTCCTCCTTGGGTGATAGAGCTCCATCAGCTATCCCCAAGTTGAAGTTGAAGACTTCATGGAAGGCGAAGGGCTTTAAGTCCTCGTCTTCCAGGAAAGCCTTGCCTTTCCCCCCGTCGAAGGCTAAGGTCTCAGCACCTGTAGCCTCCGGGAGCAAGTCTGGTTCCTCCGGCAAAGGCGCGAGTAAGAGGGCATCAAAACCAAGCCCTCCTCGCCAGCCTGCCTTTGATGCGGAGTCTTTTGCTAACCAGCTTTTCGAGCGGTTCTCGGCGGAGGTTGAGTCCAAGTTCACTCAAATCTCGGAGAAACTGACCAGTCATGACAATATACTGGCGGGGATAGCTCGCCCAGGCGGAGCCGAACCCCAGTATGCCATTCCAGATACGGCGGATGTCCCTCCCTTTGACGTCGGGAACCCTTGGCGTTTCGCCCTCCGGGCTATCCAACACGAGGGCACCTTAACGGTTGAAGGTCTTGGCACGAGGCGGTTGGAAGAGCTTGAATTCTTTCCCGCCGATCTCTTGCCCCCTTACCCAGGCTTCGTTAGGCTGACGGAGGAAGCCTGGGTATGCTCAGACAAGGTTCCTTGGGAGACAGTGATCTTCCCTAGAGACCAGGCTCAGTCGGCTCTCCTGCGCACTCTGACGGAGTGGCAGGCCGATAACACTAAATTGACGCCTTTCAAGGGCAATTTCACTATGTTTGCCCTGGGTGACAGGTTGCCGACTCCCTGCTTAAACAAAGTCGCTCTAGCTACGGCCTGAGCGTGCTTTGATGGCAATCCTTTACCACAATTAAAGGAAACAGACTCCACATCCCTGGTATTCCCAGGGGGCGATGAGTTTTGGACTGACGCACCGTCCACCGTTACTGTTGGAAAGCTGGACGCTTTTTGCGCGTCAACGCAATTTAGCGAGCAGCTTCCTAAGCTACCGGAAGCCCTGCTGAAGGCGGAGTTTGAGGCCCGGACTAAGCTAGCCCGGTCTTTGAACTCCGTCTGCCTCACTGAAGCCACTGCCGTCTCCTGTGCAGACGAGCCTTTCTTTCAGGTCTTGGCTAAATCCCTATTGGTGGGATTTCAGTCCGACCTGTTTGACTTTATCATGGCCAGGCTTGAATGCAGGAAATTTATTTTCGCTGATGCCACCATCCGTCACGAGCCTACCAAGCTCATGAAGAGCTCGATCTGGGGACCTAACCTCTTCCCTGAAGAAGAGGTTACTAATGTTCTTAGGGAGGCTACAAGGGCCAACCAGAGTCTGCGCTCTCGCTGGGGCATCTCTGCCTACAAGCGAAAGACCACAGAATCTGGCGGCCCCCAGACGAGAGGAGGCAAACGATTCAGGAGGCGCATACAATCCAACCTATGAAGGCCGTGGATTCTTTCACGGCCTTAATAGGAGCGCAAGGGGGGGAAGAGGTAGGGCTCCTTACAGAGGAAAGTCCAACACCACTCCAAGAGGTAAGCCTGGACATGGTAGAGGGAACAAACCCGCTCCCTCCCACTGAGAACAAACAGGTAGGTGGTCGCCTGTATTGGTTCAGGGACCAATGGACCTTCAGCCCTTGGGCACACAGCATTGTGTCCAAGGGTCTAGGATGGAGCTGGATCAAAGACCCTCCTCCTCTGATCAGGTTTTACCAGCCACCCTCATCAGTCCTACAGGACTACGTGGCAGAATTGCTCAACAAACAAGCAATAAAGAAAGTAAGGCACCTAAAGTTTCAAGGCAGGTTATTCACTGTTCCCAAAAAAGACTCCGATCAGCAAAGTGATCCTGGATCTGTCGCGTCTAAATCTCTACATAAAATGCGACAAATTTCGCATGCTTACGGTAGCTCAGGTACGGACTCTACTTCCGCGTGGAGCCGTCACCACCTCTATCGATCTTTCAGACGCTTACTATCACGTCCCGGTTGCGCGGAGCTTCTCTCCGTTCCTGGGTTTCAGACTCGGGAATCAAGCCTACTCCTTCAGGGTCATGCCTTTCAGTCTAAACATTGCGCCCAGGATATTTACCAAGCTGGCGGACATGGTAGTTCAGCAACTCCGGTCCCGAGGGATATCCCTAGCAGCGTACCTAGACGATTGGATAATTTGGGCTCCAACAGTTCTAGAATGTCGGAAGGCTACGTCCACGGTCATCACCTTCCTGGAGTCGTTAGGTTTTCAGCTGAACAGAGAGAAGTCCCGCCTGACTCCGGAGTCCCGGTTTCAGTGGCTGGGTCTCCAGTGGGATCTGTCCTCTCACACGTTATCCCTCCCGCCTCCCAAGCGGAAGCAGATAGCGTCCCTTACCAGGAAATTTCTGAAAAACCAATCAGCATCCCACCGGACCCAAGAAAGAATCCTTGGGTCTCTTCAATTTGCCTCAGTGACGGACCTGCTCTTAAAAGCAAAATTAAAAGACATAAACAGAGTGTGGCGGAGTTGAGCCAATGTCAAGCTCAGAGATAAGGTCTCCTCTATTCCCCGAATCTTAAAGGCGAGACTGCGGCCTTGGTCCACAGTCGGTGGCCTGTCCAAGACAGTTCCACTTCAGTTTCCCCCTCTGGCGCTAGTTGTTCACACGGACGCTTCTCTAAGCGGCTGGGGAGGATATTCACCAAAACAAAAAGTACAGGGGACGTGGTCCACTATGTTTCAGCAGTTCCATATAAACACCCTGGAAGCTATGGCGGTTTTTCTAACCCTAAAGAAAATCCGCCCCCCCAGCCGGATTCATATCAGGCTGGTATTGGACAGCGCAGTGATAGTTCATTGCATCAACAGGGGCGGCTCCAAATCAGGTCGAGTGAACCAGGTTATGATTGCTATTTTCTCCCTGGCGAACAAGCACAGCTGGCATCTGTCAGCCACCCACCTAGCGGGGGTGCGGAACGTGGTGGCAGATTCCCTGTCCAGAACAACTCCGTTGGAGACGGAGTGGTCCCTGGACGGGGAATCCTTCAATTGGATTTGTCGCCAAGTTCCGGGTCTCCAAGTGGATCTGTTCGCGACGGAGAGCAACTTCAAGCTTCCCTGTTATGTGGCTCCGAACCTGGACCCCCAGGCGTACGCCACGGACGCAATGACGATAGATTGGAACAATTGGGAGAAGATTACACAAACTCAGGACATTCAAAGGTCAACCAGCCCTGGTAGCCCCCTATTGGCCGAAGAGCAACTGGTTCCCTCTTCTTCAGGAACTGGGATTGCGAAGTCTTCGGATTCCCAAGCCCAAACTGACCCAGACAGTACAAACCAAGACTGTGTCAGCTTCCTCAAGAATTCAGAATGCCCTAGTTTTATGGACTTTATAAAGTTCGCAGCCCAAAAGGGAGCAAACATTGACCCCGTTAACACTCTGTTTTTAGAATCAGACAAAAGAAAATCTACTCTTAGACAGTATGACTCAGCAGTCAAAAAATTGGCCTCCTTTCTGAAAGCATCTGAAGCCCAAATCATGACGACTAACCTAGCAGTTACCTTCTTTAGATCATTGTTTGAGAAAGGCCTTGCCCCGGCCACTATTACCACAGCCAAGTCAGCCCTGAAGAAGGTATTCTTATATGGCTTTAAAATTGACCTTACAGATTCCTACTTTTCATCTATTCCCAGAGCATGCGCTCGTCTGAGACCCGTATCACGCCCACAATCTGTTACGTGGTTCCTCAATGATGTTCTTAAGTTAGCATCTGAGATTGACAACTTTCAATGCTCTTATTTGGATCTGTTAAGGAAGACTTCATTTCTGATTAGCTTGGCTTCAGGTGCCAGAATCTCAGAGCTATCGGCTCTCTAGAGGTGATGATTTTGTTAACTTCCTCCCGTCCGAGAAGTCCTCCTTTCCCCTGACCCTAGATTTTTAGCTAAAAATGAAGACCATAAGACAGGTGGTCCCCTTGGAAGGTGGTGCCCCTTCCACAAGACCAGTCTTTATGTCCAGTTTATACCCTAAAGTCTTACCTTTTAAGAACTCCACAGTGTAAGTCGGGTCCTCTTTTTATCAGGGAGAAAGGTGGTACTCTATCG
>NC_089798.1:24131056-24323556 GCF_040412425.1 Macrobrachium rosenbergii
AGCACGCCCTCACCCCGCGCAGCGCCGCCCCCAGGAAGGGACCGCCCAACCAGCAGCCTCACAGGCGGGAGGCCCCTCCGTTATCTTCAAGGAGCCGCGGCACCTTCTTCAGCGTCCCCAGCAGATACAGGGATTAGTCAGACGCGTCCCTCGTCTTGGGGGGGGAGTATTTGTAAAGTCACCACATCGGCGCCAGGATAGTGTTTCGGCGGCGCCATTAATTAAGTCTCCGCTGAGCTTGTTTTCTTTGGTGACTTCCCATTTTCTTCAAACTCAATTAGTCACGCCTAAAACGTGCCAGGTCACGCATTTTAATCATTTTTACTTTATGCGTATTTATACAAATGTCACACATTGTGTATCACATGTTTCTTCATTCACAGGCATCAAGACTGTATCCATATTGTAGCTCTGTATGTTTTGTATTGTAATTTGTACTCGTTCACTGCATATTATTGTTTATTGTTTCGACCTCAGGTCACAGTCAATTCCATTGTCTCTCGCGGCCCGGTGTCAGTCGGCCGCAATATAAGCTGCCTGGATCTGTAATAAAGTAGCAGTAACTTTTACCTGCTCATTTCTTTGACACCTTACAGGCTCGGTTAATGGTGATCTGGTTTTACGGGCTTGTCTAGTGACGAAATCAGCAATTTTTGGCATCGAAAATCACCGATTTCCAGCTATCGGCACTGATAATTGGGTATTGGCACCAATACATACCTAACAGAGGTGCCGATAACAGAAAATGGGCACTTTTTGGCACCAATAAGCCCCGAAAATCGCCAAAAAAGCGCTGGAAATCACAGATTTCCTGTTAGCGACGATTTTCAGTTATCACACCCTCAGAATGGAACCCTTGCCAATAACCGGGCACTGCCTGTATATATATATATATATATATATATATATATATATATATATATATATATATATGAAATTACTGAATTTTTGTGAAAGTGAATGAATGAATGTATGAAATCTGGTTCACATTTCTGCTCTGAGGTAGGGGAGACTATTCAGTGGTGCCATGGCAATCCATAGGTAAATGAATTTTTATATAAAAAAATGACCATTATTGTCATGTAATGTAAAGGTGGCTCAATGGTGAGAGCAGCCTGTATCTTTACAACAGGTGTGATAAAAACACTTGGTATGAGAAAAAATAACATTTATTCATGACCCTGTACTGTGTTTCACTTTGGCCGACCATAACTGCGGGAAGTGGTCTGGCAGGGGTCTTTTCCTAAGAATGGCTAATCGTTTACAACTAATGCTTAACACTGAAACATGCTTTCAAACAGGGATAATAAAAAAATTCACTAATATCTTATTGAACCATTTTTTCTTCAACTATACTTATGTATGCAATTAATGTATATAAAATGACATTTTTTATAATAAAATAGTTTTATATATACTTACCAAGTAATTACATAGCTACAGTTTCTATTAACCAGCCGCTAGAATTTTTTCAAATTGCAGTAGCGCTGCTTTTGTTTTGGTTAGGCGACTAACCTCGCCCACTTTCGGGGTAAGAGAGGAACTAGCCCAGCAAAAAGAGCTCAATATGTTTATGCCTTCCTATCCATCTGTGGGGAGGGGGAGGGCTCTGATCATGTAATTACTTGGTAAGTATATATAAAACTTTATTTTATTATAAAAATGTTATTTTTATATAAGCAACTTACCAAGTAATTATAGCTGAATCCCACACTCAAGGAGGTGGGATGCATGGCTCTATCTATTCAAACACATTAGAAATTGTAATGAAATGAGAATGAAAAAAATGCTAACATTGGTAAAATGTTTGCTAGTTCCTTACCTGGCGGGAGAGCTGCTACAGGAAAATACTGCCTCTGGTTGGCGCTCATCTCAACCATAAGCGGAGTGGTGGTATAGCCAGGAAGCGCCCGCTACTTTAGTGGGATTCTTTACTGAGAAGGAGTTTTCTGACTGCAGATAAAGAATTAAAAAGTTGCCCCTGCCCTGGGCTCAGTGCTGCACACATAAAAACAACCAGAGTAATCAACGTAGTTGCCTAGACCATAAATTAAAAACCAGGCTCCCCGACAACTCAACACCTTTATTTCAAGGTGAAGAAAAAAGTTATGGAAGGGATACTTCCTACACTCCTTCACCCAACACCATGCCAGCAACCGAAAATGGACCCAAGGTATAGCAATTCTCATATATAATTTTGACTTCGCTCAAGTAATGAGAGGCAAATATTGACCTGCACTTCCAATATGTTGTCTGGATAATTGAAAAAAGCAAAAAATTATGTTTAAAAGCCATGGATGTGGCTACAGCTCTCACTTCGTGTGCTCTCACTTTCATTAATGGTAAGTCATCATTCTTAAACTGTGAATGAGCCTCCAGGATAAGATCCTTAAGAAAAGATGCAAGGCCATTTTTCGAGAATGGAAGCACAGGATTCTTCACTTAGTACCAAAGGTTGCTCGATGCACCATGAATCTTTTCAGTTCTTTGCAAGTAGAATTTAAGTGCCCTTACAGGGCAAAGGGTCCTTTTCTCTTCTTCATGCCCTCAGACATCTACCATACTTTTGATAGGAAAGGAATGAGGCCACAGATTGGAAGGGGTCTCATTCTTCGCTAAAAACCCAAAGGTAAAAGAACACATAGCATTATTCTGAGAGAAACCGATTCTCTTATCTAATGTGTAACTCGCTAACACGCTTAGCTGTAGCCAATGCTACCAGAAACAGTCTTCCTTGTTAAATCTCTCACAGAGATTGAACTTAGAGGTTCAAAACCGGGGTCTGGCAACCACTTTAAGACCACGTCCAGGTTCCAAGCTACTAATTTCTCTTCCTTACGTTTAGTTGTATCAGACGACTTAATAAGATCAGACAAATCCTTATTAGAGGAGAGATCCACTCCCCTGTATCTAAATACAGAGCTCAACATTGCTCTGTAACCCATAATGGTTGAGGAAGATAATCCCTAGAAGATCTTAAATAAAGCAGGAAATCTCAATTTCCGCTACAGTTGTCTTGGAGGGCGAGATGCTGTGCGTTTGGCACCATGAACGGAAGACTGTCCACTTGGCTTGATGTACATTGCTCGAGGACTGGCATCTGCATCGAGCAATAATGTCTGCAACCAATCTTGAAAATTCCTGCGATCACACCAGTTTCCTGACAGTCTGAATGTGGTCAGGGTAGAGTGAACAGTCCTTGGTGGAACCATCTGAAATGCTGTTGTTTGAGTAAATTTAGTTTCTGAGGCAACAGCCTTGGAAAGTCTGTCAGAAGCTCTAACAAGTCCAGGAACCACTCCTGGGTTGGCCAAAATGGTGCTATTAGAGTCCTTGTTACATTTTTGTGATTCTGGAACTTGTTGATGACTTCCCTAACCATCTTGAATGGAGGGAAGGCATACAGATCCTTGTCCAACCAGTCCACAAGCATTGCATCCATCGCCCATGCTTGTGGATCTGGGGCCAGTGAACAATACGGAGGAAGAGGAAAGTTCTTCGCAGTTGCGAACAGATCCAGAACTGGCTTTCCCAACAGTTTCCAAAGTTTTAGGCACATTAATGGGTTCAGTCCACTCTGTAGGGAGAACTTGCTTTCGACGGCTCAGTTCGTCCGCTAAGACATTTAATTTTCCTTGAATAAACCTGGTTAGGATCTTCGTCTGGTTTCGATCCGGCCATAAGAGAAAAGCTCTTGCTGCCTCACAAAGGGTAAGAGTGTGTCCCCCCTTGCTTCTTGACGTAAGACAGTGCTGTAGCATCGTCCGAATGGACCGTCACTGTCTTTCCGAACACTTCCAGGGCAAACTCTTGCAATCCCAGTGAACTGCTTTCAACTCCTTTACCTTGATATGCCATTTGTCTGTTCCTGTCTCCCAGGAGAGCTCTGGGGTCGAAATTCTGGAGACCTCCCTGTCTCCCAGGAGAGCTCCCCAACCTAAGTCTGAAGTGTCCGAAAAAAACACTAGGTCGGGGCTCAGAGGAAGGAGGGACTTCCCTTGAGATAGTCCCTTGATTTCTACCACAGCAGGTCCTGTCTGAGTTCCTGAGTTATTGGGAAAACAAAAGTGCCCAGAAACTTCTTTATGTTCCAATTGGCTCATAGATAAAATTGAAAGTTCCTTAAGTGCAGTCTTCCCAGACACAAATTGCTCTATGGAAGAGAGGTTCCCTAGAAGGCTCATCCAGTTGTTTGCAGAGCAAGGCTGAAGGGAGAGGAATTTTTCCACTTTCTGAAGGCAGACTTCTATCCTTTGGGGGGAGGTAAAACCCCGAAGAGTCAGAGAGTTTATCGTCGCCCCCAAATATGCTATCTCCCGAGGAGTCGGCTGTGACTTCTGAAAATTTATTAAAAGGCCCAACTCCTGGGCTAGAAGAAGGGTCTTTTGCAGGTCCTCCGTACATGCTTCCTTCAACCGAGAACGAAGGAGCCAATTGTCCAGATAGTGCGATATGTTGACCCTCATCAGATGTAACCATTTTGCTATGGGAGCTAAGATTCGCGTGAAAACCTGGGGAGCCGTGGCTAGGCTGAAGCAAAGGGCTCTGAACTGATACACCCTCTTCTTGAAAATGAACCTTAAAAACTTCCTCGAGTCCTGATGAACTGGGACACGGAAGTATGCGTTCCTCATGTCCACTGAAATCATCCAATCCCCCTGATGAATGGGTGCTAGGAGAGATTGGCTCATTTCCATTTTGAATTTGGTTTTCTGGACAAACAAATTCAGGGTGCTTACATCCAGGACTGGCCTCCAGCCTCCTGAGGCCTTGGGGACTACGAATAACTGATTGTAGAACCCCAGAGAGCTGGTATCCTCAACCACTTCAATGACTTCTTTCTCAAACAGAGAAGACACTTCTTGGGAGAGGACGGAAAACTTCTTGGAGCCTACTGAGTAGGCCGTCAATACGACTGGCAAGCTGATCAAAGGAGGCTTCCGTATGAATGGGATAGAGTATCCCTCCCTCAAAACTTTCACAGTCCAGGTTTCTGCTCCTCTCCCCTCCCATCGTTCCCAAAAGCGAAGAAGCCTTGCTCCTACTGGTGTACAGAGGATAACTTCTTGATTGCCTGGGCATTTAGTGTGGTCTGAGAAAGCCTCTCTGCCTGCCCCTACCACGAATGGGCTGAGATTGGACAGGGGAAACCGTCGTAGAGGAGAATGCCAGAGTTTCTCTAGGGTGCCTCGCAAACTGGGCAAGAAGGTCCTGAGTAGATTTCCTCTGAAGGTCAGAAGAAATCTGAAGAACTGTAGGCTGTGGGGACAAGTGTTGTTTATCCAGAGGGGAATAAAGAAGAGCGGACTTCTGCGAAAGGGTCACATCTTTAGTGGTATAAGAACACCAAAGCTCCCTTTTCTTTAAAATGTTCATCACAAAAAGGGAAACCACCTCCAGAGATCCATCCCTTATACCATTGTTGAGACAAGAGATAACACCCATGAAATCTGAGGCGTAGTCCTCCAGGACATGAGGACAATCCTTGATCTTGCGAGTAATGGCACCCACTGCCTAATCTAAAAAACTAAGCACCTCGAAAACTTTAATCAGGTGTTCGATCAAGTGGTCTAGCTCCGAAGTCGAGAACAGGATCTTCGCAGAATTGAAAGCCAACCTCCAGGAAGTGTCTTTCAAACTGGAGAAGTCCGCCTGGGAGGAGGCAGAAGCTCCCGGGGACAGGGCCTCTCCAGTTGCATAAGACAGATATCTCCTCTGAGAGAGCCTCGACAGAGGGCAACTAAAGGAGGCTCTTCCTTGCTCTCTCTTCCCTGAAGGCCAATTTCTACTTCACTAAAAGCCTTGGCAAAGGAAGACAGTACCATCTTCGGCTGTCTCAAAGAATTAACAACCTGGTTGTCCATTAAATATGTAGGCGTGGGGGAAGCTGGAGCTGCAGGCGAGAAGAAATTAGGAAATGTTGCTATCAAAAACCTTAGCAATGAAGCATAAGCAGCTGGAGTTACAAGGTCTACTTCTTCCTCCTCTGAAGAAATGGGAGACAACTCCTCAAGAGGTTGGAATGTCGAAGGGGGTTTCTTGATTAACCCAAAAATATTATCTAACTGTCGGTGAATGGACAGAAAGGAAGGGTCCACTACTATGGGGGCTTGTTGAGTCAAGGCCAGACACTGAGGATGAGTGGGCAGCTGGGCAGTGGCTGGATCCAAAACCCCAATTACAGGAGGTGTCAGGAGCTTAGAAGAAGCAACAGGGAGCACAGGTGCCTGGAGAGGTTCTGCAGACATAGGGTGCTTAGAAGACAAAACAAGCTCAGGAGCTAACTGGTGCTCATGCACAGAAAAAGGCTCAGGCAATCGGAAAGAACTGAACGTTCTAAAAAAAAGTTGTTCTGAAGCCAAGGGCACCAATGGGAGCTCTGGCTCCAATGGGCGCTCCGGCGCCACCAAAGGCCTCAATGTGGACACTACAGACTCAGGTGCTGAGGGAGCTGGAGCTAACAGGTGCTTGGAAGCACAAGGGAGTCCCGAGTTGATAAACATAATGAGAGCTGGAAGCTCTGGTGCTAAAGGTTGCTCAGTCACCTTAATTCCAGAAAAACGCTGTGGCGCCACTGATGGGTGCCTGTCCACGATCCTAGCTGAAGAAGAGCGCTTGCAAGGGACTAAACGTTTAACTGTTGAAACCTGTCCCCTCTAACTTCGGGTGATCCTGGAAGAAACGTTCAGGGCTGTCCCAAAAACTGCACGATGGCTTTGATAGAGAAGATTCCTTTGGCCTCTTCACAGGAACTGCAGGGGAAAGAGACACATCAATAGCACATCTCTTCAAATGACGAGATTCATCTTTAAAAAGCCACTTGCGTCTGGGACTCGAATAACTTGAACTAGAAAGACTAGAAGAAAGACAACTTAGTTTCACAGAGATGCCTTTCCAGCGACACTCTGTTGTGACCTGGGAAGTGGCAACAGGTCTGACTGAGGGGGCGACTGCCTGTGGGCAGACCCCACCGACCTCCTTGGGCTACCAGTTTGGCTCCTTCTAGGTTAAGGGGAGTTTGCCATGGTCCTTTGCCTAAGAGAATCGGTGAGACAGACAGCCACCTCCTCGTTTTGTCTCTGTACAGTTTTGACAAGTGACTATTCAAAGTTTTCCACATTTTGACATCACAATGTTCACATTCATTACAAGTCAAGTCTGACGTACAAATTTGACCCCTACAAGATGTGCAGAGAGTGTGCAGGTCATAACAGGATTTAATTATTCTAGTATTACACCCTTTGCTGCAATACCGAAAACCTTGGGAACCAGAATCAGATATAGTCGACAAGTCTAAAGGCAACAAAGCTTAGAATGTCTAAGATCAGAATTATAACAGTCAAAATAGGTAGCTAGGTTCGAAAAAGAACCTGATGCTGTCTAAATATGCCCAAAAGGCTACCATAAAGAGAATACTTCACCAATTGTAGTACTACAGTACTATGACCAACCGAGAAGCTAAAGAACTCTAAAAATACGCTGCTGCCAAGGACTGTTGTACAGCCATCTGCTGGCAGAGACACATTGCGCTCTTTTTGCTGGGCTAGTTCCTCTCTTACCCCGAAAGTGGGCAGGGTTAGTCGCCGAACCAAAACAAGAGTAGCGCTACTATGAATATAAAAAATTCTAGCTGCCGGTTAATAGAAACTGTAGCTATGTAATTACTTGGTAAGTTGCTTATATAAAACTCAATATTCTCAAACAGACAAAATTAAAGAATTCATCTATTCTCTAAATTGCAACAAAGAATGGTGATAGGGAAACTACAAAAAAAATAATAACCTCACAAACATATACTGATGTATAAAAACTTTCCATATTTAAACATACTTGGACAATAAAAACGGAAATAAAATAAGGGATTTTGACAAAGGAAAAATCTATTTCTGAGGGAGGCCCCATGTCACCCGGTGAAATTCCATACTAACACGAATTTCTAGGTATAAATATTGCTAAGCATACCAGAGAAAAAATGCTTTCAGGAATGCTGGAGTTACTACCCCAGATCGATCGACTTCCATATGGAAGACGTCGGTATAACCAAGGGTGAGTGAAGGAATCACAACCACAGAGCCACACTCGACAGACATCCCCATGTCAAAATCCCCAGGAAGAGTAGAGAGCCGTTCCAGCCCCTCGCTCACCCGCCCGCCATGCGGCGACTCCAGCGCCACCTATGCCATTCCAGACTAGCACCACCCCCGGGCTTGGCATGTGCAAGAAGGGGGGGAAACCAGGCCTTGGGAGGGTCACCGGGTGACATGGGGCCTCCCTCAGAAAAAGATTTTTCCTTTGTCAAAATCCCTTTTCTGAGCTCGGCCCCATGTCACCCAGTGAAATAGTAACAGAGAATCATGCCAAGACTGCAAAGCTAAAAAGGGGAAATTTTATTTATTTTTTTAAATTTTTTTTTTTTTAAACAAGGTGATTTGAACAAAAACGCATGCTATGAAAAACAGATTTAATAATCATAACTCTCTATACAAAAGCAACCCATAACAGGTAAGGGCAACAACTTAACTTTAAGAACAATGCAGAAAAACAGACTATAAACCAATTACGGGTGGAAAATGATACACCCAACAAGATAAAGTCACAGACAATTAAACAAGAACTTAAATCTAAGGGAAAAGAGAGACATTACGACATAAAAAAATTATTGAGGTACATGGAGCATAAATAAAAAACAGATCCAGTACCCCTAATACAATCCAAATTCACAGCACATCAAAATACAATCACCAAGACAATCCAGAATACAGGCAATAGTAACATCAATTATGAGGAGCAAGGCAGTGAGGCATGATTGAACCAGAAGAGCAGGCAGAAAAATAAATGAGGCAGGCGGGCGGGGGGGAAAAGGAAGAGGATTAAGGATTATTTGGGTGGGGATGACACTCCCACAGCCACTGCAGCAAATTTCAGGGCTTGAGTGATTTTAAATAGTGGCGCTTAAACACTAGAGGTGATTTCCATCCTGTGTACTTGGTAAGTTCAGCAAAATCCATGTTATGGAAATAATTGGTAGAGGTAGCTACCGCCCGGATATCATGAACCTTGGGGACTGAATCCGGGTTGGCTTGTTTAATAAAATATAGAATTTGCTGCCTTATAGTGTTCAAAGAAAGAGTTCCACCTTTCTCCCTGATAAAAAGAGGACCCGACTTGCACTGTGGAGTTCTAAGTAGGTAAGACTTCAAGGTATGAACTGGGCATAAGGACTGGTCCTGTGGAAGAGGCACCACCTTCCAAGGAGACCACCTGTCCTGAGGGTCTTCATTTTTAGCTAGGAACCTTTGATCAGGGGAGAGAAGGACTTCTCCGGATGGAAGGAAATCAACATGATCATCACCTCTAGCGAGAGCCGACAGCTCTGAAATTCTGGCACCTGAAGCCAGGCTAACCAGAAATAAGGTTTTCCTTAACAGATCCAGGTAAGAGCACTGTAAGTTGTCAATATCAGAGGCTAACTTAAGAACGTCGTTGAGGAACCATGTAACAGAATGTGGCCGTGTTACGGGTCTCAAACGAGCGCATGCTCTAGGGATTAATGAAAAGTATGAATCTGTAAGGTCAATTTGAAAACCATACAAAAATACCTTCTTCAAGGCTGATTTAGCTGTAGTAATAGTAGCCGGAGCAAGGCCTTTTTCATACAATGACCTAAAGAAAGTAACCGCTAAGTTAGTAGTCATAGTATGAGCTTCAGATGCCTTCAAGAACAATGCTAACTTTTTGACCGCTGAATCATATTGCCTGAGAGTAGACTCTCTTTTATCAGATTCTAAAAACAGAGTGTTAGCGGGGTCAATGTTTGCTCCCTTATTAGCAGCGAACTTTACAAAGTCCATAAAACTAGGGCATTCTGAATTCTTAAGGAAGCTGACACAGTCTTTGTTTGTACTACTTGGGTCAGTCTGGGATTGGGAATCTGATGACTCCGCAACTTGACCTCCTGAAGTATAGGAAACCAGTTGCTCTTCGGCCAATAGGGGGTTACTAGAGCCAGTTGGCCCTTGAATGACCTGAGTTTGTGTAGTACTTTCAAAAGTATGTTTATTGGGGGAAACAAGTAAATTCTCTCCCAATTGTTCCAATCTATGGTCATCGCATCCGTGGCATAAGCCTGAGGGTCCAGGTTCGGGGCTACATAACAAGGAAGCTTGTGGTTGCTCTCCGTAGCGAACAGATCCACTTGGAGTCCCGGAACCCGGCGGCGAATCCAATTGAATGACTCTTCGTCCAGAGACCACTCCGACTCCAACGGAGTGGTTCTTGACAGGGAATCTGCCACCACATTCTGCACCCCCGCTAGGTGGGTGGCTGACAGATGCCAACCATGTTTGTTCGCCAGGGAGAAGATAGCTACCATCACCTGGTTTATGCGACCAGACTTGGAGCCGCCCCTGTTGATGCAATGAACCACCACAGCGCTGTCCAACACCAGCCTGATGTGAATGTGGTTGGCTGGGCGGAGCTTTTTTAGGGTTAGAAACACCGCCATAGCTTCTAAGGTGTTTATATGGAACTGTTGGAACATTGTAGACCATGTCCCCTGTACTTTTTGTTTTGGTGAATACCCTCCCCAGCCGCTTAATGAAGCGTCTGTGTGAATCACCAGCGCTGGAGGAGGGAATTGAAGCGGGACTGACTTCGACAGGCCACTGACTGTGGACCATGGCCGTAGTCTCGTCTTCAAAATCTGTGGGATAGAAGAGACTCTGTCTCTGAGCCTGACGTTGGCTCATCTCCGCCACACTCTGTTTATGTCTTTTAACTTCGCTTTTAAGAGCAGGTCCGTCACTGAGGCAAATTGAAGGGAGCCGAGGATCCTCTCTTGGGACCAGCGGGATGCTGCTTTGTCCTTCAAGAACCTTCTGGTAAGGGAGGCAATCTCTTTCCGCTTGGGCGGCGGAAGGGATAGCCTGTACGAAGACAGGTCCCACTGGAGGCCCAGCTACTGAAACCGGGACTCCGGAGTCAAGTGGGACTTCTCCCTGTTCAGCTGGAACCCTAACGATTCCAGGAACTTGATGACTATGGTCATAGCCTTCCGGCACTCTTGAACTGTTGGAGCCCAGATTATCCAATCGTCCAGGTACGCTGCTAGGGAGATGCCCCGGGACCGGAGCTGTTGAACTACTGTCTCCGCCAGCTTTGTAAATATCCTGGGGGCTATATTGAGTCCGAAAGGCATGACTTTGAAGGAGTAGGCTTGTCTCCCTAGCCTGAAGCCTAGGTAGGGAGAGAAGTTCCGCGCAATCGGGACGTGATAGTAAGCGTCTGAAAGATCGATAGAGGTGGTGACGGCTCCACACGGCAGTAGAGTCCGTACTTGAGCCACCGTAAGCATGCGAAACTTGTCGCATTTTATATAGAGATTTAGACACGACAGATCTAGGATCACTCTTTGCTGATCGGAACCTTTCTTTGGGACAGTGAACAACCTGCCTTGGAACTTGAGGTGCCTTACTTTCTTTATTGCTCTCTTGTTGAGCAATTCCGTCACATAGTCTTCCAGGACTATGGAGGAGGGTTGGTAGAACCTGATCAGAGGAGGGGGATCTTTGATCCAGCTCCAACCCAGACCCTTGGATACAATGCTGTGTGCCCAAGGACTGAAGGACCACTGGTCTCTGAACCAGTAAAGCCGACCACCTACCTGACTGATCTCAGTGGGAGGAAGCAGGTTTGTTTCCTCTACCACGGCCAACTTTTCCCTTGGAGGCAGAGCCAGGCTTACCTCTGTATGGGGCTCGACCTCTGCCCCCCCCTTGTGCTCCTATTGAGTCCGTGAAAGACCCCCCGGCCCTCATAGGTAGAATTGTACGCTGGGGAGGAGACGTACGAGGGTGCAGCAAGAGATTGGGCTGGTTGAACCAGAACAAATTGTTGGGGTTGAGCCTTGGAGGTGGAGGGTTGGGCCACTGCCGAGACCGGGACTGCCTGAACGACCGTTTGGTGAAGAGGTCGTTTATGGCGATGAAAGCGTTTCCCAGACTTAGACTGGGAGGTACCAGACTCTGGGGTTTTCCGCTTGTAGGCGGAGATGCCCCAACGAGAACGAAGGCTTTGGTTAGCTCTGGTAGCTTCGCCCAGAACACTTTCTACCTCAGCCTCTGGGAACAGGTTCGCCCCCCAGATAGAACTTTTCATGAGCTTGTTAGGCTCATGACGTATGGTGGCATCCGCGAAAATGAACTTGCGGCACTCCAACCTTGCCACCATAAAGTCATACAGGTCTGACTGAAACCCTGCTAACAGGGATTAAGCCAGAACCTGAAACAGATGTTCCTCTGCGAAGGAGACAGCGGTTGCTTCTGTTATGCACAGGGAGCTCAAGGACCGGCCTAACTGAGACCGAGCATCAAACTCAGTCTTGAGCAAAGCTTCCGGGATCTTGGGAAGCTGCTCGCTAAATTGGGAAGACGCACAGTCAGCGTCCAATTTACCTACTGTAAAGGTGGACGGAGCGTCATTCCAGAACTCGTCACCTCCCGGGAATACCAGGGATGTGGAGTCTGTCTCCCTTAGCTGAGGCAAGGGTTTGCCGTCAAAGCATGTCAATTTAGTGTTGTCAGCCTGCCACTCCGTAAGAGTGCGCAGGAAGGCAGACTGTGCTTGGTCTCTTGGGAAGATCACTGTCTCCCTAGGGACCTTATCTGAGCGTACCCAGGCTTCCTCCGTCAGCCTAACGAAGCCTGGGTAAGGGGGCAGGAGATCAGGAGGGAAAAACTCTAACTCCTCCAGGCGTCTCGTGCCAAGACCTTCGATTGTTAAGGTGTCTTCGTGCCGAATGGCACGAAGAGCAAAGCACCAGGGGTTCCCTACAGCGAAGGGAGGGAGGTCAGCCGTATCAAGGATCTCGTACTGTGGATCGGCTCCGCCGGAGCGAGCCATACCCACCAGTAGAGAATCGTGGCTGTGAAGCTTCTCCGCTATTTTGGAGAGCTTCACGTCAACCTCCGCCGAGAACCTCTCGAGCAAGGAATTAGCAAAGGCCTCAGGGTCAAAGGCAGGCTGGCGAGGAGAGCTTGGTTTAGATGCTCTCTTACTCGCGCCAATGCCCGAGGTTCCTAGTTTGCTCCCGGTGGCCACAGGTACTGCGACCTTGGCCTTCGACGGGGAAAGGAGATGCTTTCGAGAAAGACGAGGACTTATAGCCCTTCGCCTTCCATGAAGTCTTCAGCTTCAACTTGGGGACAGCTGATGGAGCCCTGTCCTGCAAGATGGAAGACTTCTGAAAACCTGAAAAGGAAGAAGCAGATGACGATGGGGAATCAAAAAGGGCGCCCGCCCCCGTAGCCTCACTTACCTCTCTACCTACCTCCTGGTCCGGCTCCATGTTCATAGGTTCCAGGTCCAAATCTAAGGCGGCGACATCCTCTGAAACTCCTTCGTACAAAGAGTCTTCTTGGGGTGGCTGGGTGGCGAGTTGTATCTGCTGGATGATTGGGGCAGCCAATTCCGCCGGGGCAGCAGCAGCCACCCGGGCGCCGGGGTAGAGCAGGTCCCACAAGTTGGCGTCGAGGACGTAAGGACTCCCCGACGGCACGTTCCTTCCAAACCCGGCCACCCAGGCGTGGAGGGACTCAAGGGCCTCCTTCTTAGAGGACTCGACAGCCTGAGGGAGAGAAGGAAGTCACAAATAATACATTGTAGCATAAGGATATGAACTACAATATAAGCACATATCAGACTGGGAAAAACGTGAGTTACAAAAGGCGAGAGCTTACCGATTCGTCCTGGACAGTGTTGACCAAGGCGAAGCAAACCTCACAGCCGTCAGGATGCCAAACGATAAGTTCATCCAACCGAACCGCACAACCAGCGTGGGTCCGGCACACCACATGTCCGTAGGGTTGATGTAGGGTGGCGGTGCATCCTGGCTCCTCACAACGCACAGTCTGTAAGTGTAAAGAGTACATGAACCTACCACTCTAAGAAGCTTAAACTAGGCAGGCGTGGGGATTTCAATCTACCACCGGAGCACTCCGGAGGGAAGAAAACCCCCGTCAAAGATGGGCCTACTAGATAATAAATTAAATAAAGCGGTAAGCAAGGTGTTCTCTGACCACTGGAATACTCCAGTGGGGCGAGAGAACTGAGTCAACTGGGTCCTACCACAAGGGATGCCGGAATAAAAACAGCGGAACCCGAGGGCAGGATACCGGACTCAGAACAAGTTAATGACTAATGGCGGAGTGAGCAGCTCACTCCGCTAGTGGATATGCATACATAAAATACAAGAGATGGTAACGAACTGGTAATAAACAAATACATCACACCTTCCGGAGTCCGGAGACACCCCCTCCGGAGATTCCCAACCTCTACCGCTAGAAAACAGAAGGAGGGTGAGGCAACCAACCACGCGAGGCCACAAGGGCTGGAGAAAGTGCCAGTCAACCCAACTAAAGTAATCTCGAACGTCATGAATCAGGGAGAGGATGATGAGGGAAACCCAAGAATGTTTGAAACTCGCTCGAGAGCAAGTTAACGAAACAATGAGCCAAGCACATTGCCACCAGAGATTTTTCCTGGAAGAGAACGAATCCCTCCACCAGGGAAAATCCCCAGACTCGGAGAAAACGTCCGTAGACGTCACCTGCACGAGAGGCAAGAGCTGGTTAGGGCTAAGAGGAGGGAGGGGGGAAGGGTTGGTGGGGTAGGGAAGAGGGTAGGCCCGAACCAGTGAAAACAGGAGACTGGGGAAGATACTTCACCCGCTCAACTGCAGTCACACACCGCGCCAAGCAAATTAATACTAGCCGTGAAAGGTCGTAGCCTACCTCAGGGGAAAGCGACCTAAGGACTCGCCAGCTCGCACCTAGTCATAGCCTAGGTCAGTACCTGCACCTAGGCATAGCCTAGGCTAACAGGTTGAGAGAAGGAAAGGGAGGGGGAGGAAAAAACGGGGAGAGAAATTTCCGAGCCAGAAACCAACCAGAGTCGAACGTAAGAGAGGGATGCCATGACAGCAAAGAGGAGACACACCATCGAAAGTTTAAGCCTTCTGAGAGAAGGAGAAGACAATGGGGCTCACTCTACCACTCAAACAACGGCTCGTGGAAGGAACGACAACAGAAACTCCCTCAACCTGAAGAATCCTACCCTACACCTAACCTAACTGGGGAGAGCGGGAGACCCAGGAAGCAATACTAGCCTAACATAAACATAGGGTATGATAAGGCTAATAATTAGGACCAGATAAATCACCATCGCAAATAAAATAAAATACACATAAACCATGAATACTTGTGTTCGTGCAAGGCACATAGCCTAGCCAAGAGGAGCGACAGGGCATTACTGAGGCTCCTCCGGACATAAATAGGGCAATAAACAATAACACCAGCACGACAATAAAATAATAAAGCGGCTAATACTGTCAATGGGAACACACCTTGCTGGAGGAACCCAAGCGGGAAATGACGGGAACCCTAATGAAGGCGCCCGACAAGTGGATCAAAATAATTATAGAGAAACACCGCTAAAACCCGCCCAGGAAACACCACCAGGGTGGAACCCAGGGGGAATAATGATAAGAATATAACGATAAGGAGAAAACCCAAACAGAACAAGCTGGATGGGTAAATCTCGCGGTCGGCATGGCCGGCTGGGGGACGCCACGGCGTCATAACAACTGTCGGGAATTTCGAACTGATCATTCGAAGTCCCCGCCATTTAACTTCACAAGTGTTGCGTTAAATTGGGGCAAGACTGAGGGATCTCGCGGGCAGTTCATTGTGCAGAAAGTTGTCCAATACGCGACAGAGTTAAGAAGTAATTCTTAAATGCCTGGAGGGGAAGGAGCGCGTCTTATAGTAATGAAGACACTATGAATTTTCATTAACGAATATGATTTGCTATTCCCTTGTACGAGCTAAATTGTCTATGTAGAGATTTGGAGCCAAGGACTCCATAGCCATTCAAGAATTTGCAGATTACGGCCTTCAGCCAGAACTTCGAGTCAATTCATTGATCCCAGATGATAACTGTCATTCTTCCTATTCACAAGTAAAGTAGATTCATTGATCTCCGTAATGCCTAAATAAGCAATGATTCCCGCCTGAATTACAAGGATTCTGTAGTTTACGCGGGAAAGCGTAAGTTTCCTTTGAAGTAGGGCGAAGCGACGCCTCATTCCTGCCCTAGTCCTGAACGTCGTAAGTACCGTGATGTTTTAGTGTGTCTCTCGATTCTCTGGCAGCCATCGCCATACCAGGTCGAATTCCGTAGTAACTGTGAGTTATCTTTATCCATGTATAGATGTGTCATCCTTGCGATGAGGAACTTGATTTGCACAGCAAACGAAAGCTGCAAGTGTAAGAATGTCATTTAATTGTAGTTTAGAGTAAATAGTTCTCGATTTGTTGTGTTTTTTCGTCCAGTCGTGGACTTAGTGTCTTTCAAGCACGTGATATCAAAGACCCTAAGGGCTACCAAGTAACAAAGCCCAGAGAGCTTTCAGGTTCCTTGAATTGGATTGGTGAGAGAAAAGAAACTGCGTGTGCAGTGGAAATTTGCTATTAACGATTAATCAGTGTTGGTTCTTAATGCACACTGGCTTAGCCGCCCGTGATGCTCTTTCATTCATGTTCAGTATTGTTAATGGGTTTAAATGTTTATTTTTTGTAATAAAACTGTAATTTGATGACCAAATTTTATTGAATCCCACCCAGATAGTTTTAGAGAGTGCACCTCCTCAAGGCCTTGTCATCGGCCCATAACATCAGGGCACCAATCAGAACAAAAATAATAAAAGTCGAAGAAAATCCCGACAATTGGTCCTTCAACCGGATGACAAGTGCTCTCTAGAGCTTGAAGGGAAATTTCAATAAAGTATGGTCTATAGGGTAGCCCTGATAGGACACAGTCAGCTCCCCCGAATCTGCCACAGTGTTCAGATAACCAGATTGAGATCTATAGAAGGCCAGGAGGTCTGGTCAGTCAATTTTAGATAGTAGTCTATCATTCTGGCAGACGGTATGAGTTGGTCGTGTTATGTATAGGAGGAAACGACCTGGCAATCGATCACCCCAAAACCGTTTGGGATAATTTACGTACTCTTATCGAACGCTTGAGGAAAATTTGTGAAATCATTGCTATCTGCGACGCGAGAGATCAGAGATTATCTCCTGATAATCGTTTTGCTATCAATTCCGTTGAATATGTCAAGAAAGTAAAGAACTTTAATGCGAGAATCTCCAAATACTGCAACAAAAGAAGTTGGTACGAGTCCGACACTTGCCTATGAACTCTCGTGCCTACCGCGAAGGCAAACAAAGGGACGGAGTCCATTTTGATTCAGAAATCCGTAACGTTCCTCAATCGTTTGATGAGATTGATCAGGAGAGAGAGAGACAGACAAAACAACTAGGCTCAGCTTGTTCCGATGTGCAATTGGCCACACGTGCCACTAGTCTTTGTACCCCGTCTTTCTAACGTAAGAAAAATCCTAGTTTCCTAGTTTACATAAACCCCTAAGAAGTAGAGTACATTATCCAAAATGGCAGTGGCTATGATTGTCCATATCGAGGCATCGCTGAGTCTCACAGCGGACTTACTGGCCGAATCACAGCGTGCGTTAGTAGAAACGTATTCTGAGAGCGTGTACCAAAATTTGGTCACGCAGTTGAGACAAGAAGAAGGTCAGCTTCGAGAGCTGTACAAACGTCAAGTTGTAAAGTTAGAATCTAGCTTAGATGCCAGAATCAGGCAAGCCTTAGCAGAAACTGTGCGAGCTTCTACCCTTTGTTGAATCGAATCGATAAACTGAAAGTCACTCAGACAGGGAATGTTTCCCTCCCCAAATTGAAACCGCTGCCTCTCCCCACCTTTGAAGGGGAAGTGCAGGAATATGCTTCTTACAGAGAATTGTTCACGATCCACGTGGATCGAAGGGCAGATTTGGACGACGTGTCCAAATTTACTTACTTGTTAGGGACTCTGGGCAGGGATCCGCTTAGGATCGTTAAATCCCTAAGTGTAACCGCCGCGAATTACCAGGTAGCGTTAGATCTCTTGGATAAGCAATATGGTAATGTACACCAAACGCTCGTGATCTTGCATCGAAAACTTGCCAACATATTCGTACCCTCGTTGAACCCCGTAGAGCTGAAGAAGTTCAGATTTGAGTTAACAGTGATCATTGAGCAAATAAAGAGGCTCAGTACTAATGATATAGGCCATGGCATGGTCATGAGCCTTATCAATCAGAAGTTGTCAGAAGGTAAGCTCTATCGAAAGGTGGTCGAACACCTCAGAAAATGCGACTATAGTTTAGAAGAATTTTTTGAAGCTATAGACTTCATAATTCGCATGTTGGAAGATGACACGTTACAGCGAGGCGAGAAATTAGAATCTGATAAGAAAAACGATGTCAGCGTTAGACCCAAAACGAAATCCATGCAGAATAATTCTTGTCCCTTTTTGCAATGAATGGCACCGCCTCACAGATCCCGCCGAGTAAGTGACGTGGCTGCCAGACGCCGCATTCTACTAAGGAAGGGCCTGTGTTTTAATTGCCTTCAGTCAGGTCACCGTAGTGATAGATGCCCTAACCCCAATTCATGTAAAAGATGTGGAAATAATCATAATACTTCCATTTGTGATAATAGCAGCTTCAGAAAAGCACATTCCGTTCCCTCCACTTCGTCCCGAAATAATCCCAGTTTAGTAAGTAACAGTCAAGCTACAACCTCCCGCCCTGTAGTAAATGCGACGCCCAGGCAGCACGATAGAAAACCCCGTCCACCCCAAGAGAAAGTAGAATCAAACCATGTAAGAGCGCCAAAGTAGCCCAAACATCTAGTGTAGATCTTCCCTGTACGATTTTGCCAACGGCCATGGCCGAGATCCATCACAAGCAGGGGAGTAAACGGGTTCGCTTGTTTTTGGACACTGGGAGTCAACGAAGCTTTATCTCCGCTAAAACTGCAAAGCAGTTAAGCCTGCCAGTGGTAGGCAAAGTGGCGTTGAACATTGCTCCTTTGGTTCAGCAGAAATCAGTGGCCAGTATGACGTTGTGAGTTGCCGGGTAGAGATGGGTAACAGAATTGTTCGAATGAAACTAGTTGTTCACAAGAACGTAGACGTCCTGATTCATAACGCAGGTTATGTAAGAGTAAGACAACACCTAGTAGGGAAGGGAGTCATGTTAGCAGATCCTGACAGTAAGAGCGATAAATTACGAAACGTGCACATTCTTGTGGGTGCAGACTACTTTAATTATTTTATTATTGGAGTAGAAAAGATCGACGGGATAAGTCTTTTCTGACCCATAATGGCATGTCGCCATACGGGAGAGTGCCACAGTGGCTATTAAAAGGTCACAAGATAGATCATGTGAGAACGCTCAGGGTATGTAGGGTTGCGAGCAAACCAATTGCATTTGATGTTGATGAATGGTGGCGTTTGGATACCGTAGGCATCGCCCCATCCGAGCAGTACACTGTCCGTGAAGCGGAAGCCATGCGAAAGGTTTCGCAGAGTGTAACGAAGAAGCCTGAGGATATATCAAGTAAGTTTGCCGTTCCGTTCAGAAGGTAGGCCGGAAACAAACTTTAGAAATGCTGTAGCACAGCTGGATTCACTGCAAACCAAATTTCAGAAAGACAAGGAATACTATAATCAATATCAGGGAGTGATCGACAAATACCTGGAGGCAGGATTTATATATGAAGTAAAAGATCCAAAATAGAAGGATACTACCTGCCGCATTTCGGCATTAAAAAGATAGCCGCACGGCCCCTTAGAATCGTATTCAATGCCTCATCCAAAGCTAAGAATAATAAATCCTTAAATGAATGCCTGTTACCTGGTCCTAATTTAGTAGAGTTGGCCTATAATATGCTTCTAAAGTTTCGAATGAATAAATACGCCATGCTTGCGGACATAAGCAAAGCATTTCATAGAGTACTATTAGATCCCCGTGATGCCAAATATACAAGATTCCTGTGGCGAGAGGTAGCAGGTTGAGCGCTGACCTTCGCTTTCAGAGTCGTGGTGTTCGGCATCACGGCTAGTCCCTTTTTGTTACAACAAGTATTGAGTCATCATTTTAGTTTAGAAGGAAGACCTGAATTAAGCAAGTCATTTTACGTTGATAACTATGTTAGTACCTTTGAAAGTCTGGATGAGATGAAAAAAGAACAAGAATCTGTCCATGCAATTTTGGATAGGGCCAGAATGCCGTTAGAAGGGTGGGCAACGAACAGTATAGCCTTCGATAGCGAGAGAGAGTGGAAAGAACCTGTGAATGCGAGCGTGCTCGGGCTGAGATGGGCTCGAGACGTCGACTGTCTGTGTGTGAAAGAGAGTGAGAGGATTCGTGAATTGGGGGAGGGATGGGTACCTACGAAACGTAGGGTACTATCTTTGCTAGTCTCAATTTACGATCCGCTAGGTCTAGTCAGTCCTTTATTTGTTAGGGGAAAGCTGTTTCTCCAGCAACTTTGGGAACAAGAGATTGGATGGGATGACGTGTTGTGTAGGGAAAAGGCTAAAGAAGTGCGAGAACTGTTAGCAGAGTTGAAATCAGTCAGTGATTTAACATGTCCTAGAGCGGCAGGAGTCAGAAGATCTGAACTCCATATATTCACTGATGCCAGTAGTAGGGCATACGGTGCTGTAGCGTATGTCAGAGATAAAGAAGGTAACGTAATATTACTCACCAGCAAAATGAGAATCACTCCGAAAGGGATGCTCAAAATCACCATCCCTAAATTAGAACTTTTAGCTTTGCTGCTAGGTTGTAGGCTAGCGAAAACGATTAAAGGACTAATAGAGCCACAAGAGATTAGTATCTGGTCAGATAGCAAAGTGGCATTAGCCTGGGTGGCATCCCCGGATGCCAAGGACAACAAAAATATCTTTATATCTAACCGTGTGGCGGAAGTTGTTTTTCTCCGCCAGATTTGTGATTTCAGTGTGAAGTATGTGCCCAGCAAACAGAATCCTGCTGATGTCTTGTCTAGGGCGCAACAATCCAGCAATTGCAGCAGAACCCTCTTTGGCGCCAGGGTCCAGAGTTCTTGAGAATCGCAGGAGAGCCTGTTCCTTTCAAAGAGGCAGATCTAACGAATATCAGAACCGTGGTAGCGGCGGTGCAGGAACTGAGGGAAGAAACAAGCTCTATTCCCCCAGGAGGGATATGGGACTTACTACTCAGGGAGGTTGAGTTCCGAATTTTGATTAGAGTAACCAGATTAGTGTTGAGGTTTGCAAAAGTGAAAAGGGTTCCTTTTCGAGCTCTTGTCTTATTAGAGCAAAGATTCTATTTACCTACTGTGTATGCATATTTGGAGGGTGAGGTCAGACCCCTCGTGAGATACTGAATTTTGTGAGTCACTTAAATTTAATTATAGTAGATAAATTGATTTGCACTAGGGGACGAGTGTCCCAAATTGAAGAGATGAAACATTTAATTCTTTTGCCTGCCAAGGGACACTTAGTCAGAGCATACTTAAAGTATTTGCATTGTTTGCACCTCCATTGTAATGTCAATACGCTAATGGCGATTTTTCGACAGAAATGCTGGACGCCGGGCCTGAGGTCTATTGCTAAGAAAGTTGTACAGAAGTGTCCAGAGTCGTGCTAGCCTTCCAACCGCTGATGAGACGACCACCGCCACCCCCCCTGCCGAAGGAAAGGATCACCTTGCAGAAACCATTTGCCGCAGTCGGCGTGGACCACACCGCGGCCATACAAACAGAAACACGACCAGGCTATATCCTCCTCGTGGACGTGCATGGCCACCAGGGCCATGTATTTAGATTTCTGCCCCTCCTGGAAGCGGAGGAATTTGTTCTAGCTCTTCGAAGATTCAGTGCTACGCATGGAGCCCCGACCTTAATCACTTCTGATAACCACCCAACGTTCAAGACGGCCAGCAACCTCCTTCAGGGACTTTATGAAGAGGATGAAGTCCAGCAGTTCCTGAGGAGGACTGGTGTAGAATGGCGATTTCAAACCCCCCCGTGCGCCGTGGAAAGGCGGTTTTTTCGAACGTCTGATTGGTGTTACGAAGCGTGCCCTTCAGATTGCCCTCGGGAGAAAGTATCTGCCGGAGGCCCACGTATTAACTCTAGTGAAAGAGGCGGAGGCGGTAATTAATAATAGGCCGTTGATGTATAGTGGTGACAAGTGCGAGGACGAGGTCCTCACCCCCTCTCATTTAATACGAGGTCACTTAATTAACTTAATGGCACCTGTTTTACCAGATGAAGACCTTAATGCTACCTTCACCTCCCGGAGGCTACGGGATCGATATCTAAAGCTAACAGACACTTTAAAAGCCTTCCGGGAGAGGTGGAGGAAGGAGTACCTAAGTGCCCTAAGAGCCCGACACAACTGTCAGTCTGGGGAACCCACCAAGCTACACCCCGGAGACATCGTGTTAATAAAGCAAGAAAATCAAAAGCGGGCAACGTGGCCCCTTGGATGCGTCGTGGAGACGTACCGACGACGACGGTGTCGTGCGTTCGCCAAGGTATTGTTCGAAGATGTTGAGTCCCTGCGTGCTGTCAGCCACTTGGTCCCCTGGAACTTGCCCCTCAGATGACGATGATGGCGTTGGAGACGAACGGCGTGGCGATGTTGATGGTGCGACGGAGGAGATGGCGCGTGACGACAACGGCAACGAAGAGGTCCGAGACGAGGAGCGTACAGCCCAGCAGTAGGTGTTCCAGGAAATGTTGTGACGTTTGGGGACGACCAAGGGATGGCACTGGCTGCAACATCCGAACAACCAGCCACAAAGGTCTTGAGTGACGTAGAAGACACTGACGATGTTGGTAACAATTCGAGCAATACCAATGCGGTAAGTGAGAGTGCTGAAGTGAATGATACTGAGGTATCGAGTGGTGGTGACCATGACGTTCAGTTAGGCGGACAAAGACGTTCTGCACGCCCTTTGAGAAAGGCTGCTGCTAAGCAGCGCGAGTTAATGAAGCGCTTTAATGGAAAGCGACTATATCTAAGTTATAGCTAGAAACAGAAGAAAGAAAACGGGAAGGTCCCTTCTTCTAGTAGGCAGGGAGGGTGGACCCAAGTAAGTGTAGGTGAGTTGAATCCTCAGAGGATGGAAGTGCGTCGGGTCAGCGTAAGGTAGTGGGAGCCCCTCTTGCGCCAAACAAGTCGAGCGTTGTGCGGAGATAGCCCCACCCTCAAGGTAAATTACCAAAATGTATATGAGTAATGAGTACTTCTTATAACAGAAGTGAAAGAGTTTTGAGGGCATGTGTCCCGTGAAAGAGTACATACTGATTCAGCGTAATCTATGTTTCCTTAAAGGCAAATGGCCTATTGAACTGGTTATGCTTGTTGCACACATTCTAGAGTTATTATTGAAGACGTGTCGCCTAGAACAACATGCGTGTTGCATGAAGAAGGTTAAAGGCAGATGGCCTTATGAGAGAGTATATTCATGTTTCCTTGATTGTGATTTTCCATTTATGCTTTTGATCTTATTGCAGGCTCATTGCCTATTTTCTATGCTGATTCATGTCTACCTTATGTGAATGGGTACATTTATATGTATATATCTGCCATTGATATTTTGTTTGTATATGTGTGACATTGATTACCCCGGGGTGTGATATTGATGTGATTTTTTTTGCCATGTCATGTTTTTTGTGTACTCTGTTAGATTCGCTGTGGAGCGCTACGCAGCGAGCCTGACTAAGTAGTGTAGGAGTGGTTACTCCCCCCCCGAGCTCAGTCTTTCCTGAATTGTCCAGCATTTCAACGCCCCATACTTCGGGTGTGGAGTATGTCGGGAATTTCAAACTGATCATTCGAAGTCCCCGCCATTTAACTTCACAAGTGTTGCGTTAAATTGGGGCAAGACTGAGGGATCTCGGGGCAGTTCATTGTGCAGAAAGTTGTCCAATACGCGACAGAGTTAAGAAGTAATTCTTAAATGCCTGGAGGAAGGAGCGCGTCTTATAGTAATGAAGACACTATGAATTTTCATTAATGAATATGATTTGCTATTCCCTTGTACGAGCTAAATTGTCTATGTAGAGATTTGGAGCCAAGGACTCCGTAGCCATTCAAGAATTTGCAGATTACGGCCTTCAGCCAGAACTTCGAGTCAATTCATTGATCCCAGATGATAACTGTCATTCTTCCTATTCACAAGTAAAGTAGATTCATTGATCTCCGTAATGCCTAAATAAGCAATGATTCCCGCCTGAATTACAAGGATTCTGTAGTTTACGCGGGAAAGCGTAAGTTTCCTTTGAAGTAGGCGAAGCGACGCCTCATTCCTGCCCTAGTCCTGAACGTCGTAAGTACCGTGATGTTTTAGTGTGTCTCTCGATTCTCTGGCAGCCATCGCCATACCAGGTCGAATTCCGTAGTAACTGTGTTATCTTTATCCATGTATAGATGTGTCATCCTTGCGATGAGGAACTTGATTTGCGCAGCAAACGAAAGCTGCAAGTGTAAGAATGTCATTTAATTGTAGTTTAGAGTAAATAGTTCTCGATTTGTTGTGTTTTTCGTCCAGTCGTGGACTTAGTGTCTTTCAAGCACGTGATATCAAAGACCCTAAGGGCTACCAAGTAACAAAGCCCAGAGAGCTTTCAGGTTCCTTGAATTGGATTGGTGAGAGTAAAGTAAAAACTGCGTGTGCAGTGGAAATTTGCTATTAACGATTAATCAGTGTTGGTTCTTAATGCACAGTGGCTTAGCCGCCCGTGATGCTCTTTCATTCATGTCCAGTATTGTTAATGGGTTTAAATGTTTATTTTTTGTAATAAAACTGTAATTTGATGACCAAATTTTATTGAATCCCACCCAGATAGTTTTAGAGAGTGCGCCTCCTCAAGGCCTTGTCATCAGCCCATAACATCAGGGCACCAATCAGAACAAAAATAATAAAAGTCGAAGAAAATCCCGACAACAACAATCGCACAAAACTTTAAAATAATGATTGAACCAGCCAAACTTATCATAAAAACCCCACAAGGAGATGGTCCTTAACTTGGTGACAGAAAAGCTGCTCGAAGACATGCTGGGAAATCCAAAAACAGTCCAAAAACACGAGCACAAAAAATTTGAACAGTGAAAATATCACGTGCTAGAAATGGAATGACGTAGGTGGCGCTGGAGTCGCTGCTTGGCGGGCGGGTGAGCATAGGGGCTGGAACGGCTCTCTACTCTTCCTGGGGGATTTTGACATGGGGATGTCTGTTGAGTGTGGCTCTGTGGTTGTGATTCCTTCACTCACCCTTGGTTATACCGACGTCTTCCATATGGAAGTCGATTGATCTGGGGGTAGTAACTCCAGCATTCCTGAAAGCATTTTTCTCTGGTATGCTTAGCAATATTTATACCTAGAAATTCGTGTTAGTATGGAATTTCACCGGGTGACGTGGGGCCGAGCTCAGAAATATACTATTTTCAATTTTTGTTAAATACATAAATTTCTTGTAAAAAGGCCCCAAAGGGCTCAAGTAAAATCTCCTTCACCTAAAATCTCAGTGAGAGTTGTCACATGAAGGCCAGGCTTTCTTCTGCTGCTTATGAATTGTGAGCAGTTCACTAGAAAGTGCTTAAAACCAACAATAACTTAGTCATAATGAGTACATACTGGTGAACCGCTAACATTTTAAATATATTTGAGTTTCATATGCCTGATCCTGAAAGGTTTAAGATATCTTCAACTTTCCCATTGCTACTGAACTTTAAGTACAGGGGCTAACATTATCCCTTATTTTTTTTATAATTTTTTTACTAACAAGGCGTGGGGGGTAAGACACTTCTCTTGCCACTTCCTTAAATTGTATGACCTAATCAGTCACTTCATATCACAGTTTGAATACTTTTTTAATGTATAACCATTTATATTCTTAACTTATTTCCCGGTCTACTACCTCATCACCACTCATGCCAGCGTAAATGTGAACCTCGAAGAAATGAAGAGTATTAGGCCAACGAGAAATGTGAATAAATTACTCTTGAGCTTTTTTGGACTGAAAGGTAGAAACTACTAAAAGCTTTCAGATAATCTTATGGATTCTTAAAGACAGTGTAGCACAGAGTACTCTCCCTTACTATTTCAATAAATACCGATGCACAGCCAGGTAACTCAACTACATATGATTCATCTGGATGGATTGCAGCACACTTGGCACCATTTCCTGACTCTGAACTATCAGCAAATAGCTTCACAGGATCTTTATGAATAACAACATTCTCAAGGAATTTCGAGTTAACCTTTTCTGTGGAATGTTCTTCTTTGAAGATTTCATGGAGAAGGAAGTCACAGGTATGATCCACGATGGAATACAAGGGTGGTCATTCACTTACTCATTGAATCTCTGAGAGTCATCAGCTTCTGTCAAGACACTGAAGGAAGGGTTACTGGAGGAAGAATTAGTTCTAAACAAATACCAAAGACTCAACTCCATTATCCTAAAATTAAGTGGTAATTCATTGGTATTCACATCAATGTTCTCACCAGATTTTAAATGCAATGCAGCATATTCTAAGACTCATGTTAATGAGACACGGAGTTCTTTTATTTCAGTTTCACATAAGGAAGAACATATCTGATACTTATAATCAAACTTAGACCTACAAAATGAATCAAACAACCTCAGTAATGACTTTTTGACTGCACCCCAGTTACCACTAGATACAACTTTGAAAATGAATGTCTTTTTCTGCTGTAATCAAACAAAAAAGCCCATAAAAACTATCAAGGGATTTTTTATCCTTCAATTTCATGGGTGTTATCTCTTGTCTCGACAGTGGTAAAAGGGACGGATCTCTGGAGCTGGTTTCCCTTTTTGCAATGAACATTTTAAAGACAAGGGAGCTTTGGTGTTCTTATACCACTAAAAGTGTGACCCTTTCACAGAAGTCCGCTCTTCTTTATTCCCCTCTGGATAAACAACACTTGTCCCCACAGGCTACAGTTCTTCAGATTTCTTCTGACCTTCAGAATAAATCTACTCAGGACCTCCTCACTCAGTCTGCGAGGTGCCCTAGAGAAACTCCGGCATTCTCCTCTTGGGTGGTTTCCCCTGTCCAACCTCAGCCCTTTCGTGGTAGGGGCGGGCAAAGAGGCTTTCTCAGACCACGCCAACTGCCTGGGCAATCAAGAAGTTCTTCTCTAAAACTCCCTTACGTGAGAACCGCATCCTCCGTACACCAGTAGGAGCAAGACTTCTTCGCTTTTGAGAACGATGGGAGGGGAGAAGAACAGAAACCTGGATTGTGAAAGTTTTGAGGGAGGGATACTCTACAGTATTCCATTCATAAGGAAGCCTCCTTTGACCAGATTGCCGGTTGTATTGATGGCCTACTCAGTAGCCTCCAAGAAGTGTCTTCCCTCCTTGAGAAAGAAGTCATTAAAGTGGTCGAGGATATCAGCTCTCTGGGGTTCTACAATCAATTATTCATAGTTCCCAAGGCCTCAGGAGGCAGGAGGCCAGTCCTGGATATAAGCACCCTGAATTTGTTTGTCCAAAAAACCAAATTCAAAATGGAAATGAGCCAATCTCTCCTAGCATCCATTCGTCAGGGGGATTGGATGATTCCAGTGGACATGAGGGACGCATACTTCCATGTCCCAATTCATCAGGACTCGAGGAAGTTTTTAAGGTTCGTTTTCAAGAACAGGGTGTATCAGTTCTAGAGCCCTTTGCTTCGGCCTAGCTATGGCTCCCCAGGTTTTCACGCGAGTCTTAGCTCCCATAGCAAAATGGGTACATCTGATGGGGGTCAACATTTCACACTATCTGGACGATTGGCTCCTTCGTTCTCGGTTGAAGGAAGCATGTACGGAGGACCTGTAAAAGACCCTTCTTCTAGCCCAGGAGTTGGGCCTTTTAATAAATTTTCAGAAGTCACAGCCGACTCCTCGGGAGATAGCATATTTGGGGATGACGATAAACTCTAAGACTTTTCGGGCTTTTTCCTCCCCCAAAAAGACAGAAGTCTGCCTTCAGAAAGTGAAAAAATTCCTCTCCCTTCAGTCTTGCTCTGCAAACAACTCGATGAGCCTTCTAGGGAACCTCTCTTCCATAGAGCAATTTGCATCTGGGAAGACTGCACATGAGGAACTTTCAATTTTATCTATGAGCCAACTGGAACATAAAGAAGTTTCTGGGTACTTTTGTTTTCCCAATAACTTAGGAACTCAAACAGGACACGCTGCAGTGAAAATCAAGGGACAGACCTTGTCAAGGGAAGTCCCTCCTTCCTCTAAGCCCCGACCTAGTGTTTTTTTCAGACACTTCAGACCTAGGTTGGGGAGCTCTCCTGGAAGACAGGGAGGTCTCCAGAATTTCAACCCCAGAACAGAGCAAATGGCATATCAAGGTAAAGGAGTTGAAAGCAGTTCACTGGGATTGCAAGAGTTTGCCCTGGAAGTGTTCGGAAAGACAGTGACGGTCCATTCGGACGATGCTACAGCACTGTCTTACGTCAAGAAGCAAGGGGGGACACACTCTTACCCTTTGCGAGGCAGCAAGAGCTTTTCTCTTGTGGGCGGATCGAAACCAGATGAAGATCTTAACCAGGTTTATTCAAGGAAAATTAAATGTCTTAGCGGACGAACTGAGCCGTCGAAAGCAAGTTCTCCCTACAGAGTGGACTGAACCCATTAATGTGCCTAAAACTTTGGAAACTGTTGGGAAAGCCAGTTCTAGATCTGTTTGCAACTGCGAAGAACTTCCCTCTTCCTCCGTATTGTTCACTGGCCCCAGATCCACAAGCATGGGCGATGGATGCAATGCTTGTGGACTGGTTGGACAAGGATCTGTATGCCTTCCCTCCATTCAAGATGGTTAGGGAAGTCATCAACAAGTTCCAGAATCACCAAAATGTAACAAGGACTCTAATAGCACCATTTTGGCCAACCCAGGAGTGGTTCCCGGACTTGTTAGAGCTTCTGACAGACTTTCCACGGCTGTTGCCTCAGAAACTAAATTTACTCAAACAACAGCATTTCAGATGGTTCCACCATGGACTGTTCACTCTACCCCTGACCACATTCAGACTGTCAGGAAACTGGTGTGATCGCAGGAATTTTCAAGGTTGGTTGCAGACATTATTGCTCGATGCAGATGCCAGTCCTCGAGCAATGTACATCAAGCCAAGTGGACAGTCTTCCGTTCATGGTGCCAAACGCACAGCATCTCGCCCTCCAAGACAACTGTAGCGGAAATTGGAGATTTCCTGCTTTATTTAAGATCTTCTAGGGGATTATCTTCCTCAACCATTATGGGTTACAGAGCAATGTTGAGCTCTGTATTTAGATACAGGGGAGTGGATCTCTCCTCTAATAAGGATTTGTCCGATCTTAAGTCGTCTGATACGACTAAATGTAAGGAAGAGAAATTAGTAGCTTGGAACCCGGATGTGGTCTTAAAGTGGTTGTCAGACCCCAGTTTTGAACCTCTACTGTAAGTTCAATCTCTGTGAGAGATTCAACAAGGAAGACTCTGTTTCTGGTAGCATTGGCTACAGCTAAGCGTGTTAGCGAGTTACACACATTAGATAAGAGAATCGGTTTCTCTCAGGGTAATGCTGTGTTCATTTACCTTTAGTTCCTCGTTGGACGTGTTGGTAGAGTTGTTGGCTAGCACTCGCTAGACCCAAGTTCAAGTCTCTGGCCAGCTAATGAAGAATTAGAGGAATTTATTTCTGGTGATAGAAATTCATTTCTCGGTATAATTTGGTTTGGATTCCACAATAAGCTGTAGGTCCTGTTGCTAGGCAACCAGTTGGTTCTTAGCCACATAAATAAGTCTCATCCTTCTGGCCAGCCCTAGGAGAGCTGTTAATCAGCTCAGTGGTCTGGTAAAACTAAGCTATACTTACTTTGGGTTTTTAGCGAAGAATGAGACCCCTTCCAATCCGTGGCCTCATTCCTTTTCTATCAAAAGTCTGGTAGTGAGAGAGAGAGAGAGAGAGAGAGAGAGAGAGAGAGAGAGAGAGAGAGAGAGAGAGAGAGAGAGAGAGAGAGAGAGAAGAGCAGCTCAATGTGTTGACAATTGACAACATACAAAAAATTTCAAGATGAAGTTTGCATTATAAATATTTTTAAATACTGTAATATGTTACTGTGGGGGTTGCAATGTCCCATGCGCTGAATGCGCCATGTTGATGTAGCACATCAAAGCATAAAATTCCTACTTTTTTATAACAAACGTATTTTTTAATAAAAATTCTTGTATAGGCTACTGGCAACTTCAACTATTAAGTCTGTGATAGCACAGTTTTCAAGGTTAGTGGGAAAGAGTTGCTGTAAGACATAATCTATGATTTTTTTCTCTTACAGATTTGTGATTTTTTTATGAATAGTTTTGTAACAGACAAAAAGAGAAAAACTCACGAATAAAGCTGAAACCAAACCAACTGTTCATGGAATAAACTAAAAAAAATTTGAGTGAATGTGGAAATGTAAGCAATGCTGCCAAAATCACACGTTGTACGCGTGATACAAAAATATTTCATAAACTTTTCATCAGACAAAAGATCAGAAATGATAATTATTTTCCAATAACATATAAACAATATGTAATAGAAAAGGGATTTTGACAAAGGAAAAATCTATTTCTGGAGAGGGGACCGTGTCACCCGGTGAAAAAGTCCATTCAGCACTTATTTCTAGGTAATTCCGTTGCTAGATACCAGAGAAAGCTAAATGAAATGCTGGAGTTACTACCCCAGAGCGAGCTCCATTAGATGGAGTCATGTATGGAAAAGGGTGAACTACAAAAACACGGAACCTTATCCTATAGAGATCCCAAAGTCAAAGTCCCACAGAGAGGTGCCGTTACAAACCCATGCACCACTCGCGGACAGTATACAAATCACCGCTAGCCGCATTCCATGAAAGCAACACCCCACCAGAATGATGTTTACTATGGGGGGGAGACAACACATGACAGAGCTGGGTCACCGGGTGACACGGTCCCCTCTCCAGAAATAGATTTTTTCTTTGTCAAAATCCCTTTTCTGGATCGGGTCCCGTGTCAGCCGGTGAAAAATTAACAGAGAAATAAATATCATTCTTAAACTGTAAGAGATAACAAAATGTAAGGGGAACAGAAGACCAAAGGTCCACCAAAAATTTTAATTGCTAGCAATAATAACAAGTAATGTACAAATGTAACTGATGGGAGCTTAAAATTAACATGACAATATAAAAAAAAAATATACTTAAACAAAATAACTATACAAAATTGAAAACATTATAACATAAATGTGTCATTTAAACAAATATACAGATAACACGGTCAGGTGATAAAGTCAAGGCACGCCTGACTGAAATGACTGTAAGGGGATAACTGAGGCAGTGGAGGAAGAATTGACTAGGAATCAGAAAGGGTACTAGAGGGAGGGACAGTTCCCTGCCGCGACTGCTGAGAATTTAAGAGCTTCTAAGGATTTCAAATAGTGACGTTTGAAAACCAAGGGTGACTTCCAACCAGTGTATTTGGTAAGATCCGCGAAATTCATGTAATGGAAGTAGTTAATGGAGGTGGCCACAGCTCTAATATCATGAACTCTTGGGACTGAGTCAGGATTAGCCTGCTTGATGAAGTAAAGGATTTGCTGTCTAATAGCAGACATAGAGATATTACCCCCCACCCCCTTCCCTGATAAAGAGAGGCCCAGATGAGATGTGAGAGGACCTGTCTAAATAAGCCCTCAATGTATGAACTGGACACAGGGACAGGTCTTGAGGAAGGGGAGAATTTTCCAAGGCGACCACCTATTCTGCGGATCTTCATTTTGGCTAGGAATTTAGGGTGAGGAATCAGCAAAACCTCCCCTGATGGAAGGAAGTCGACATGGTTGGATTCCCTAGAGAGCAGACAGCTCTGAAATTCTAGCACCAAGCTAGGCTAACTAAGAACAACGTTTTCCTCAATAAGGAAAGGTAGGGACAAGACTGATTATCGATATCTGAGGCTAACTTCAACACGTCATTCAAAAACCAGGAAACCGTATGTGGACGGATTACTGGTCTCAGCCGTGCACAGGCCTTAGGGATGGAAGAAAAGTAAGGATCTGTGAGGTCAATTTTGAAACCGTACAAAAATACTTTCCGTAAAGCCGACTTGACTGTAGTAACAGTACTGGAGGCTAAACCCTTCTCAAACAGTGACCTAAAAAAGGAGATTGCCAAATTTATGGTCATTACTGTAGCCTCAGATTCTTTCAAAAAGAGTGCTAGCTTCTTAACTGCTGAGTCGTACTGCCGAAGAGTAGAAACCCGCTTATCTGATTCCAAGAACATGGTATTGACAGGATCAACATTAGCATCCCTTTGAGCCGCAAATTTCATAACGTCCACGAAGCCAGGGCATTTTGAATTTTTGAGGAAGCTGACACAGTCTGAGTTTGTACTACTTGTGTTAGTTTCGGACTGGGGATTTGGATGTGGCGAAGTTTCAGTTCCAACAGAAGTGGAAACCAGTTGCTCTTTGGCCAGTAGGGAGCCACTAGAGCTACTTGACCCTTGAATGTCCTGAGCTTGTGAAGGACCTTAACAACAAGTTTACTGGAGGGAACAGATAAATCTTCTTCCACCTGTTCCAATCCAATGACATTGCGTCCGTGGAAAGAGCTTGAGGTCCAGGTTGGGAGCTACGTAATGAGGAAGCTTGTTGTTGAGCTTGGTTGCGAACAAATCTACCTCCAGGCCCGGAACTTGGTTGCAGATCCAATTGAACGAGACCCTGTCTAGGGACCACTCCGACTCGAGGGGAGTTGTCCTCGATAGAGAATCCGCCACGATGTTCCGGACCCCTGCAAGATGAGTGGCAGACAGGTGCCACTTGTTCTTGCACGCCAAGGAGAAAAGTGCAATCATTACCTGGTTGATCCGGCTGGATTTTGAACCTCTCCTGTTTATGCAGTGGACTATCGTGGCGCTGTCCAGAACCAGCCTTATATGAATCTTCTTGGGAGGAAGAAGCTTCTTTAAGGTAAGGAAGACCGCCATGGCCTCCAGAACGTTTATATGGAACTGGCGGAACATGGGGGACCAAGTCCCCTGCACTTCTTGGTGTTGAGAATAACCTCCCCACCCGCTTAGGGAGGCGTCTGTGTGGATAACCAACGCCGGAGGAGGAAATTGCAGGGGAACTGACTTGGACAGGCTCTTGACAGTCGACCAAGGCCGGAGTCTCTTCTTCAAGATGGGAGGAATCAGAGACACCTTGTCTCTGAGGCTGATATTTGCTCGACTCCGCCACACTCTGTTGATATCTTTCAGTTTTGTCTTCAGCAACAGATCTGTCACTGAAGCGAACTGAAGGGAGCCCAAGACTCTTTCTTGGGCCCGTCGAGAGGCTCGTTTGGACTTGAGAAACTGTCTGGTTGCTCTGGCTATCTCTTTCCTCTTGGGAGGAGGAAGAGAGAGCTTGTGAGAATTCAGATCCCACTGGATTCCTAGCCATTGAAAACAACTGCTCGGAACCAGGCGGGACTTCTCCCTGTTTACACGAAAGCCCAAAGATTCTAGAAAGCCGACCACCACGGATGTAACCCTCCGGCATTCCTCGACGCTGGATGCCCAGATGATCCAGTCGTCTAGATACGCGGCCAGCGTTATCCCTTGAGACCGGAGTTGTTGTACGACCGTGTCTGTCAACTTGGTGAAAATCCTTGGGGCTATGTTGAGGCCGAAAGGCATCACCTTGAAGGAATATGCCTGCCTCCCGAGCCTGAATCCCAGAAAGGGGGAGAACCTTCTCGCAACCGGGACGTGATAATAGGCATCGGAAAGATCTAAAGAGGTGGTTACGGCTCCACGGGGCAGTAGGGTCCGAACTTGGGAGACTGTAAGCATCCGAAACTTGTCGCAACGAATGTAGGAATTCAGACGGGACAAGTCCAGAATTACTCTCCGCTTGTCAGAACCCTTCTTGGGAACACTGAAGAGCCTGCCTTGGAACTTCAGTGTCCTCACTTTCCGTATTGCCTGTTTCTGCAAAAGATCTTCCACAAAGTCCTCGAGATCCTTGGTCAGTGTCTGATAAAACTTGACTGGTGGAGGGGGACCGTCGATCCAACTCCAACCTAGGCCCTTGGAAACTATATTCTGAGCCCAGGGACAGAAGGTCCACCGGGCCCAAAAATGGTACAGCCTCCCGCCCACTGGATGTATGTCATCGGTCCTCAGTTTGCTTCCTCCCTCTGGAGCCTCTACCTCCTCTGTTCCTGGGAGAGGAGCAGGGGGCTCCTCTTCCCCTAACATAGCCACGGGGCCTGTTGCCTCTGGTTGATTGCCCAGAGCGAAATTTCCCCTGGCTTTCATATGAAGCATTGAAAGCCGGGGAGGAGACGTAGGAGGGGGCAGCAAGAGACTGATGTGACGGGTTCACCAGGACATACTGAGGTGGAGGTTGGGAGGAAGAGGTTGAAGGCTGATCCTGTAAGGGAACCTGGACGAAGGACTGAGCCGGGAGGCGTTTGAAATGCTTAAATTTCTTGCTGGACTTTGGGGAAGGCCCGGCAAGATCAGACTGCTTCCGTTTATAGGGCAGACCCCAACGAGAACGGAGACTCTGATTGACCCTAGCCGCCTCAGATAAGACTGCGTCAACTTCTTCTTGGGGGAAAAGATTAGCTCCCCAGATAGAACTCTTCAGAAGCTTATTTGGTTCATGCCGAACTGTGGCTGCCGAAAAGATATGCTTCCGGCAGGCCAGTCGGGCAGTCATAAAGTCAAACAGGTCTTGTTGAAAACTCGCCAAGAGAGATTTCGTCAAGACCTGGAACAAAGAATCTTCCCTATAAACCAAAGAAGTTGCTTCTGCCAATGTCAAAGAGTTCAAAGACCTGGCAAGCCTATCCTTACTATCAGCTTCTGCTTTCAGGAGCGACTCCGGGATCTTAGGGAGCTGCTCACTGAACAGGTCAGAAGCGCAGTCTGGGTCAAGCCGAGTCACCGTAAACGTATTAGGGGCTCCCTTCCAGAACTCGGTGCCCCCAGGAAAGACGAGAGATGTTGGGTCCGTCTCCCGGAGATGAGGGAGGGGTTTACCTTCTAAGCAAGCCTGACTAGTCAGAGAGGCCACTTTCGAAGTACAAGGAGGAAGGAGAAGATCACCTAAAGTGAACATAGTGAACATAGTGAACACTCCCTTGGCTGGTGTGAGCCTAGTGTTCTCCGCTTGCCACTCCGTAAGTGTCCTCATCAAAGACGACTGGGCTTGGTCCCTAGGATAGATAACGGTCTCCTTAGGGACTTTATCAGACCTGTTCCAAACCTCCCCCTTCAGCCTGGCAAAACCTGTATAGGGGGATGTCAGGTCCGGAGGATAGAATTCCAATTCCTCCAGTCTCCTTGTGCCCAAACCCTCTATGGTGAGAGTACCTTCGTGCTCGGGAGCATAAAGGGCCAGACGCCAAGGATTCCCCAGATCGAAGGGAGGGAGAGTGGAAGGGTCAGGAACAGAATGAGACCTACAGCGAGGTCCGCTATCGGCCAGTCCTTGGATCAATTCCTGCTGTGACTCCACCGTTTCCGAAAGAGACTGAAAAGAATTGGCAAGACCAGAAAGCTTGCTGTCGACTCTCGCGTCGATTCTCTCAAGGAGAAGTTCGACGAAAGAGTCCGTATCAAAGGCAGGAGGAGGGGGAACCACTTGCCGCGACTGAGACTCTGCTTAAATCCCAGAGGGGGAGGCTGTACTCGTTGACGGAACGGGGCTCGCCGCCCATGCCGCCGCCGGAGGGACCTCAGATCGACCTGCTAGAGTAGGTAAGGTTTTCTTCCTCACAGACTTCACCTTCGGGACAATAGATCCAGACCCGTCCGTAAGGTATGAGGATTTAGAGAAACCTTTAAAGGAGGAAACGGTGGAAGGAGAGCTAAACAGTGAAGAACCTGCCTCACTTTCCCCCTTACCTGCTTGATGCTCCGGGACAATGTTCGGAGATTCAAGGCCGAGATCAAGATCCGCCGCGTCTTCAGAAACGCCTCCGCTCAAGGCCGAATTGTCTGGAGAGGGCTGGGTCAACTCCCGAATCCCGGCAATCAACGGAGCAGCAACATCGTCGGTGACTGAAGCTGTGATCCAGGCGCTGGGAAAAAGGACATTGCAAATGTCCTTCAAGAGTATATAGGGATTGCCAGCTCCTACGTTGCGTCCGAAGCTGCCAACCCAGACTTTAAGGGCCTGGAGCGAAGCATCGTGAGACTTGTGGTCAGCCTGCCGGAAGAATAACATTTTTGCGGTTTACCGAAGGGGGGGGGGGAAATCGGTAATTCGTATAAAATACAGTTTGGCTAAAAAGGAAAGATGCATGACAACCTACCGAATCATCGATAGCTTGCTCGTAAAGAGCGTAGCAAACATCACATCCGTCAGGGTGCCAAACTACGAGATCCCCTGCGTGGACCGCACACCCGGAATGGGATCTACAAACATCGTGGCCGCTGGCCTGGTGCAGGGCTGCGGAGCACCCCTGTTCTTGGCAGCACACCACCTGTAAAAGTATGAGATTATGAGTACACCGTGTAAGGTGCCGGAGTAGTGTGCCGGAGCAACACATCAGTATATATATTAAAACCGTGAAACCTGCCGGAATGATCCGGAAGGCAACCGGATTAAAATAAAATCTCATACATAAAATACAAAATAAACATAATAAATATACTGGAACTAGCCGGAGTAACATGCCTTAAAAGTATGTGACGGATACAAAATAAAATGGGAAGGTTAAAACTGTCCGGAGTAAGCGCATTCCCGGCAACTGAGAATGAAATTCTGAGACTAGCGATAACGGTAGACCAGTAAACACTAGAACCGCTGGAGCGGGAAGCAAGGAATGCGCCTCGAATAACAGAAAAGCTGACAGTGGTTAGCTAAAGGAAACGTCACAGGTCCGGACACGAAGACAGTCAGGTGGAAAACACTAACTGGCCACGAGAGTAGGACTAAACTGGAGTGCCGTCTTATTAGACGACACGCCGGAGATGACGTAAGGAAGGGAGGGATGAACAGACCAGGAGGAAGAATCGTAAAGAAGCGACCAGAGAGTGGGAATGCACAATCCGGGTACTCCGGGCCCTCACGTCCACTCGCTGACTGAGATAGCTACCCAGCAAGCGCGAGAGAAGCAGGAGAGGGGGATGAACAACCTCCATGGTCAGAAGGGAGGGTAGGGGGGGCAAAGAAGGCCAAAGATGGTGGACGGGAGAGGGGGAAGCTCCCCCGGCCACCAGCAGCCCCTGGAGGGGTTATAGGCTGGTAAAGTCAGAGACCGTACCAAGGGCAGGCCAAACAATGCAGAGGAAGGGGACATAGGCTATAGGCTAAAAGGATAGGAATGCTCCCAAGCCTTGATAAGTTAACAAGATTGAAAACGAATCAAGGGGAGAGAGCACTCGGGAGGGGGAGGGGTAAGGGTGTGTCGACATAACCAATAGCTGGAAACTAACCTTAAGAAATGACAAAACTAGGGTAGGCTACGTGACGTCCCTCGCTATCCCAGCTTAACCAAGAGGCTTATTAGCCTAAGCGAAAAGCCGAAACAGTGAGAGGGAAGCTACGCGACATCCCTCGCTATTTCAGCTTAAACAAGAGGCTTATTAGCCTACACGAAAAGCCGAAACAGGGGAAGGGAAAACATAAGATGAAAAGACCCCAGCCAAAACTTAAGGAGAGCGCCATATTGGAAAAAATGTACACAAAACACAATGATGGTCATGCAAACGAATACGAATGATCGACCACCCTAGGATGGAAAAACTAAAGCTAACAACCAACCCATGATAAATGGATAAAAAACTAAAAAACGAATATAAGAGGAGGACCATACCCAACCCAATGTGGACGTGAAGGGAAATGGCCGCCCTCTAACAAAAGGAATATCCATAATAATCAACATATATCAAATGCATCCGAACACAAGGGCAAGGATTAAACAAATAATCTTAAAAGTACCAATGAAAATAAAATTCCCAGAAGCTAAGAGAAGTGAAGGGCAAAAATAAGGCATGTTATGGAAATGATAAGAGGCGAATAGGCCCGAGGGGGAAGCCCGAAGCCTAAACGACAGCCTTCACTCTCGAAGCAAAGGGACACAAAAAGTTAATCAATCAAAATCACTAATAAGGCGTCACGAATAGGAAATATATCCTAAACATGAAGAGGAACAGTGAAAAAGATCGAAAAACAAGACGACCCAAGACCGCGAACCTCGCATGGAGGTCACGTGAGGCTGCGAGAGGAGATCGAGACGGGCGTTATAAATCCCCTTAATTACTAGACCAAAGGGAAATAAGGAGCCTCAATCGCCTCAAATAAAAACTTAACACTGGTACTCAACTTTGATGAAGAAAGACCTTGCGAGGATGCCATAATGATGAAAATAAGCACAAAATAAAAGGCACAACGAAAACACGTGTGACTGCAGGTGCTTGCTGAAATGGAATGCGGCTAGCGGTGATTTGTATACTGTCCGCGAGTGGTGCATGGGTTTGTAACGGCACCTCTCTGTGGGACTTTTGACTTTGGGATCTCTATAGGATAAGGTTCCGTGTTTTTGTAGTTCACCCTTTTCCATACACGACTCCATCTAATGGAGCTCGCTCTGGGGGTAGTAACTCCAGCATTTCATTTAGCTTTCTCTGGTATCTAGCAACGGAATTACCTAGAAATAAGTGCTGAATGGACTTTTTCACCGGCTGACACGGGACCCGATCCAGAAAATATGACAAAACAACAAGGCATTAAAAATGAGAAATGAAAGGGGATGAAGGAAAGGTGTGTGTGTGTGTGTGTGTATAGGGGAGTGTCTTACTGCAGTATCGAATGCTCTCTCTCTCTCTCTCTCTCTCTCTCTCTCTCTCTCTCTCTCTCTCTCTCTCTCTCTCTCTCTCTCTCTCTCTCTCTTTTGTGTTGTGCATGATTATTTTATTGCAATTTAATATCCTTTAATGAAATGTGAAAAAACAAGAAAGTGAAAATACGGGTAGATCTAAGTAGTAGCTCCGCAGCGGGGATTTCCTTCTAACTTGACTTTTTCTAGTTTTTTGGTTGCTAATTATGGATTTACCTTCAATTTTTGTCGCACGAATGTAATTAACCCCTGAAGTCCATCCAACAAGGGGTTTCCATACACGATCTTCACGAGACAGAGTGTGGCGGAATTCAAAACCACAAAAAAAAACAGTACACAACACTCACCCTGGTCCTTGGTTGCTGGAAGATGGAGTAAGGCGTCCACGGTCGCCAACACAGCACACAAAACCACACAAACCAAACCAAAACAGAAAAACACACGACTCACGAACATACAGCAACAAGAACAGCACACTAACAAGGAAAATCAACAACTCTGCATCAGCACACAAACAAACTGTTTTAGACCAAAAAAAAACGACTGACCGGCACTAGCTCTGACTCAAAACCTAACTCCAAAACCGAAAAATCCTCACATATATTCCACAGACAGACAGCGCCGTAAACAAACTAACGACCTCATCCCTCTTCCAACAACCGAAGCACTCACTAACGACAATTACACTCTCTCTCTCTCTCTCTCTCTCTCTCTCTCTCTCACAAAACGTTGGGAAATGCTAAATAAAAACAAATTTATTCATCCCTCTATAATTCTCCCCCCTTTTAGCATTTCCCAACCAATACCTTTCACACTGCATTCAAATCGCCTTACGCAACACCCACGGATGCTCACTAGCAGGTCCTCTAGATCGCGTTCGCGGGCACGCAATCATTCTCTCAGAATCATTCTCTCTTCTAGCAACGTTCAAATCCACATCTTCTCCTCCATTCTCTCTCAGATTCACGCTATCTTCTTCACTATTCCCACTCTCAATTTCATCCACAATCTCATCTATACCCTCTAACTCGTTCCCGAATACCTCCCCAATTCTTCAACTAACCCATCCCATTCGCTCATTGACCTTTCCAACTCTTGCAACGATTCATTCATGCTTTCAATCACTCAGTATTACTGCTACGCTCTCTCTTACTCTTACGCTTTCGCTCACCTCCAACTGTTCACTAACCCTACACGTTCAGTCAACTCAGTTATATCAAACCCGCATATGCTATACGTTCTATTCATACCATCCCATTCATCCGTATTACACGCTTTATCACTCATTTCCACTTTGGCACTCACACCCTATCACACAACTTACGACCACTCCGTTCACTTACGTTCTTCCCTTTCTTATGTCTCCTACCATACTCTATCAAAACAAATTGCTGATCCTCATGCAACAACCCCTCACGTACATGCATCACACACACCGCTTGCATCCTGGAGGATCCACCCATTTGAACCCTCTTCACACTCAGTTTTCCGAATTCGCTGTCACAGTCACCCTCTTTCGTCTACATACACTTGATACATGCCCTTCCATTCCACATTCGTCACACTTCGCTCTCGGTTCTAAACACATTCTCGCATAATGCCCATTCTTACCACAGTTGCCACATATTACATTCACTCGGGTACCCTACAACCATTAGCAATATGACCCACCTGTCCGCACCTGTAGCATTTAACCCCTATCTTTCGTACACTCCCTTACCAAATGTCCCGGTTGCCCACACCAAAACACGCTCCCAAAGCCCACCTACACTCATTCTTTGTATGTCCTTCCTTTCCACATCTAAAACACTTCGCTCGACTTCCACTCATCGACCTTCCCCTTTGTACACTACTATCCCTAACGTGTCCAACCCGTTGTTCCCTTACAAACCCACCATTCATCGTCACTGGCACCTCAACATTACTTGCTCTTACACTCCTATCTATTACACTATCGGCCATTCTCATTGGGCCCCTCAACACTGCATCCCTAAAGCTTCCAAACTCTGGCACTCTCTCATCTACCCCAGCCCTTACACTTACACTTCTGCTCTCTTTTATAACCCTGTCAAGCTCATAATCTTCTACAATTTCCAAAATTTCTCCCCAAGTCAACCTTTCATTCGTCCACCTTTTCTTCTCCTTCCGCTTCAAGTTCACAAATTCTCTGACTCCATCTGGCACTGTCCCTAACAACTTCCGTACTAACTCCTTACATTCATCTATCCCATCATCCCCAAACTTCTTCCTTGCCAACGTCTCCAGCCTACAAGCATACAGTGACAAGGTTTCCCAGCTTTCATTCTTGCCTCATCAAATTCATTCTTCCTCTTATACTTAACACTCGCTTTCATACGCCTCGCTTGCTCAACTAGTCTAGCTTTCACCTTGTCATACTCAACATCCCCCACACTCATAATAACCCTATACATATCAAGCAAAACCCAGTCAAATATTCTCCTAATTCTCGTGCCCACACTCTCTTACTTTCCCCATACTTATCCTGACAAAACCTTTCATACTCCCTAAAGAAATCATGCACATCCCTACTTCCATACTCATTATACCTTTCACACCGGGGTACCTCCCTCACATACATAGCCTTTCTCACTTCTTTCTCACTTTCACTCTCACTTTCGCTACTTTCACTCTGTCCTTTCATACCCTCTTCCGAATACAAAGAGTCCACTTCTGCACTTACATTCATCTTACTCATTACACTCTTCTTTCCCCTCTTTTTATCCACTTTTATCCACTCACCTCCATCCACCTCACTATCACTACTGCCTTCACCCTCTCCCTTCTTTCCTGCCTTTCCCACTTCCTTACCCTTCTTACCAGTTTCCTTTCCCTTTCCCTTCTTCCCTTTTTCTTCCCCTGACTTATCCTTACTTTCCCTCCGTTCCTTCCCTTGCTTTTCATTCCCCTTTTCCTTACCCTGCCTTTCATTCTTCCTATTTCCACATCACTTTCATCACTCACGCTTCCATTCACTTCTTCCTCCTTTTCTTTCTCTCTTGCCCCTTCACACGTTCCAGAGGACCTGCCTCCAACAGCCCCTTCTCCAAAACCACCCTTGAACCTACCTTTCATCATTTCTTCCACACTTTTCATCATTCCCTCCAACTTTTTATCCACCCTCTCTTCCATTTTCTCTTCTGACTCTTTCATCTCCCCTTTCATTTCTTCTTTCGCACTTCTTAGCATTCCCCCCATCTCCTGCAACTGACTCCTCAATCTCTCATTCTCACCCCTCAACCACGTATTCTCCTCTCTCAATCTCACCAGTTCCTCTTCCATCCTTCTCTTCAGTCACACTACCAGCCACCAATCTCAATTGCAGCTGCAATACCAGCTGCCCCACGTTGGGCGCCAAATATTATGTGGCGGAATTCAAAACCACAAAAAAAAAAAACAGTACACAACACTCACCCTGGTCCTCGGTTGCTGGAAGATGGAGTAAGGCGTCCACGGTCGCCAACACAGCACACAAAACCACACAAACCAAACCAAAACAGAAAAACACACAACTCACGAACATACAGCAACAAGAACAGCACACTAACAAGGAAAAACAACAACTCTGCATCAGCACACAAACAAACTGTTTTAGACAAAAAAAAAACGACTGACCAGCACTAGCTCTGACTCAAAACCTAACTCCAAAACCAAAAAATCCTCACGTATATTCCACAGAGAGACAGCGCTGTAAACAAACTAATGACCTCATCCCTCTTCCAACAACCGAAGCACTCACTAACGACAATTACACTCTCTCTCTCTCTCTCTCTCTCTCTCTCTCTCTCACAAAACGTTGGGAAATGCTAAATAAAAACAAATTTATTCATCCCTCTATAAGAGCACCGGTACGTCTGTAGAATTACCCTTAATTTCATAATGTCCTTTTGTAGCTTCCAATGTTTACATTTGTTTAATAAGCTTCGTTGCCAAATACTGTATACTTTTCTTATGCATTTTGGTAATTCTAAGTACAGTATTAGCTCTGTGCCTGTTTTTACCTTGGAAACTAGTTTTTTCTACACTTTTAGGGCTTCTGATACTGGCAGTGCATTTGTTTGTTGTTGGCCAAATGGAATGTCCCTTCGCCGAGTTTATCACTGGCCCGGGGGGCCGGTACCCATACGTTAACAAGTTATTGCACTTGCCGGACGGGATATGAACTGTTCCAAACAGACATACCGGTGCTCTGTCTCGTGAAGATCACGTATGGAAACCTCTTGTTGGATGGACTTCAGGGGTTAATTACAGGTTAACTACATTTGTGAGACAAAAACTGAAGGTCAATCTGGTAGATCTAAGCAGTAACTCTGCGGTGGTGATTTCCTTCTAACTTGACTTTTTCTGCAGTTTTTTGGTTGCTAATTATGGATTTACCTTCAATTTTTGTCGCACAAATGTAATTAACCTGTAATTAACCCCTGAAGTCCATCCAACAAGGGGTTTCCATATGCAATCTTCACAAGACAGAGCACGGGTACATCTGTTTCAAACAGTTCATATCCTGTCTGGCAAGTGCAATAACTTGTTAACGTATGGGTACCCCCCCTGGGCCAGTACTAAACACAGTGAAGGGACATTCCATTTGGCCGGCAACAAACAAATGCACCGCCAGTATCAGAAGCCCTAAAAGTGTAGAAAAAACCAGTTTCCAAAAGTAAAAACAGGCTCACAGCTAATACTTAGAATTACTGTAAATCCATGATTATCAACCAAAAAACTGTAGAGAAAGTCAAGTTGGATCTACCAAATTAACTTAAAAATCAACAGTTGGGATGAAATATAACATTATCAGTGATAAAATATTCTTGTGTGTACTATTATGGTATGCGTAATGATCAACTAAAAAAAAGAGCTAAACGGCGACATCATCGTTGCTGGAATACCACAAGGAGAATATGTAAATACACAACAACACAAGCATACAGATCAAACTTCCTTGATACTATGAGGTGCAATGAAAAATCATTCATTACAATAAAGCAGAGAATTATTACTGTAATTACTTTTCAGTTGTTCTTAAAATAAATTTGCTTTCGGTAATTCTATATGTTAGCTCTGCGCCTGTTTTTACCTTTTCAGCTGGTTATTTTTCTACACTTTTAGGGGTTCTGACACTGGCGGTGCATCTGTTTGTTGTCGGCCAAATGGAACGTCCCTTCACCGTGTTTAGTACTGGTCTGGGGGGGTTGGGTATCCATACGTTAACAAGTTATTGCACTTGCCGGACGGGATATGAACCGTTCGAAACAGACGTATTCGTGCTGTCTTGTGAAGATCGCGTATGGAAACCCCTTGTTGGATGGACTTCAGGGGTTAATTACAGGTTAATTACACTCGAGTGCCAAAAATTAAAGGTAAATTCATAATTAGCATCCAAAAAACTGTAGAAAAAGTTAAGTTAGAAGGCAGTCGCTGCCGCGGAGCTACTATGTAGTTCTACCTTGCTTTCTACTGTACATGCCATCACTGAGAAATACCGTAGCATACTAAAGATGTAAACACAGGATAAAGTTTACACACGCAATTTCTGTGACAAAGCAAAATGAAAAATCAGTGATCATAACAAAATAGAAGATTAGTGATAGCTTTTTAAATAACATACTTAAAAATAACACACTTAAAGAGCACAATCTTGGCACAATATGAACGATTCAGTATTTGGCGTGATGCAAGCTAAGGAAAAACAACAATGAATAAAAAATGCAAATTTATAAAATTATTTGTCAAACAAATGAAATGTGATACAGTATGGCAAAACTGATTAAAAAACTTGCTGTATAAAAATATATGAATAGTGATAAAACCATAGTGGGCTGTGGGTAAACACTCGTAGGCTATGGGGTAGCCTAACTATACCTATAGCCTATACCTACCGTACTGTGTTGCTACAGGGAAAAAGAGAGGTTTCCTTTGTATGTAAGGTATTTCGTGTGTAAAATTACTTTTTAAACGTTATACAGTATTTTTTCTTGTGTTTGGGCAAAATAATTAAAACAAAGTGATAATCATGTTTCCTGGTAGTACTCTACTGTACATACAGTTCACCTGCCATATTGTGTTTTGTTAGAGAGAGAAAGAGAGAGGTTATTGCTTTCTTTTTTTTACCAAGCATCACACTGTTCTTTGGCATTGTCCCCTACATAAGTCTTTGTAGCTTGTTCAGTATGGATGACTACTGGGTAACTGGTATCTGATTTCATCTTCAACCTCAGCAGAAAGCAGTTCCTGCAAGTTAGTGAAACCCCCAACTAAGTTAATGGACGAGGTGATGGTGGCCTGTGCTAGTACATGCCTGACAAGACTGATGAGTTTGGCTGTAAGTTTGTCTGTCATGCTAGTGTGGATGAGTTCATCTATGATATTTCCATGTACCAAGGAGCCTCTACCATTGATACCTGTCACACTTCCCTGTCACAAGACCAAGCCACCTTAGGCTAATCTTCAGCAGCGACACCATCATCACCTTGGCCAAGACCCTGAATGATCCCAAGCATACCTTCATCTATGCTGACAATTTCTTCGCATGTGTAGACCTAGTTGATTACCTGAAGGACCAGTGTTGATGCACATGCATAGGGACTGCAAGGGCCAACTGGACTGGGAATGTACCCTGATGCCTGGCAAGGACATGTACAAGTCGGTGAAGAGAGGTATGGATGACAGCTGCTCTGCTAATGGGATCCTTATCCTTTGCTGGAAGGACGAGATCATCACCATCCAGTCATCCCAAGATGGAGTTTCCTCCTCCCCTACCCTTCAGGACATGACATGGCTGTTGATTAAAGGAAGGTTGACATTAGCTGCCCAAAGGTTGCCCAGGAGTACATTAGCCATGAGACAAGCACATGAGCCTGAGAGCATTCAGGCTGGAAATATCCTGGTTTACCAGTTGTCAGAAGACCATCTCCAGGACAACCAGGTGTCCCTTGACAGCCAAAAGGAGCTGCCAGTGCCAGTGCCAAAGAGAGGGCAGAGCGTGGAGCTGCCTACCATGGAGCAACATATACACCATGCAAAGCATATACCAATATTCATCACTAACAGTCAGGTTTAAAAATTCTGTTCAAACAAGGGGGTGGTAGCAAAGATTGTATATAAAAATACTTCACCTTTCCATTTCATATTTCATAATTCCATATCCATTTCATGTATGTTCATATTGTACATATTGCATATTTATACAGTATTCCATATTTCATAACTCTTCCATTCCAGGCTTCATAATCACTTTTTAATCTATGTATATGCTTCTAGAAAAAACTGTATATAATTATAATTTTCTAATTTTCATTATATGAGTCATTTTCAATTGTCAGTTTAATATATTTCTATGTCTTGCTATTTTTCTACTATATTACAGAAATCTCTTGATTATCCAGATTAACAGAGCCAAGATAATGTGGGATAAGCACGAAATCCAGATAAAGGCAAGCAAAAAACTATGGTTGTAAAACAGCCACTCCATAGCCTTACTCCCCCTACCCTGTCAACACCGAATAAACATAAATGCTCAAAATACTTATAATCAACAACCATCACACTTTACACTGAAAACTTCTTGCAAAAGGCAATTAGCTACCTTATTGACCCATATTTGTAATAAAACAGGTTTTGACATACGAAAAACTTATTTTTGGTAGTCGCTGTGAGTCCTCAAAGGAGTTACTCGCTTGGCCCCAAAGACCTCCATGAGATAGAACAACCAATTTCAAAGAATTCTCTTCTAGTTAGTCCTGGCCAATATAGTACACATTGACACTGTTAGAGTATTGGACTTAAGACATGAGGGCTCTTTCTTGTCTACAGTGGCTGCCTAGGCTCATTTCCTATTCTTAACCTGTAGATGTGGCACCAGCGTGCTGTGTGCAGATCATTGTGTCGGTCATGCACCACACACCAGACCTATTCTCATTATTCTCTTTTAGGTCTATACAGCATAATTATTCACCCAAATCCCATACCATTTCGTCAGGGAAAGTGGGTGGGTTTAAGGACTCACAGCAGCTATCAAAAATAGGTTTTTCCTGTTATAACCTGTTTTTTGATAGCATAGTCAATGCACGTCCTCAAAGGAGCTTACCAAAGAAATTTCCAAGTGACAAAATGGCTAAGCTCTTAAAATTCAATCCCAATCCAGATAAAAGTTTTGGTCCAAGGTTACGCCACAAGCCATAAGCCTCACTCTTTATCCCAGATACCCACAGGGTTTGGCAACAAAGAATATGAAACTAAACACAAACTTAAAATGATTAAGATGTAGTGCTAAAGTGACTTACCTAAATATGCTGGGTTTGGTCATGGTACTGTTGCACCTTTCCCAGAGATATCTTAGCGTACCCACCATATCAAGAAGACCCCTGGTTTACTGCCATAGTGCCTATAGGGTCAGGACTTACGATACCATCTACTAGTACACAATGTACTGTAGTTGAATTTGTTTGAGCTCATGGCAATAATGTTTTAGGAATACTGTTCCTGATGACCATCCTGTACACTTGAAGACTTTTTCGAAGGAAACATTACCAAAGAAAACTAACGATGTACTTACCTTTCAAATGTCATGCACCTTTGGAAAGGAGTGGGATCTGCTTTTTTTTAATAAGGGGCTCTGCAGCAATTCTCAGCCCATGCAGATGAAGTACTGTGTTAAGAATATCAGACCTTCTGGGATGTTTGCTGTAACCTCTAGGTAACCTTAAGTGCTTGAATCGGGCGTAAAACTGTTTTATTTGGCAAACTGAGTTCCCTTATCAGAACAGGAAGCTTTCTCATTAAAGGGTTCTCATTCTTGGTCAGGAACAATGGGCCAGGAGACAGTAATAAATGACAGTTAAATGTATGAGTAATGTAGCGTTGTCCCCGTCTAGGAGAGCCCAGTTCACTAATGTGAGCTCCAGATGCAAAAGCAGTCAAGAAGATCACCTTTTGCAGCATAAATGTTGTAGTTGTATTAGGCCCAATGAATTGACGGGTTGACAGAAGCCTAAGCACCTTATTCAAGGACCCAGGAATGGGAAGCCTTGCAGGCTTTTGCAATGCAAAAGACCAGAGAAGGGAAACAACAATTTCTATGTCAGAACCAACCCTGAAACCATAAAGCAAGGGTTCCATCAATGCTGCCCTTGTATGCCATGATTGTTATAACAGCAAGGCACTGTTTTCAAAAAGAGATATAAGAAAACATAGAAGTATTTCAACATGGATATAATCTAACCAAATTTTCCATACAGACTAGTTTCTGCACTAAGAACCTAGCAATGTTGGGTGGGTGATTGTCACAGTAGACAAGATTTTAAATTCCACACGTGAAGGTTTCAGCTCAGCAAGGACACATAGACGACTTTCCTCCCTACTGTCTGGGATAGAACAGCGGACGATAATTGGGATTGATAATGGAATTGAAGCAATAGGAACTAATGCCTGCATGACTAATTTGAGGCTATTAAGTAAGAGGTTCGGTTGAAAGTTGGAAGTTTATTGAAAAAAATCTTAGAAATCTGGGACAATGGAGGAAAAGGTATATTGTCCTCCATTTGTCCCAGTCTTGCAGGAATGCATCTCTTGCTACTGCTTGATTGTTCAGGTTTGGAGACATACACTGAAAGTTGATGGTCCTTACAAGTAGCAAACAGGTCCACTTCCAGATATGGAAGCATGTTGGCAATTAATTGAAAGGAGTGACTGTCTAGCATTCACTTGGTTGAGGCTGTTGTATCCCCTTATAGAGGGTCTGCTATTACATTGAAAGACCTTGTGAGGTGAATTGCAGACAAGTGCCACTTCTTTTCTTGTCATCCAAAGGATGGATAGCAATACAGGCAGTCCCTGGTTTACGACGGGGGTTCTGTTCTTACGCTAAGCCGAAAATCATCGTAAACCGAAAAATGTCGAAAATCGTAAAAAATCCTAAGATAACCTTACTTTTAATGCTCTAGGTGTATTGAAAACGATGTAAACTGCATTTTTATTGAGTTTTTCATAAAAAAACTCCAAATTTTTATTATTCTGTCGTTCTGGAGTCACATTTCTTCCGTCGGATCAGCGTACGACGTGTCGTAACCCTGGAACATGCATCCTAAACAGGGAAATAATTTCTGATGAATATATCTGAAAAGCGTCATAACCTCGGAACGTCATAAGCCGCACCCGTTATAAACTAGGGACTGCCTGTACTGCATTGAGAGGAGATGAATGCAAGCCCGACATCTTGATGCAGGACATTTCAGTCCTGTTATCTAGGACCAACAAAATGTGAGTCCCTTTTTAGAAGGTTTCAGTTTTCTTAGAGATAGGAAGACAACCATTAGCTCCAGAAAGCTGATATGACACTTCCTCAGAGCAGGTGACCACCCCTCGATGTTACCTGATGATCCTCCCAATGGCCTCCTTAACCTGCCAAGGAGGGATGCGTGTTTATTATCACTTGTACAGATGGAGGAGTCAGGGTGACCTGTTTTTCCAGATACCCCTCCCAGGTCCACTGCTGGAGTATTTCCCTAACTTTTGACTCCTTTGATGAAGTTGATTGCAAATATATTTTTTTCTTGCATGTGATAGTCAGAATGTTTAAGTTTTTTAGTTTCAACCTAACAACTGGGTTTACCACAGATGTGAACTGTAACAGGCCCATTATACACTCCAACTGATGTCTGGAAATGCTGGGTTGTGCCAGGAACCTTTTCTGTTCCTTCCTTATTCTGTTTTGGGTATTGGCGGGGAAAGACGACTGGACGTGAAGAGTATCCCAAAAAGTCCCAGCCACTGAAAGTGTCCGCTGGGTGTAAGGTGGGATTTGTTCTGACATATTAGAAAGCTTTTTGCTTGGAGCCTGTCGACTACTACTCTTAGGCTTCGTAAGCACTCTTGTCTGGTAGGCCCTCAGACTAGTCAATCGTCTAGGTAGACTACCAGTTGAATTCCTTCTTTTCTGATTTTCCAGACTGCTGCTGTTGTTAATTTTGTAAAGATCCTTGGGGCAATGTTTAACCAAAAGGGGCATGACCTTAAATCTGTATGTTACCTTTCCCTATCTGGAACCCTAAGAAGGGGCAGAAGGGAACAGCGATAGGGGCATGTCAATATGCGTCTTTAGGTCTATAGAAACGGTCCAGGTCCCTTGCGGAATGATTGAACATACTTGGGCAACAGTGGTCATCTGGAAACTGTGGCAAACAAAGTGTTTGTTCAAATTTGATAGGTAAAGGATCACTCTCCATCCAGAGGAATCATTCTTGGGGACAATGAAGAGACGTGCTTGGTGGAATATATATGCTTCTCTATGGCTCCTTTTAAAAGGGCCTTCTGCACTTAATCTTCCAAAGAGGGAGGTTTGGTTCTTGGAAAAAACCTCTTTGAAGGGGGGGAAAGAATGAGACCATTTCCACCCTAACCCATTTACGATAATACTGTGTCCCCAAGGGAAGGATTTCCATTGCATGTGATACTGTAGAAGACAACTCCCGACCATACCATTCTTATTGGGCTCCACCTTTTCCCTAGCCCTTAATAAGCATTCCAAGAGTTGCTTTTCCTTTTCCTGGTAAGAGCGTCTTTGCCTGCTTTGAGAGGAATGCTTTTACTTCTGTTGTTGTTGGAAGGATCCTTTAGGGGCAACTTTCCCAGGAGTAACATATTGGAGTCTGCCCATGTCTCCAATCTAGCCTTTATGCAACACTCTTGAAAATCATAGAGTGCTCCCCTTATGGGCCACATAAATAATGTGGCTACAGCAGCAAACATTGTTCTAGAGGATTCAAGAAGCCTTCTAATAAAAACTTCCAGCATACTAGTAAATGTTATTATATTGAGGAGGTGGAGCCTAGCATGAAATTCAGCCAAGGCTGTCCCCTTTGAGATTTTTCTCATACGGGTCCCAAACTGTTGAGTAGCCACATCCAGAGGAAGCTTTTTCCTATCAGAAGGAAGAGCAAGTGTTGTCCATTCCTTAGTAGAATTATCAGACACCAGGATCACAGAGGCAAATTGCTTTAAATCTGCTACTGGCTCTCATTTCCCAGTTACCACAAACTTCTGAAAATTTTCCTTCGCATGATTAATAGTTTTAAAAGTGAAGGGACAGAAGGCTGGGGCTACCTGGTGAGCATATTGGGTCTTACTGAAAATAGATGTAGAACTTAATTTTCGGTGAGCATATTGGGTCTTACTGAAAATAGATGTAGAACTTCATTTTCCATCGACCTGACACAAGGTCCTCTTCTATGTCTTTCAATGCTATATTCGTAGGTAGGATAACCGTCTCCTTTGGCGGTTTCTCAATGCCTACTGAAGGAGGGACTAAACACCATTCATTATTAGGAAATGCTGCCCTGTCCCGAATTTTTACATGTTGAACTTCAGTCATGGTTTCCCTTTCATTTATAAGGTACCAACCATCAGGAGATAAGATACACATCAAGGGGTCGCGTCAAAGATTATTAGTATCATCAGGGGCGATTACTGGAGGCCCTACTATCCTTTGATTTGAAGTTTCGTAGCCTGAACTGGCCTTATTGTCGCTACCAGTTGGAGCTCTAAACCCAGACTCTACCCAGGCAGGCTGTGCAGCCACTTTATTCTTTTGTTTAAAGGCTGAGAACTTCTTACAGCTTATATTTAATTCAGTGTCCAGGAGTGGCCTAAATTCCTGTTTGGAATAACGGATAATACCTCTGATATACTGACACTCAGTAGCAAGGGCATCCTTGATACTGTTTATAATTTCCTCGTGGAAGTCAGCAAATGCAACAAGTGTCATTTCCCTATTACAGGAGCTTGTGCAAACTGACTGTGCCCAGGCAGTTGTCCTGCGACCACCCGACAACCAAAGAGTAGAAGTCCTGGATGACTTACTATACCCCTCGGAAGATACAAACACTTCAGACAGGATTAGGTGGATCCTATTAGGATCCCCTTCAGTATATGACAGCTGCATGGGAGACAGATTTCCTTTTGAGGTATTTCTCTGATGTATAGCTGAAGACTTTGTCTCTGGTCCTTCCAGGTTCAGCAGGGCAATATCCACTTCATGCCTGGTAAAAGGGACATCTCCCCCAAGTTAAGACTCCTCTTCTCCATCAGAGTGGTTGACCTGGGAGATACTAAAATACAATGCTTTCGGGTTTTGACCCAAGCATGGGTTCTTCTCGGAAATGGAGGGAAATATACTCTGCCAGAGTTTTGCCGGAAAGATGTAGTCTCCTCCTTCCATACCCTTACTGAAACCTAGCACCCAGTGAGACATCTTAAAGTGAGCCATTTCATTCTCAACACTTGTTGCCAGGAGCATGTTACAAATTTCACATGTCTGGTGACCCACCATATTCCCCTTTATTCTTACAAGCACGTAATCAGAGGGTCTTGCATAATAGTGGCCTTTTAGTGATACAAGGAACAAGTACTTATTAGAAACTACTTGGTACTAACCACCTACAATCACCGTATGAACAATGTACTCAAGATACTACAGGCTAGCTTGGTCACAAGTGTGTAGTTATAGTATAAAGTTATGATAATGGTTATCCATACGGTAGTAGTAAGTAATATCATGTTCATGGATACTACCATAATTTTGTTTTTCTCACAAATGTTAGATGTGCTAATAATCTGTAGCAACTTAGGCAGCACAAGAGTACTTGATGCATAAGAGTACACCAAGTTACTCGGTATTGTGCCATCTTGGGAGAGCTCTCTCATCTCTCAGGCAGCATCAGTTTGAGTTACCCTGCTCTATCAGCAGCATCATACAGTATTAAAAGTACTGAAGACTGAATTGCAAACCGATTTACGTTAAAATCGACTTCCGACATGCATGCAAGAGCCTAGCCCCATTTTAACTCGATGCCTACCTGTATACAGTACAATACCTAAATGATTAAACACATATCAGACATATCAGTAGAAGTAAATTATGGTACAAAGATTGAAGTCACATTTTTTTTAAAGTAAATTGTACTTTTCCTAACTATACAAACCTGAGGTCCTTTACATTAGGAATTACTTTCAGCAAAGATGGAAACGGCCATTGAACTTTCGAACAAGGTGGTTTGGCCCAGGTGTCAGGTTGAGGGGTGACATGAGGTGGGCATGAAAATGTAATGTAAAGGACCTCAGGTTTGTATAGTTAGGAAAACTACAATTTACAATACAGGTACTTTAAAAAAAACTGTGATTTGTTCTGACATGATGCTGTACACAAACCATCGGTCCTTTACATTAGGAAGACTCCCTGGTTGGAGGGAGGAATCTGAGTGAGTCTCTATGAACTGAATGGAGTTCGCTACATCTTGGGTTCCCTTCCTGGTTGATAGAGTGAGGAAGGGAAAACCTGCCTCTGACAAAGTGATCAGGTTGTAAGAAACGCAAGATCAATTGTCAGATTTCTGGGCTTTTTCATATGAATGAGGACGACGTCATTTCATACAAAAATAGGCTAGGATGAACCTTAAAAAGTCAGCGTCAGTAAGGCAAATACAAGTACCAGGTTTGTCTTATTGTCAAGGTCTCCTTCCTCCCCTTGCTAGAGGAAGGAGTGGGTTTGCTTCTATGATCCTGAAAGGAAATAGAATGGAAGCTCAAAGTGTATGCTTACCTGCACTGACTGCCAGATCCCTTAGGTAACGGCACGTCCGCTCTCTGTCTGCAGGAAGAGAGCCAGGATGAAGAGAAGGAGAGGCCAGTCACTCCCACACTCATTCTCACATCCACAACCACACATCTTAGGCGAGATGCAACCCTGTCCTGTTAGAGGACAGGGTTGCAAGCTACACAACTTGTTGAGCAGCCATCACAAGTCCCAAGGAAAAGGTGTTCAAAGATTTGTGGGCAATATCCCGAGGTAGAAAGAAGTGAAAGTGGTCTGTTGAGACCACACCCCCGCTTTCAATACCTGAGGAACCGACAGGTTCTTCTGGAATGCAAGGGTCAGACCAATGCTCCAGGTTTTGTGAGCTCTCGGGTGGAAGGTGCCAGTGTCGTCTTCTCCAGCAGCAGAGTGCGCTCTCCTAATCATCTCATGAAGTCAGAAAGAAATCGTGTTTTTGAATACCTCTTTCTTGGTCCAGCCAGCACTAATGAAGAGTCATCGACACTCACGCCAGAGATGGTGAGTACTGTTCAGATAGCATCTCGTCTGGGTCATTACCAACAAAGTCCTAGCTGAAACAAAGAGAAGCTTCTCTCAGCAAAGAAAGACATGGAAGTCTGTGACCTGCTGAACAGTAGCTCCAACCAGAGAGATACCCTGTCTACAACACCAACCACAGATGTGCCACTTTCCCTGGTATACTGCTGCAGAGGACTGCCTGAGGTGTCCAGCCATCTCCGTTGCTGTGTGATGCGAAAAGACTCTTGCTCGCAAGAGATGCTGGATAACCGCCAGCTGTCAAGACACAGGGATTGCACTGCCTGGTAGTACTGCTCTACTTGGGATTGACACAGAAGGTTGGGCCAGGGAGGAATCTCTCAGTGCCTCGGAAAGAAGAGCTAGCAGGTTGGGATACCAAACAGCCTGGGGCCATTTGGGAGCCACCAGAATCACCCTGAGATTCGGGGTGATCATCACTTGGCTGATCACCCTGCAAATCAGACAAAATGGAGGAAAGGTGTAGATGTCAAGGCTGTCCCACGGGTGTTGGAACGCTTCCTCCGCAGCGGCCCATGGATCTGGCACGACTGAACGGAAGACTTAAAGTTTCCTGTTGTGCTGGGTGGCAAACAGATCTATGACTGGACGCCCCCACAGATTGAGCGACCTCTCTGCGATGTCTGGGTGAAGGGACCACTCTGTCCCTATCACCTGATTCTTGCGGCTGAGCTTGTCTGCCACCACATTCTTCTTGCCTGGAATGTACCAAGCTAACAGCTCTACCGAGTGGGCCACAGCCCACTCGTGCACCTGCATTGTCAACTGATGAAGCGGAAGGGACACCAGGCCCCTTTGCTTGTTGACGTATGCCGCTACCATGGTGTTGTCACTCATCAACACCATGGAGTGTCCCATCACTTGATCCTGAAACTCTTTTGGGGGGCCAAGAAGGATGCCTTGAGTTCCAGGATGATGGTGTGAAGGTGCTTGTCATCTCGGTGCCACACTCCCGAAGTCAGCAACTCCTCCAGTTGTGTGCCCCATCCCTCGGTCGATGCGCCAGAGAACAGAAGCATGTCCGGAGGGGGAGTATGTAGGCATACTCCTATTAAGACGTTCCTGTTGTCCATCCACCAGTCTAGGTCCTCTCTCACCTCCTCTGAAACAGGGATGAGAAAGGACTGGAGATCTTGAGACTGGGACCAGTACTCATTCATTCGCCACTGCATGGACCAAAGGTGTAGACGCCCACGAGGGACCAGCTTTTCCAATGACAACAGGTGACCAATGACAACAGGTGACCAATGACAACTTGCCATTGTTGAGCTGGCTGCTTCTGCTGAGACAGGAACAGCTGCGCTGACTTCCTGAACCTGCTGATACGAAAGTCCAAGGGGAATACTCTTGCTGCTACCTTATCTATCAGCATGCCCAGGTACTTTATCGTCTTCTTGGGGTGAGATCTGACTTCTTGAAATTTACCACGATCCCTAGATCATGGCAAAACTCGCGGAGCCGATCCCTTTCCTGGAGCAACCGCAAGCAGAACTCGCCAGGACCAGCCAATCGTTGAGATCCCTCAATAGATGTATCTCGTGCAAATGGGCCCAATGGACCCAAGCTGACACTAAGGTAAACACTAGCGTGAACACCTGAGGAGTGGTCGAGAGCCCGAAACAGAGTGCCCTGAATTGGAACACCGTCTCTCTGAGGATAAAGTGAAGGTACTTGCAGGACAGATGGATGGGTATTTGCAAATACGTATCCTTCAGATTCACCATAAGCACGAAGTCGTTCTCGCTGATGGAGGCGAGCATGGAACGAGCCACCTCCATTGTGAACTGAGTCTGGCGAATGAATCAGTTCAGGGGAGAGAGGTCTATAACAGGTCTCCATTCCCCCAAAGCTTTCTCCACAAGAAAGACATGGCTGAAAAAGCCAGGGGACCGATATGACACGACTTTCAGAGCACCCTTGTTCAGCATGGCTTGCACTCCTTGTGTGAGTGTGAGATCCTTCACTGAACCAGGAACGTAAGTACAGAAACGGACCGGAGAGTTGGTGAGGGGTGGCCGAGACTTGAAGGGGAGTAGATATCCCTCTCGAAGAACATCCACTACCCAGGTCTGGGCTCCATATCGCTGCCATGTTGCCCAGTGGCTCGACAGGCCCCCCCCCCCCCACCATTGGCAGCAGCTGGAGGGGAATGCCGCCCTAGCATTTCCCCTCCTTCTTCTTCACCTTGCCTCCTTTACCGGACTGGAAAGAGGGTTGAAAGGGGCGCGATTGCCTGCCCTTCCAGGAGGAAGAAGAAGGCTGGGTGTTCCCCCGGGAACCCTTCAAAGTCTGGGACTTCTTGGGGGCCGAGGAAGGTCGAGCCACAGTGGAACGCAAAGACCTGGAGGTCTTGGCCACCGCCTGGTGGACAAGGCGGTCACTGTTTTCGGCCTGACACTTGCCCACTACAGTATCCACCAGCTCTCTAGGGAAGAGAGAGGCAGAACCCAGCAACGGCGAAACGAGAAAGGACAGCGTCTGTTCTCTTTAACACCAGGTTTGCCATCTGGTGGGCAAGGTAAGAAATGACTCTACCTCCAGACTGGCACAGCCTCCCGAAGCAGAGTCCTCCCAGGCACGATAGCACACGAGGAGGCAGACACTTTGGTTACGGTAAATGACCACAGATCCAGCCAGGAGACTGTCTGGAGAGCCGCTATAGCGGTGGCTTCCAGTGTTGCTGCTTCTTGCTACAAGAAGGAGATTCCTTCTGCATAAGCTGCTGCAGCGAAAGACCTGGGCCTAGGCGCACCAGGTCTGGGTCAACCTGCTTGGCCGGCAATGCCCCCTCTGAGGGCATATAGAAGTGATAAGGGAAAGTGCCCTCTTATCTTTGAGTCCATTATATACTCCATCACGTGTTATAATGTTAATCATTACGACACAATACCTGGCCAAAAAGACCAACTAGAAGAGAATTCTTTGTTATTAGTTTGGTTACCATGGAGCTCTGGTAGACTATGGAAGGTAACTCCTTGAGGATGAAACAAGCGACTACGCTACCAAAAATACAAATCAACAGATCTCTTGTAGGATGCTGACAAATCAATACGATATTGTACCCTTAACAATGGCAACTGAGCAGTGAAGAATAAGAACAGTGATACATTATGCAGTTATGTGAAGTATCATCTGGAAGCCAAAATCTTCAACAAAAATGCACCAGACACCCTATAGCGATTTCCTATCAAGAGATTTGTCGATAATCTTTGGGCAATCAGACAACTGAGACTCAGCATGCCTTTTCCATGGGTGCCACATAAACTTTCAATAAATGACCAGTCACTCTTTGCCTCTCCACTGCGTTCAAATCTAACAAACTAAGCATCCCTATCTAGAATAATAATGTTGCCTGTCAAAGCACAGAAAACCACTTTTCATTAAGTTTTACACAATTCATGAAGTGCGGCTTGATATGGTTTCATAACTGATATGATTAACCCATGGATGCATAACATTTTGGGCCTACACCTCTACATGACTGGGGTCAATTTGACCCCATTACTATATTTTCATTACGAAATGCATAAAGATATAAAATGAACAACTCTACTCATTCCAAGTTTATTTTCTATCATTTAAGACAATAACTGAAGTAAATTTGAATAATAATTAACCCATAAACGCCTAATGGACGTACCATACGTCGACGAAAATTGTCTGTTGGATGTCAAGTGGACATACCATACGTCGACTAAAAATGCTTTTTTTAAATATTCGCGGAAAAATAATTACAGGCCTAGTTTGCGAAAGGTTTCAAATCACGCACCTTGAGGGATGCTGGGAGTTCACGGATCAAGCTGTTGTTTTGTTTATAAGCGTCACCCAGACGCGCATGCGCAAATTCCCTCCTTCTCGTACCAGACAGCATCAGCGTCGGACCGTGCGAGAGCGATTTTTTGACGCATCCGTGTTTTGCAGAACTTTGGCGAGTGTTTGCGTATTTGTGCTGCAACAGGACGTTTGCAGAGATGTCTCAAAGCCGTCAGGACCATGAAAGGCGCATACTGCCTGTCGGTAGTGAGCGTGTGAGACGAGTTTTAGACTGGGATGCTGGAGAAGGACCCAGCAGCCAAAGTGACACAGCTTCTCAGCGCCATGTTGTTCGCCCACGTGTGACCGAAGGCGACCAAGGACCACATCCCGTGCCTTTTACGACCCCTAGGAAGCATCGGGGTGTCCTGAGCGGCATCCGTAAATTTTTGAAAAAACTTTTTCCTTCGCTGAAAATCCTGGCATTTCTTGAGTCGCCTTGTCGTAATTTTTTCGCCATTTTATATTATTCGTTACATAAAGTGTTATACATCAAAATGTGCGCAATTTCATGTAGAATACAACAAAAAATAAATAATTCTTTTAGCTTTTAACAGTTTTGAAATATTTTCACTTAAATCACGATAACTGACAAAATTTTAACATTCGGTCAATTTTGACTCGACCGAAATGCTTGAAAAACGCAATCGTAAGCCAAAATTCTTACATTCTAGTAACAATCAATCATGTACCTTTATTCTGCAACAAACTGAAAGTCTCCAGCACAATATTTCGATTTATGGTGAATTTTTGAAAAAAACTTTTTCCTTCGCTCCGCAAAAAATCCTAGCATTTCTTGAGTCACATTGTCGTAATTTTTTCGCCGTTTTATATTATTCGTTACATAAAGTGTTATACATCAAAATGTGCGCAATTTCATGTAGAATACAACAAAAAATAAATCATGCTTTTAGCTTTTACCATTTTTTAAATATTTTCATATAAATAACGATAAATAGAAAAAAATCAACCTTCGGTCAACTTTAACTCGATCGAAATGCTCGAAAAACGCAATCGTACGCCAAAATTCTTACATTCTAGTAACAATCAATCCTTTACCTTCATTTTGCAACAAACGGAAAGTCTCTGGCACAATATTTCGATTTATGGTGAATTTTTGAAAAAAAACTTTTTCCTTCCATCCGCGCGCGGGAACTCCGCTAAAAATCCTAGCATTTCTTGAGTCACCTTGTAATTTTTTCGCCGTTTTATATTATTTGTTACATAAAGTGTTATACATCAAAATGTGCGCAATTTCATGTAGAACACAACAAAAAATAAATCATGCTTTTAGCTTTTACCATTTTTGAAATATTCTCATATAAATAACGATAAATAGAAAAAAAATCAACCTTCAGTCAACTTTAACTCGTTCGAAATGGTCAAGAAATGCAATTGTAAGCTAAAAAAAAACTTACAGTCTAGTAATATTCAATCAATTTCCTTCATTTTGAAACAATTGGAAAGTCTCTAGCACAATATTTCGATTTATGGTGAATTTTTGAAAAAAACTTTTTTTACGTCCGAGCGTTACGAATTCATGCATCATTTTGTGATAATATTTTCTCTGTGTTGCTTTAATCGTTTTACAATCTGTTATATACCAAAATCATCGCAATTTAGTGTACAATACAACTAAAAAAATTAACTCATTAGCATTAACCGTTTTGCTTACAGTGCGATTTGTATACAATTATATACAAGTTTTTTTTTTGCTGTCATATATTCCAATATTTATATATGATAATGATATTTTTTTTTCATTTCTGATGGTTGCATACTAAACTTCAGGCAATGAGAAAAAAGGAGCCAAAAATGAACTCTTAATCTTAAAAACTAAGCGTGCTGTGATTTTTTGAAAAAAACTTTTTTTCCGCTTCGGCGCTAGCTCCCGAACGCCGCCAGCATATGGGAGACGTTTTTGTAAATAGGGCTTCAGCGTTTAAGGGTTAATGACATAAAGGAAATGAAAAATCAATAAAAAAGAACTTTTTAGAGATATACTTATGTGAGGCTTGATTTTTACTTGTTTGATGTAATGCAAACTTGTAAAGTTCATTAACCAAATGTAAAAAAAAAATCCTCTTTGCAAATGACACTGTAGGGCTTATTCCTTGCATGAATGACACATTACAAAATAATGATCAGGTTATACAAACTCGCAACACGTATTACATTTTGTACTAGATTTTTTGTCTCTACCCCTTGGACATGCTTTATATCTGGAACACTTTTTTGATGGAACAGAGGGAGCAGGAGCAAGTCGGTCCTCTTCTGGATTGCTTGAAGACGTACTAGCTTTCCTAGACTCTCTCTACTTTTGACTCAAAGCATTACCAGCTCAGAAAGAAAAAGTTGCCTCTTGTGGCTTTTCCCATTTTGGTAATTTGGAAACACACATATATACAGAATGAATGCATTGTAACATGTCAGATCAAGCAAGTTGCACCAAACTGGAACGTGCCACCTTTTACTGGTGTACTTGACACTGTATGTGCCAACCCTTTCATCCACGCAATCGACACCACCCTTTGTTGAATTATAATACAATATTACCTCTGGCTTCTTCGTTTTACCCTCACTCAGTTTCTCATCCTTGTGCTGGCTTGACAGTAAGAATACATTTTTATTCTTCTTGGCCTTATAGGAGACAATTTGCATTCCCTCTTCACTTTGGCATACACACTTTCGTACTATCCCCTTTTCTTTATTTCCAGCAGTTCCTTTGGCACTTCCCTTCTGTTACCACAAATAGTACCAACTAATGGCATTCTTTTGAATGAAAGTTCTCTAGCTAAGTTCAAGCTGGTAAAAAAATTGTCACAGGTGACATTCCTTCCAGTTCCATGTAAGTGAACTGTAAGCTTTAGTACAATGTGCATTCCTAATGCATGAGTTCTCTCTTCATCCTTTCCTGTATACATTTCAATGTTAGATACATAATATGGGTTAGCATCTGCCGCAATCCAGAATTTCAAACCGTATTTGGCAGGCTTTGAAGGCATATACTGGATGTAACTGCAATGTCCCCGAAATGGATATAGTTGCTCATCAACAGTAACACACTCACTATGCTGGTAGCATCGTTGAGAATTTTTAACAAATCCATCTAACAACAAGCGAACAGCAGCTAACTTATCTCCAGCTTGCCTACTCTTTCTTGTAGTAGGATTATCGAAACGTAGTGCTCCATGAATCTGTTCAAATCTGTTGACTGACATGGTTTTTGAAAATATAGGAGGCCCAAATGGAGGGTTCCATAACTGCCTGACAGCTTGATTTTTGCTTCTGTAGACTCCTCTTAGAATGCACAAGCCTATGTAAGCTTGAAGTTCTTCTAGTACCAATGTCTTCCAATCTTTGTACATCCATTTCCCTTGTCTGTTTGTTTCATGCGGAATGGTTGACATCATACTGTTGTCAAAGATAAGATCAAAAGCAGAAGATGGATCTTGTGTTATTCTACTTGCTGCATATGCAGTAATCCCTGATCGCAGTGTCAGAACATTTACAGAAGACATACAACCTTGTGTTGCAGGAGCTGCTGAAAACCATTTATCACCTGACAGAGCAATAAACTCCTCATCTCTTCTAGTTGGAACATCTTGAGAGTTGACACTGGTAATATCATCATCTTCATCATTATCATCACCATCGGCATCACTGCTGTTGGTTGAAATATCTGTAGGGGGAGGTATAAATTCTTCATCATTTATATTATCCACCTCCTCTTTGATGTCACTGTCTTCTAATAGATTCCAAATTTGTTCATCACACAAATTTTCTCGACGATTCATGATAGAATTAGAGTAATGTGATGTGAGTATACTAGAGGCTGTTGACTTACTGATCTAATCCCAACAATCAACTCAACATATTTGCTCAAAACGTTTTTGACCTCAACAGCCAACCCAATGCTTTTGCTCAAAATGTTTTTGACCCCAACAGCCAACTCATTGCAGTTGCTCAAAACATTTTAGACCCACACAGATTCAATACGTGAACTGTTCTGAAAATGAAAAGCATATAGGATAAAAGTGTTGTTCAGAATAATGGTAATGTAACTAGTTTGTGTAATAACAAGTAACAAATGATAACTGGAAGCCCAGACCATCATTGTTGTAAAAATATTCTCTACAATTTTTACAAATTATGTCCTATTTGTTATAGATATTGTCATGAAGATGTGGCATATTATCTTTCACCCATCAAATTTTCTTTTGGAGTTAAATATTGGATAAAAAAATATTAAATCTGCATATGAAAGAACTTGTAACTCTGGAGGGCTATGGCCCACTTCATGCTCCTTGGACTTTCAACCTTGCAATGTTGAATGTCTGCAAAAAGCTTTGTGGTCTGCCTGTATCACAAAATCCTCCCCATACAGGTACAAATAGAATCTCTTAACTGCAAATATTATTGCTAGGCATTCTTTTTCAGTGATACTTTTCTTGAGTTTCCTACTTACTCAAGTAATTGGAAATATACCCTCAACAAACTCTTGCAGTAGTGTGCCTCTTAGTCCTTCATCCATTGTATCTGTCCTCACAATGAAAGTCTGGTGCTCTTAATATCTGCGCATTCCTACAGCCTGCTTCAGCCCATCAAATGCCTTTTGTTGAGGTCCTTCTACTTCACACTGTTTGATTATCCCTTCTTCAATAGGTTGGTTGGAAGTTTTGCTATAACTTGTGTAGTTGTTCACACACTTCACTTGTCTTGGTCCTTGGTGGTGATGCATACTGGGTCTTCATCAGCTTTGCTTCATCCATGGCCAAACCTGTGTCCCTTGATGTGTTCTTTCCATGATGCTGTATGAGTTATACATCATCCACAAAATGATCAGTGTTCTTGGATCCAGCTAGCATTTTTACTCTCACCTACTGAAAGCCGCTGCTGAGTTCATTAATCCAAATGTCCTCCTCTGGAACTGGTAACATCCACTTGAAACTATGAAAGCTATCTTCCCCTTTGATGCCTCTTCCATTAGCATCTGCCAATATCCCTTGCTGAAATGAACCTTGGTGAAAAATCTGTTGTTTATAGTTTTACCAACATAGCCTCCTGATCTATCAGTTTGTTACCAAATTTGGTTATAGAATTTAGTTGATGGTAATCCATGTACCTGTTTGATCCATCCTTCCTTACCACACTACAGGCCTCCAGTAACTACAAAACATGCTTCTGCTGCTTGCTTAAGTCACTGTATATGTTGACATCTCTGTTTGTCTTTTCTTCCTTCCGTGGTCAAAGTTCCAACCTGCCCTTATCCAGAATTACTTGGTCCTTATTGGCTTCTTCCTCAAGGATGTTCGCACTGAGGCACCTCTTCTTTAGTGACAACTGCCGCTGCTTCATTCATGTCCCTCTCATTGTAGCCAGTCTGGTTCCCATGAAAAGTCTTCATGAACTTTGTAATAAACATAACCACCTTGACTTCAAAGTCTCTATCCACTTCAACATCAGCTTGTTTGCCTCAGCTGGTAATAACAATAACACAATATGTCCTGCCTTGAACTGATGGTCGCTGGTCCTCTTGCTGTAGTGATGCTTCTGGCTCCTGTACTGCATATAGACTCTGTGGCTAGGTGACCGATTTCTTCCAAGTGACTCTTCAGCTCCAACAGGTACTGGTAGGTGATAAGCACTTTATCTTCACATTCTCCAGTTCATAATTCTTTGAGAATCTGCATTGGTTCTCTCAAGGTCCTTCCATACCTGATTTTTGCCTGAACAGCAAAAATCAGGTGCTTGACTGTGGTACCTCTCAATATGCAGGTAAGATCACAGGTAGCTACCACTTCCAAACCTTTCAGTCTCTCCTGGCACATCTTTTTCATCATAGACTTCCACACACTGTTGAGATTTTACACAATCCATTGTTTCTTGTATAAAAATTGTTAAAAGTTGCTTGGTGCTCATCAAACAGCTCACTGCATGCATCATCTCATAAGTCAACTAGGTTTACTGAGTTACATAGCATTTTCTTGGGAAATCCTACCATGCTGAAAACTTGGAGTAGTATCTCTGCTACCGACTGGGTTTCTATTTTAGGGAGTGCTACTGCCTCTGGGTATCTCAAGAATGTACCTGTTGCCCTCCTCTGACACCAGCAATATAGATCCAACCAGGTCTAATTGCTCCTTTCTTGAATGGCTCTTCCATCAACAATACCTTGCTGGTACAGCCTCTTGGTGCAATCTTCTGGTAAATGTCACAGGACCTGCAAAATCTGGTGATATCCACAACAACTCCTTGCAGTGAAAACTGTTGGCTATATGGTTGACAGCCATTTTAGCTCCAATATGACCACTGATGATAGACTCATGGGCCAGCTTCATCACTTGGGCCCGATATATCTCTAGCACACTAAGATTTGCCCCACTTATTCAGCTACCTTGCCCTGGAAAACACAATATAGTCTGACATTAAAAACTTTTAACTTAAAAGTTCCTTTACCCTTGGTCCTGTATTCTGCATCAGTTTTGGCTCTTGTTCACCACTTGGCTAAACTGAGGTCCTTCTGCCAAGCTTCTTTTAGCTCCTCTGCTCCTAAATGTGGGATGTTAAAAGCTACTACCAGTAGCTTGATGCTGCATTTCTCTTACTGGACATGAGTTATGGTCACAACTACTGCTATCTCAGTACTAGTATTTTCCAAATCCATCCGGGCCTCACTTTCCTCTGCCTTGTCCCTTTGGTTGTCTGTCCCTGCAGCTTTCGCTACCATCTCAGCATAAGTTGTAATTATTTCTGCAAGGTCATTTATACATAGAATATTTCCAAGAACAAGATCATAAATAGGGTTATCTAGGCACACAGCATGTACTGTAGCTTTCTAATAGTACGGTGAGTGTATACATACATAAATCTTTGCATTTGGATATCTACAGATAGCCCTGTCAACAAGTGCACTACGTACAACCTGTATCTCATACGACAGTTACCTTCTCCTTGCCTATTACCTTCACTAACTGGTAAATTACTGTCTCACAGAATTTCTTCCTATATACTTCTTCAGTCCACTTATATCTCTTTAAAAGTGCCCTTTTCAGGGTCTTTATCAAAAGGCATACTAGAAAAGACTAGGCACTCAACTGGTAGTGATGGGCTTAGACAAACAGCCCCCTTGCTCTGTGCAAACCTTTCAAATCTTTCTATGAAAATCTTAATGTCACCATGCTTTTCATGAAATCTTGGTAAGTTTGGCTTTGAAGTGATAATAGGGGAGCTGGTGCTGCTTACCTGTCTCTCATTTTCTGCTTTGAGTTGTATTACTTGGGATTTTTGTTCCCTGTCTTTCACCTTCTTGTTTTTGTCTTTCAGCATCTTGTCTTGCCTCTTCTTTTACTTTCCCTTCTAAAGCTTTCCCTTTCAGCTTCTTTTCTTTGCACTTCACCTTCTGCACTTGCTGCTTCTCTTTGTTGCTCTGTACAAGCTAGGTTCTGTTGCTGGGTTATGAATTCCTTCACTTTTCTGCCGCTTAACCCCACCTCCTTGGCCAGTTCCATAAGCATTTCTATCTCTCTCAATATGCTGAGGTATAGAATATGCAAATTTTTATGCTGACACTAATAAAATAATACCGAATCACTGCCACTACAATCAACGTGGCAAGACCATGTGACAATGAATTCCGCTGAACTGGAAACCTCTCTCTCTCTCTCTCTCTCTCTCTCTCTCTCTCTCTCTCTCTCTCTCTCTCTCTCTCTCTCTCTCTCTCTCTCTCTACGATTATAGCATATAAATGGCCTTACCACAGAAAAAATGTTATGTAATCTTGGTCAATTCAACTTTCCTGGAAACTTCCTGAATAACTAGATTACATAAAACCTCTTAGAAAATTGTACTGGCATGCTGTTAAACATAATGAATGATACAAAATTTCGCTAACATCTTACTAAACAATTATTTTTCCAAAATGAAACTTATACATGAAATTAATGTATTTTCAGCTAAGATGATTGATAACAGGAAATTCAAGATTTCATCTATCCTCGAAAATGAAACAGAGCATGGTGCTAGGAGAACTACATATGGAAAAATTAATAATCTCATAAATTTTTCTTTGATGTTAGGATAAGTAACGCAATGAGTTTTCTTTTCTTTTAAACAATAAGATTTCTTAAAGAGATACCTTTAGAAGATATGTTCTTACCGATGACTTTCTGCTGCAACAAATACAACTCTTGATGGAGAAGATTTCACAAGTAGTGGCTGCAGCAATAAAGCTAGATAAAACTGAGCCAGATGATTGACCTGGAACACAGTCTCAAAACCGTCTTCCGTAGTAGAATGTGGCAGCCCAAAAACTCCTGCATTCAGTGCTAAAATGTCACACCGTCTGTAAAGCGAAAATAATCCTTTTAAATACAAAAACAAGATTCTTCTTGCCAATTGAAATTATTTAATTTTCAAAATTCAAATTATTTAATTTTCAAAATTCAAGTTAACTTTCCTACTCTGACAAAGTCAAAGTCAGCAAGATTTCTGCTATATTTAAAACTGGAGGTGAAGATAATTATGTACCTTTTGATCAAGCCTATGTATTATTTTTGAGATTTATTTCCTTGCATGTGCAAAATGGAATAGTCTATTAAGAGTGTAAAGGCGTCAATCGCCTCTTCATTTCTGCATTAATCACATCATGTATATTACTTGTTATTATTTCATATTTTTATGTCTCTCCATACGTATTATTGTCCGGCCTTTCCGCCGATGTATGTAACCACTTTTGCATGTTTATTGTAACGCAAATTATTCTCATTTATATGTCATATAACAAACATAAATTCTTGCCCAAATGCGTGACATGGGATCCACAGATCAGTGACCACCTTTCCGTCCGCATTCCTCAATGTATACCTGGCTTCTGAAAAATAAATCAGTTAAACCCAGACCTGTCGTCTTGAATCTCACAACTGGTGACCTGAGGAGTGGTAAACATGCAGTTTTGGCCCAGCCATTAACAGACTAAATACGGCCGCATTTACCTTCAGAGAGCCTTTAGTGGACTCAAAATGACGACACATTCTAGGCCTCTGAAAGCTCCTTCCTCAGAGGAACTCCATGCCATTAACAGGCTAATAATGGCGTCCCTGCAAGGGCACGTTTTGGCATTTTGAACGGTTTTGGCCTTCGCCATTCACGACTCACGTCGACCACTCGAATTCTAACACCATTAGCGGACTAAATACAGTGCGTACTGGCGTTTTGGTGTGTGACCGTAAAGATGGCAGAGCCTGAACTACAATGCAAATCCGGAAACATGGAAATCGTCTTCGTGCCCCTTTTGCCCACTAAGCCAGACGCGGTGAAGCTTCCCCCGTTTTCATGCCAGAACACAGTATCTTGGTTTCTGTGCGCTGATGCTCACTTCCACGTGGCGCAAATCAACAAAATCTCTCCATGGCTTGACTCACAGCCAGACAAGGTCACGTACTCGGCCTTGTGAGACCAGCTGATACAAACATATTCCATGCCCGTCTCCAAAAGAGCACAGCGCGCACTAGACCTGTTGACCCAGCCCCTAGGGGAAGCATCACCCAGGGACGCCTAGGATGAACTGCAAGGTCTGGTAACACTGCTGGGCGTCGACGCAGATGGGTGCAGGAAGGAAATCAGCCTGACAAAAGCAATATTTCTGCGGCGTCTCCTGCAGGAGGTGAGGGGCCAAAGTAAAGACGCAGATACCCTTCCCATGGACGAGCTGGTCAACGTAGCACAGAAAATCCATGAGGCCACTAAAGCCTCCAAACACGCTGCCACCCTTGCAGACTGTAGCCTGACGATGACCCAGAAAACATAAATGCGATCTACAGGAGGGCACCGCCAAGGAAGCATAGGGCGCGGACATACTCGGTGTGGTGCTACTTCCACAGGAGATTTGGCCCCAGCACCAGGAACAGCAGATCCCCCTGTTCCTTCACAAAAAACGAGAAGGCGGCCACAAGTAACAGCAGTGGCCATGAAAGACAATGTCTCCCGACCAGCAGGATTCTTCATCAGGGATGAAATACCAAAGCGGTGCCTGCTGGTTGACACGGGGGCTATGCAGTCGGTGTCCCTGCTGTCGGAGGAGGACTACACCTGGACAGCTGACTCCACGCCCTCTCCCTGTTAGCCGCGAATGGAACCCGCGTCCGCTGCTATGGAACCAAGACCCTCACAATCTCCATCTTGGGCCGCAGGTACCATTGGCCTTTCGTCATCGCAGAGGTCAAGTTCACCTCCTGGGCGCCGATTTCCTGGGACACCACGGACTCCTGGTCGACGTCGGCAGGCAACGCCTCCTCGACACCGGAACCTGCCACTCCTGACCATTCTTCACCGTACCAGGGATGCCCACCGTCTGTTTACAGCCTCCAACAATTACGCCGCCCTCCTCCAGGAGTTCCTGGAAGTTTTTAAACCAGAGCTCCGCCAGTTGTCGGGGGCTGAGGCCAAGCACGGCATCTTCCACCACATGACGATAACAGGCCCCCCAACTCATGCCAAGTTCTGTCGCCTGCCCCCCCCAAAAACTACAAGACGCCAAACGGGCTTTCGCTGAGATGGAACAAATGGGCATCTGTACCAAAGCATCAAGCCCATGGGCATCTCCCCTACATATGGTAAAGAAGTCAGATGGCTCCTGGAGGCCCTGCAGAGACTACCGTCATCTGAATTTAGTTACCAAAACAGACCACTACCCCCTGCCGAACATGCAAGACCTGACGAGCACCCTTCACGGGGCCAAGGTCTTCACTAAGATGGACTTGCTTAAATCATACTTTCAGGTTCCTGTGCATCTTGACAACGTTCCGAAGATAGCCATCATCACGCCGTTCGGGATGTACACCTTCTCCTACTCCACCTTCGGCCTCAGGAACACGGGGGTCACATTCCAACGCCTGATGGACACCATCCTGGGGGACCTGCCCTTCTGCGTGTTATGTAGACGACATCCGTATCTTCTCCAGGTCCCCAGAGGAACACCTTCGCCATGTCCGCGCCGTCCTGAAACACCTGCAGGAGAATGGATTAGTCGTCAGGTTCGACAAATGCACATTCGGGGCAGAAAAAATAGATTTCCTCGGGCACGAGATCTCCCCAGCAGGAGTACGCCCCATGGCCTCAATAGTGAAAGCAATAGAAAAGTTTCCGACGCCGCAGACAATCAAGGCCCTTCAAGAGTTCCTCGGCATGGTGAACTACTATCGCCATTTCATCCCAGACATCGCCCACATCATGTATCCCCTGACAGTAGTCCTAAAGGGCAAGCCAAAAACGCTGACATGGGACGCTCCGCAGCAGCAGGCGTTTGAAGAGACGAAGACAGCCCTCGCAAATGCCACCACCTTGACACATCATAACCCCACAACGGCCCTGAGACTCACCACCGATGCCAGCAACATCGCCTGTGGAGCAGTGCTTGAGCAAGTAGTCGACGGCGGCCCCCGGCCTCTAGCCTCCTTCAGTCACAAGCTGTCGCCGGCAGAGACCCATTAGAGTGCCTTCGACAGAATGCTGCTCGCAATCTACCAGGCTGTGTGGCACTTCAAATACCTGCTTGACGGTACTCAATTCACCATCCTCACAGATCAAAAGCCCCTGGTGCACGCATTCGCAAAGGCGGGCGACTCGTGGTCAGCAAGGCAGCAGCGACACTTGGCGGACATCTCCAAGTTTGGTTGCACCATCACCTATGTCCCTGGCAGGAAGAATCCAGTAGCCAATGCCCTGTCATGGGTGAAATCAATTCCCTCCACCTCGGCGTAGCCTACGAGGACCTGGCGAGGGAGCAAGCAGCAGACCTGGAAACGGCAGCCTACAGGATGGCACTGACGGCACTCAAGTGGGAGGATGTGCCCTTGGGAGATTCGGGGGCAACACTTCTCTGCGACACAAGCACCGGCTGCCCCCGCCCCCTGGTCCCCCCCTCTAGGAGGAAGAAGACGTTCAGCATCATTCACAGCCTCTTCCACCCATCAGGGCATACAACGGTGCACCTGATGACAGAAAAGTTCATGTCGCATGACATCAGGAAGGATGCCCGCCAGTGAGCGAGGAGCTGTATCCTGTCCCAAACCAGCAAGATCACAAGGCACACAGAATCAGGCATTGGTGATTTCCCCCAACCTCGTCGGCGCTTCGGCCACATCCACATAGACATCATTGGGCCTCTACCGCAGTCTGGGGGTGCCAGGTACCCAGAGGCAATACCTATGGAGGAGGCATCAACAGCATCCTGTGCAGAAGCCCCCCCTCTCCAGTTGGTTCAGCCACTTTGGGGTGCCAGACAGCATTACTACGGACAGGGGCTCAGCATTCCTGTCAGAACTCTGGGTCTCCCTGGCATGCCTGATGGATACAACACTTCACAGCACGACGGCCTACAACCCCACAGCAAACGGCATGGTAGAGAGGGCACACCCCTCACTGAAGGCAGCTCTAATGGCACGTTGCACCGATGAAAGCTGGAAGGCCCAGCTCCCCTGGGTCCTGCTGGGTCTCCGCACAGAGGACAGATGGCAATGTGTCTCCTGCAGAAAAACTCTATGGAGAAACACTAGCTGTTCCAGGGGAGTTCTTCCCGCCACCAGCTGACAGCACAGATACCCGCCTCCCAAGGTTGAGGGAACTAGCACAGAAGTTCGCACCCTGCCATAAGACCTTCATGGACAGAACCAACACCTACAGCCCAGCCGGCCCCGATTCCTGCACTTATGTCTTCATCAGGATAGACGCCTGTCGCCTGCCCTTGACCAGGCCCTACAGGGCCCTTACCGAGTCATCAACAGGACCCCCAAGGCGTATCTCATCGACATCCACGGCCGGGAGGATTGGGTTTCCATCGACAGGCTGAAACCAGCATTCCTGTTAGACAGCAAAATCCGAGAGGAGGCAGGCAGACGTCCTAGGGTCCCCCCTCAACACGCGCCCTCAGACATACCCGCTTCCCCCCCCCCAACAAGGAGGGGCTGTGGGTGCCCCAGAGGCCGTGCTGTGGAAGATCCAGCAGTCGATGTTGCCCCCCGCCCACAGTTCTCAAAGAGAAGGGGTTGCCTCCTGCTCCCCCGGCGCCTCAGTGATTAATTTTCATGTTATCCAATAATTATCTCTGTAATCATTGTCTAGGGGGGGGGAGTATTTGTAAAGGCGTCAAGCATCTCTTCATTTCTGCATTAATCATGTCATGTATACTACCCGTTATTATTTCATATTTTTATATATCTCTCCATACGTATTATTGTCCGGCCTTTCTGCCGATGTATGTAACCACTTTTGTATGTTTATTGTAACACAAATTATTCTCATTTATATGTCATATAACAAACACAAATTCTTGCCCAAATGTGTGACATGGGATCCGCAGGTCGGTGACCACCTTACTGTCCGCATTCCTCAATGTATACATGGCTTCTGAAAAATAACTCAGTTAAACCCAAACCTGTCGTCTTCAATCTCACAAGAGCCTTCAGAGCAAACTGTGTTCTCAGAACCTTTTGTGATATTTAATGATACTCTGGTATAATTAAATTTCAAAATCTAATTAAATACGGACTAAGAACAAAAACTCATAAAACAATTGTATATTTTAAAGGACAAAGAGACATCCTTTGAACATGCTTTGATACACAACTGTCTCCTTAGTCACATGTTGTTGCAATTTCCTTTCCTTTGCCTGAAATCCCGACATTTTCCATAAAGACACGACAAGAAGGAACTCCGGTTAAAAAAATACTATAATAGCAGTGTATTTATGAAACATAAAAACTGTTCAAGATATTTGTACAGTTTATTTTCAAATACTCTTATAAATTGGAGGTACTCTTTTTTTCAGCACAAGGACATTCACAAATGCACTTGGACACTTCCCGATGACAGTCACAGAAACCAAATAGATCACATAAGCTGAAAAGAATGCTGGGGAATGTTAGGGACTATAAAGCAGCAAGCTCCAGAAGTATCCACCAACTTATCATTGCCACACTGAAAATGAAAGTAAAATTACCCGACAAAAAAGCTGACTAGGTGTCATATAATGAGGTTTCTTGAAGATTAAGGTAACAAAAAACATTGCAATTCTAGGGACCATATCTAATGAAGAGCAGGCAATCAATGAGGACTGAATTAACATCGGGAATGTATATCAATCTGCTGAGAAAGAAGTACTGTACCAGGATATGATTTAACTACAGGGAAACCTTGGATATCGAATGAGACCTGGGATCCAATAGACAATAGAGAAGTGCAAAAGTGACTTGCAAAATATTTTGGGTAGGAGATAAAGAATACATGGTAGAACATGCTAAGTACCTGAGTCTTGATAATGAAGTCAAATGATACACAAACGAGATAAAGAATTTCTGTAAAAACGGCTGATGATACAGATAATGACATGTGCAGTATTCAAGAAATGAAAGATGATGAAAGATATAAGTGGTGGAATTTCACAGGGGACCTGGTGTTACATGGCATTGCAGGTGATGATGATAATTTCATGTAACTGAGGACACTATATCAGCTTTACCTTTTTGTATATAGCTACTTAGGAGGGAAGCCAATGTCTCTCCACCTATTTGGAGACCATTGCAAAGCAGGGTACTTTAGTAGATGCATGTTCCTAACTTGGATTAAGTCTAGTACAAGCCTCATAGATGTGTTCAGTGAAGATTATCTGTTATGGTTAGAACCATCAATCCCATACCATTAATTATGTCAATGAGCTCACTAATTATATGGACCATCATGAGGGGAAATATCCATGTACTTTTCACTGTATCACCAACCAGAAGATTCGTTACCTCATGCCTATATCCTATGGTTTCCAAGATGACTATGCACACTTATCCTGTTACATTAGATTAGAAAGCTCTCAAAGTAGTGATTCTCCTTTGCTTGGGAAAAGTACCTCTGATGCCAGTTCTTTAGCTGTGATGCTGCCCCTACACCTGTTTTAAGGACTTTCTAGAGCCTGAGTACAATAAACGCATCAGGAGGATATTAATTGTACTTTCTACATCATTCAAAACACAATACAATTAGAAATATTACCCTTTCATTTGGAACTTTTGTACTACTGTATTACATTCCTCGTCTTGCATTTTGCAAATATTCACAAGTTCTATGCACAATAAAGTAAATTATTAATAAATGAACCCAATACAGTATACTTCACCTGCCCTAGAAATAGAACAGGATAAAGTGGTGCAGTGAGTAGGATAGCACAAGGATAAACTGGCACAGTGAACACAAATATGGTTCTTCAAAGCAGATAATGATGCAACCATGACTGAAGTAGCAAACTTGGTGCAGAACAACTGCAACAAGGAAAAGAAATTTTAAAAATTGGGAAAGAGAAGGAAGCAGAGTATGAGTGTATGGAAGAAGAAAGAAAACCACAAAGTTGGCAAATATGAGCAAAAGGAAAGGCACATTGTCTATCACATGACTGCTCAAGTACTGGTTAAAAAATAGTAAGTTGTAAAAGTAAGTTGTATTTTTCATAGGTATACAAACCACAGTTTTTTATACTGGATTATCCTTCAGCACAGCTGGAGCGGTCATTAAACTTGGTAACAAGGGGAGTGAGCAGGTGTAAGAATTTACACATGATTACTGTATTATTAAATTTAAATTTACACTTCTTGCCTCATTCCCTTAAAGATTCTTTTATCATTTATCCTCATTAACATTTTGTTTGCTAACATTATAAATTAACTCCTTTTGTTTTGCACATATTAATCCTTTTCTCTTAGTTGTTCTTCCAATATGCTGTAATACCACTGTGTCCCTGCTGCAATGTGAATTTTTAGAGGAGCCGTAGTAAAGATAAAGCTCCAAGTAAAGATAAAGCTCCAAGTAAAAAAACAAATGAACAACGATTTAGCTCGAGCTTCTGATCGCGAAAAAATTGAATCCTTGCTTCAACTTACAAGTGGCAACAAAGCTACTGTGGGTCCCCACTTACTTGCAGATCACCAGTCGTGGTTTCAGTGACTCACGGGTTTTTCTGTTGAACTTATCTTCAAATATATCGTGGAAAATGCATTTATAAATTTTTTTGCAGAGCAATATTAACTAAATTACTGTATTTTCATCTTATTTTCATGACTAAATACATTTTTTTATGATAAAAAATGATTTACTAATTTTCAAATATTAATAATATTTTAAACAGCAAAATATCAATAAAATGGTAAATTAAAATTCTGCAAAATCACAAAACAGCTTACCAATGTACAATCACCCAAAAAAGTTTTGCAACATGCTTAAAAACTTTTCGGACAACAGCTTATAATAGCGACATCTGGTGCTATTTGGCAACTCAGTTGTAAACGCGTGAAACAACTGAACACTAGTGGTGGGTCCGAGAAATTACCTGCAGTTTCCCTTAAACAGGGCTTTTTCTGATACTGCTTACTGTTGTCATATTTTACTTAATTAAAGGATGTTACTATAATACTTCTGAGGTCATCGCTGTTCTTATGTTTTCATATTTTCATCTCCAACTGCCATCACTATCGTTGTTTTATCTCCTTCATATGTGTGAACTTTGTAGACAAAGGCCTACGACTATTACAAGTTGAACTATTAGTCTTATTAACCCTTTAATGCCGAAGCCCTATTTTCAAAAACGTCTCCTGTATGCCGGCGGCCTCCGAGAGGTAGCGCCGAAGCGGAAAAAAAGTTTTTTAAAAAAATCACAGCGTGCTTAGTTTTCAAGATTAAGAGTTTATTTTTGGCTCCTTTTTTTCTCATTGCCTGAAGTTTAGTATGCAATCATCAGAAATGAAAAAAAATATCATTATCATATATAAATATTGGAATATATGACAGCGAAAAAAAAACTCGTATATAATTGTATACAAATCGCGCTGTAAGCAAAACGGTTAAAGCTAATGAGATAAATTTTTTTAGTTGTATTGTACACTAAATTGCGATGATTTTGGTATATAACAGATTTTAAAACGATTAAAGCAACACAGAGAAAATATTATCACAAAATGATGCATGAATTCGTAATGCTCGGACGTAAAAAAAAGTTTTTTTCAAAAATTCACCAAAACTCAAAATATTGTGCTAGAGACTTTCCAATTGTTCCAAAATGAAGGAAATTGATTGAATATTACTAGACTGTAAGTTTTTTAGCTTACAATTGCATTTTTGAACCATTTCGATCGAGTTAAAGTTGACCAAAGGTTGATTTTTTCTATTTATCGATATTTATATAAAAATATTACAAAACGGTGAAGAGCTAAAAGAATGAAATATTTTTTGTTGTATTCTACATGAAATTGCGCACATTTTGATGTATAACACTTTATGTAATGAATAATATGAAACGGCGAAAAATTATTATGGCAGCTGACTCAAGAAATGACATGATTTTTACTGTTTGTTGTAGAATGATGCTAAATGATTGATTGTTACTAGAATGTCTGGCCTACGGAGCGTTTTTTCGAAGGAAAAGTTTTTTTCAAAAAATATTCACCAAAAATCGAAATATTGTGCTAGAGACTTTTGACTGTTTGTTGTAGAATGAAGGTAAATGATTGATTGTTGCTAGAATGTAAGAAATATTGTCTGGCCCTACGGTTGCGTTTTTCGAGCATTTCGGTCGAGTCAAAGTTGACCGAATGTTAAAATTTTGTCAGTTATCGTGATTTCAATGAAAATATTAAAAAACTGTGAAGAGCTAAAGGAATGATTTATTTTTTGTTGTATTCTACATGAAATTGCACACATTTTGATGTATAACACTTTATGTAACGAATAATATGAAACGGCGAAAAAATTACGGCAAGGTGACTCAAGAAATGACAGGATTTTCAGCGGAGTCTGCGCGCACGGAGCGAAGGAAAATTTTTTTTCAAAAATTCACCAAAAATCGAAATATTGTGCTAGAGACTTTCCGTTTGTTGTAGAATGAAGGTAAATGATTGATTGTTACTAGAATGTAAGAATTTTGGCCTACGGTTGCGTTTTTCGAGCATTTCGGTCGAGTCAAAGTTGACCGAATGTTAAAATTTTGTCAGTTATCGTGATTTCAATGAAAATATTAAAAAACTGTGAAGAGCTAAAGGAATGATTTATTTTTTGTTGTATTCTACATGAAATTGCGCACATTTTGATGTATAACACTTTATGTAACGAATAATATGAAACGGCGAAAAAATTACGGCAAGGTGACTCAAGAAATGACAGGATTTTCAGCAGAGTCAATTTTGGCCTTTTGCGTTTTCGAGCATTTCGGTCGAGTTAAAGGAGAAAATATTAAAAAACTGGAAGAGCTAAAAATTTTTTTCAAAAAATTCACCAAAAATCGAAATATTGTGCTAGAGACTTTCCGTTTGTTGCAGAATGAAGGTAAATGATTTCTTGTTACTAGAATGTAAGAATTTTGGCCTACGGTTGCGTTTTTCGAGCATTTTTCGGTCGAGTCAAAGTTGACCGAATGTTAAAATTTTGTCAGTTATCGTGATTTCAATGAAAATATTAAAAACTGTGAAGAGCTAAAGGAATGATTTATTTTTGTTGTATTCTACATGAAATTGCGCACATTTTGATGTATAACACTTTATGTAACGAATAATATGAAACGGCGAAAAAATTACGGCAAGCTGACTCAAGAAATGACATGATTTTCAGCGGAGTCCGCACATTTTGATGTGTAACGAGCGAAGGAAAAAGTTTTTTTTTCAAAAATTCACCAAAAATCGAAATATTGTGCTAGAGACTTTCCGTTTGTTGCAGAATGAAGGTAAATGATTTATTGTTACTAGAATGTAACAATTTTGGCCTACGGTTGCGTTTTTCGAGCATTTCGGTCGAGTCAAAGTTGACCGACTGTTAAAATTTTGTCAGTTATCGTGATTTCAATGAAAATATTAAAAAACTGTGAAGAGCTAAAGGAATGATTTATTTTTGTTGTATTCTATATGAAATTGCGCACATTTTGATGTATTACACTTTATGTAACGAATAATATGAAACGGCGAAAAATTACGGCAAGGTGACTCAAGAAATGACAGGATTTTCAGCGTGCTAGACTCAGTTGCAGAATGAAGGTAAATGATTTATTGTTACTAGAATGTAACAATTTTGCGCGCGGAGTGAGGGAAATTTTTTTTATCGTGAAAAATTCACCAAAAATCGAAATATTGTGCTAGAGACTTTCCGTTTGTTGTAGAATGAAGGTAAATGATTGATTGTTACTAGAATGTAAGAAGTTTGGCCTAAAAATCGTTGCGTTTTTTGTTGCGAGCATTTCGGTCGAGTTAAAGTTGACCGAATGTTAAAATTTTGTCAGTTATCGTGATTTCAATGAAAATATTAAAAAACTGTGAAGAGCTAAAAGAATGATTTATTTTTTGTTGTATTCTACATGAAATTGCGCACATTTTGATGTATAACACTTTATGTAACGAATAATATGAAACGGCGAAAAAATTACGGCAAGGTGACTCAAGAAATGACAGGATTTTCAGCGGAGTCCGCGCGCGCGCGGAGCGAGGGAAATTTTTTTTTTTCAAAAATTCACCAAAAATCGAAATATTGTGCTAGAGACTTTCCGTTTGTTGTAGAATGAAGGTAAATGATTGATTGTTACTAGAATGTAAGAATTTTGGCCTACGGTTTCGTTTTTCGTGCATTTCGGTCGAGTCAAAGTTGACCGAATGTTAAAATTTTGTCAGTTATCGTGATTTCAATGAAAATATTAAAAAACTGTGAAGAGCTAAAGGAATGATTTATTTTTTGTTGTATTCTACATGAAATTGCACACATTTTGATGTATAACACTTTATGTAACGAATAATATGAAACGGCGAAAAAATTACGGCAAGCTGACTCAAGAAATGACATGATTTTCAGCGGAGTCCGCGCGCGCGGAGCGAAGGAAAAATTTTTTTTCAAAAATTCACCAAAAATCGAAATATTGTGCTAGAGACTTTCCGTTTGTTGCAGAATGAAGGTAAATGATTTATTGTTACTAGAATGTAAGAATTTTGGCCTACGGTTGCGTTTTTCGAGCATTTCGGTCGAGTCAAAGTTGACCGACTGTTAAAATTTTGTCAGTTATCGTGATTTCAATGAAAATATTAAAAAACTGTGAAGAGCTAAAGGAATGATTTATTTTTTGTTGTATTCTACATGAAATTGCGCACATTTTGATGTATAACACTTTATGTAACGAATAATATGAAACGGCGAAAAAATTACGGCAAGCTGACTCAAGAAATGACATGATTTTCAGTGGAGTCCATTTGCGGAGCGAAGGCTAGAATGTAAGAAGTTTGGCCTACGTTGTAAAGTTTGATTTCAATGAAAATATTAAAAACTGTGAAGAGCTAAAAGAATGATTTATTTTTTGTTGTATTCTACATGAAATGCGCACATTTCAAAAATTCACCAAAAATCGAAATATTGTGCTAGAGACTTTCCGTTTGTTGCAGAATGAAGGTAAATGATTTCTTGTTACTAGAATGTAAGAATTTTGGCCTACGGTTGCGTTTTTCGAGCATTTCGGTCGAGTCAAAGTTGACCGACTGTTAAAATTTTGTCAGTTATCGTGATTTCAATGAAAATATTAAAAAACTGTGAAGAGCTAAAGGAATGATTTATTTTTTGTTGTATTCTACATGAAATTGCGCACATTTTGATGTATAACACTTTATGTAACGAATAATATGAAACGGCGAAAAAATTACGGCAAGCTGACTCAAGAAATGACATGATTTTCAGCGGAGTCCGCGTGCGCGGAGCGAAGGAAAGTTTTTTTTTAAAAATTCACCAAAAATCGAAATATTGTGCTAGAGACTTTCCGTTTGTTGTAGAATGAAGGTAAATGATTGATTGTTGCTAGAATGTAAGAAGTTTGGCCTACGGTTGTGTTTTTCGAGCATTTCGGTCGAGTCAAAGTTGACCGAATGTTAAAATTTTGTCAGTTATCGTGATTTCAATGAAAATATTAAAAAACTGTGAAGAGCTAAAAGAATGATTTATTTTTTGTTGTATTCTACATGAAATTTTGATGTATACATTTTGATGTAATAACACTTTATGTAACGAATAATATGAAACGGCGAAAAAATTACGGCAAGGTGACTCAAGAAATGACAGGATTTTTTTCGTGCATTTCGGTCGAGTCAAAGTTGACCGAATGTTAAAATTTTGTCAGTTATCGTGATTTCAATGAAAATATTAAAAAACTGTGAAGAGCTAAAGGAATGATTTATTCTCAAAATTTTTGATGTATAACACTTTATGTAACGAATAATATGAAACACCAAAAATCGAAATATTGTGCTAGAGACTTTCCGTTTGTTGTAGAATGAAGGTAAATGATTGATTTATTGTTACTAGAATGTAAGAATTTTGGCCTACGGTTTCGTTTTTTTCGGTGCATTTCGGTCGAGTCAAAGTTGACCGAATGTTAAAATTTTGTCACATTATCGTGATTTCAATTTTCAGAAAATATTAAAAATTGTGCTAGAGACTTTCTGTAGAATGAAGGTAAATGATTGATTGTTGCTAGAATGTAAGAAGTTTGGCCTAGCTAAATTTCAATGGAATGATTTATTTTTTGTTGTATTCTACATGAAATTGCGCACATTTTGATGTATAACACTTTATGTAACGAATAATATGAAACGGCGAAAAAATTACGGCAAGGTGACTCAAGAAATGACATGATTTTCAGCGGATTCCGCGCGCGGAGCGAAGGAAAGTTTTTTTTCGAAAATTCACCAAAAATCGAAATATTGTGCTAGAGACTTTCCGTTTGTTGCAGAAATAAGGTAAATGATAGATTGTTACTACAATGTAAGAATTTTGGCCTACGGTTAAGTTTTTCGATCATTTCGGTCGAGTCAAAGTTGACCGAATGTTAAAATTTTGTCAGTTACCGTTATTTCAATGAAAATATTAAAAAAACTGTGAAGAGCTAAAGGAATGATTTACTTTTTGTTGTATTCGATATGAAATTGCGCACATTTTGATGTATAACACTTTATGTAACGAATAATATGAAACGGCGAAAAAATTACGGCAAGCTGACTCAAGAAATGACATGATTTTCAGTGGAGTCCGCGCGAGCAAAAATTCACCAAAAATCGAAATATTGTGCTAGAGACTTTCCGTTTGTTGCAGACATGATTTTCAGCGAAAGAATGAAGGTAAATGATTTCTTGTTACTAGAATGTAAGAATTTTGGCCTACGGTTTGCGTTTTTCGAGCATTTCGGTCGAGTCAAAGTTGACCGACTGTTAAAATTTTGTCAGTTATCGTGATTTTAATGAAAATATTAAAAAACTGTGAAGAGCTAAAGGAATGATTTATTTTTAGTTGTATTCTACATGAAATTGCGCACATTTTGATGTATAACACTTTATGTAACGAATAATATGAAACGGCGAAAAAATTACGGCAAGCTGACTCAAGAAATGACATGATTTTCAGCGGAGTCCGCGCGCGCGGAGCGAAGGAAAGTTTTTTTTCAAAAATTCACCAAAAATCGAAATATTGTGCTAGAGACTTTCCGTTTGTTGTAGAATGAAGGTAAATGATTGATTGTTGCTAGAATGTAAGAAGTTTGGCCTAAATCGGTTGCGTTTTTTTGTTGTAGAGCATTTCGGTCGAGTTAAAGTTGACCAAATGTTAAAATTTTGTCAGTTATCGTGATTTCAATGAAAATATTAAAAAACTGTGAAGAGCTAAAAGAATGATTTATTTTTTGTTGTATTCTACATGAAATTGCGCACATTTTGATGTATAACACTTTATGTAACGAATAATATGAAATGACAGCGAAAAAATTACGGCAAAATGGTGACTCAAGAAATGACAGGATTTTCTGTGAAGAGCTAAAGGAATGATTTATTTTTTGTTGTATTCTATGAAATTGCGCACATTTGATGTATAACACTTTATGTAACGAATAATATGAAACGGGAAATTTTTTTTCAAAACATGATTTTCACCAAAAATCGAAATATTGTGCTAGAGACTTTCCGTTTGTTGTAGAATGAAGGTAAATGATTGATTGTTACTAGAATGTAAGAATTTTGGCCTACGGTTTTGTTTTTCGTGCATTTCGGTCGAGTCAAAGTTGACCGAATGTTAAAATTTTGTCAGTTATCGTGATTTCAATGAAAATAATAAAAAACTGTGAAGAGCTAAAGGAATGATTTATTTTTTGTTGTATTCTACATGAAATTGCCCACATTTTGATGTATAACACTTTATGTAACGAATAATATGAAACGGCGAAAAAATTACGGCAAGGTGGCTCAAGAAATGACAGGATTTTCAGCGGAGTCCGCGCGCGCGAAAAAAAAGTTTTTAAAAATTCACCAAAAATCGAAATATTGTGCTAGAGACTTTCCGTTTGTTGCAAAATGAAGGTAAATGATTGATTGTTACTAAATGTAAGAATTTTGGCCTACGGTTTTGTTTTTCGTGCATTTCGGTCGAGTCCAAAATGTTAAAATCGAAATATAGTGCTAGAGACTTTCCGTTTGTTGCAAAATGAAGAAATGACAGGATTTTCAGAAGGAAAAGTTTTTAAAAAATTCACCAAAATCGAAATATAGTGATTGAATATAAAGGATTGAATATTAGAGTTTTTTGCTTACCCAAAAGAGACCCAAGTAAAAAAAAATATATATATATATATATATATATATATATATATATATATATATATATATATATATATACACTATATATATATATATATAGACATTCATACATACACACATATAAATTATATTGTTTTTTTACTTTGTTACGAAAACATAACTAAAAGGAATGGTTGTGAAAAACTTTGTTTTTGCATAAAACGAAATAATATACAAAACACCAATGAATACAGATATATAAAAACTTGTAATAAATATAAAACTAAAAATAAATTCAATGCAGAATACTCACTCGTAAATATAAAACTAAAAATAAATTCAATGCAGAATACTCACTCGTAATCCTGACTCTTCGTTCTGTTCTTGTTTTCTCCCTCCTCCATTGAAGAGTCTTGCAATTTTTTCCTCCCGACATGACGAGGCACAAGCGGAGGAGGGAGACGCGCGCCCTTACTGCTGGTGGGGCGCACTTCAGCAGCTCGCTGCGCCCTCCGGTGTCGCTCGGGCAGGCGCACTCCAGTATATAACCGCATTGTGGTATTTGCGGTTACACTCCTCGAACCTGCAAAGTGCTACCTTGCAGGTGCGACACACATACCGGCTGTCTCTCCTTTTGCCATTCATATGGCACAACCGGCACCATTTCTGTTTGCCCCCTTCTTTGAGCTCCAGTGTGTGATCTCCTGGCTACAGCCGACACACAGGGTCGACTACCCGACGGGACACTGGAATGCGAAGGGCGGCGGCATCTTCAAAGGCGGCGGCATCATCAAGGTCAGCGGCAGCAGGGGCGGCGTCGGCAGGATCAGGAATTCTGAGGTTGGCCCACCTAGCGACATCTGCCCTTTCCTCTCGGGGCAGAGCTGGAGCTCGGGGCAGGGGGGCGGCGTTGGAAGGCCACTCCTCTGGGTCGAAGTTTATGAGGGCATTCGCAGCCACCTCAAGAAACTGGATGCGGGTCAACCTCCGAGCGTCCGAATTATACCCACAGTAAATGATGTAGGCATTCTGGAGGGCCAACTGAAGGAGGTATTTGAGGAGCTTCTGTGTCCACCTCCTGGTTCTCCTGGCGAAGGGATAATACTGGATGAGTTGATCAAAGAGATCAACTCCTCCCATGTGCCTGTTGTAGTGCCCGATGACAGTAGGGCGTTGGACACGAAACTCCTCATACGTAACTCGGCCCTGCCGACGTGTCTTCTTCCGCTGAATGATCTCTTCTTGGATGGGCTCATGACTCGTCGTAATCATGGGCACGAGTCGGACCCCCTTCCAACAGATGACGAAGACATCTCCCTTCCGCCGCCACTCTGTCTCTCCTCTTGCCAGGTGTTGCGGCTGGCTAGCAAACCTCTGGAGGACATTCGGGGCCCCACGCACCAACCGAAGGGACCACTGACGTGCACACCTGCTTCATACAGTTCCTGGGCCAGGGATACCGAGTTATAATAATTATCCATAAACAGGTGGTATCCCTGGTTACGAAAACGATTCACAAGACCGAAGACAGTGTCACGCAGCGTGGAGAAGACCCCAGAATACACCAAGAAGTCCACGACGTATCCAGTGTTGGCTTCCGTAATGAAAAATAACTTCACACCATATTTCTTTGGCTTCTTGGGGTTGTACACTTTTATACTTAGACGCCCTTTGTATGGCATCATACCCTCATCCAAAGAAAGGTTCTGGGAAGGAACCACGAGAGTCTGGCACCGTTCACGAATGAACTCCAACACTGGGCGGACTAAGATGAGGCGGTCGGGGTTATTCCGGGGTATAGCCCTTCGGTTGAAGGCGTTGAAATACCTGTCCAACGCCAGGAAACTATCACGGGGCATAATGCCGGCCACATTGGGCGTACTTAAAAAAAAATTCCGCCTCCAATATTGCCTGACGTCGGCAGCAGGCATCATTCCAAAAAATATGTGGAGCCCCAAAAAATGCGCCATATCCGTGAGGTTGCAGCCCCGCCAGCGATGCGACAACGTCGTCTGCAGTTCCTCACGGCAGTACCGAGCGTAATCTGCCGTCTCCGCAACAAGGAATTCCAGCAATTCCCGCGTCAGGAAAGCTGAATGAACCCCAGTGTCGTGAGAGGCACAGGGACGGTCAGTCCAGGTACTGCCGTGAATGGGTGCATGTTAGGTGGGGTGGGGTCCTCCAACCACCCCTCATCACTTTCAGATGAACGGCCTTCACCCGAGCTGCCGCGACGTTGCGACCTTCTACGGGTTTGCGCACGCGCACGTGCACAGGCACGTCTTCGCACTCCCACACTCCCAGCTGGGCTGTCTCCTTCACTTTCGCCATCACTTTCGGTATTGTCCCCACCAGCCACAATCGGGGCATCCTCCTCCTCCTCCAACTCACTCTCTCCCTCATACACACTAAAACCACTGAACTCTAGTTCACTTTCCTCCTGTGGATCCTGTACGTACATTGGGGGCAAATACTCATCATCGCTGACATCAGGCATGATGTCCTCATCGCTCGATGACCAGCTACCACCGAAATCAGGACTTCCCACCTGCTCTCGATCGAGCTCCGACAAGTACTCATCTATGTCCTTTTGTTGGAGGCCTCCCAAATGTTTTCGGATGCCCCTCAGGACACCCCGATGCTTCCTAGGGGTCATAAAAGGAATGGGATGTGGTCCTTGGTTGCCATAGGTCACACGTGGCCGCACAACACGGCGTTGAGAAGCTGGGTCATCTTGGGTGCTTGGTCCCTCTCCAGCATCCCAGTCTAAAACTCGCCTCACACGCTCACTTCCGACGGGCAGTATGCGCCTTTCACAGTCCTGACGCCTTTGTGACATCTCTGCAAACGTCCTGTTGCAGCACGAATACGCAAACACTCGCCAAAGTTCTGCAAATCACGTCTGCGTCAAAATATCGCTCCCGCAAGGTCCGACGCTGATGCTATCTGGTGTGAGAAGGAGGGAATTCGCGCATGCGCGTCTGGGTGACGCTCAGAAACAAAACAACAGCTGGATCCGTGAACTCCCAGCATCCCTCAAGGCGCGTGATTTGAAACCTTCCGCAAACTAGGCCTATAATTATTTTTCCGCGAATATTTAAAAAAAAAGCATTTTCAGTCGACGTTTGCGACGTCCACTCGGCATTCGACAGACAATTTTAGTCGACGTTTGCGATGTCCAATAGGCGTTTAAGGGTTAACATCTTTTGTAAAGATTTCCTTCACATTATTATTAATTAACTTTTCGAATGACTAAGCCTATGTATATTGTGAACTAGTGAAACTTAATATAAAATATACTGAACTAGACTAACAGATTTCACGTCTATTTTTGTAATACATAGAATATAATCATACACACACACACACACACACACACACATATATATATATATATATATATATATATATATATATATATATATATATATATATATATATATATATATATATATATATATTCTCGTTTCTTTCATTGCTACTTAGGCCTATCATTTTGATGCCTTTTATGAAGTTAACTGAATATATAACGCCTATTTTTGCATTTCTTATTATCTAAGTTTCTAAAGAATTAAAATTAGCTAGAAGTTCAACATTAATTTAGTTAATGCTAGATGCCAGCAGTGAAGAAGACTACCATGCTCATCAGTGGAGAATGTCTCCTCCTCATCGCAAAAGATGACTCGTACAGAAATCATCGGCCACTGGATTATATTATAACGCAAACCCTAGCCTCTATTCATTGTGTTTTGCTGATGTGAAGTGTTTCTTGGCAGGAGTATGATTAAATAATATCTTGGTCTCATATAGCCTGTTACGGACGGTTTGAGCAGCAACTTGAAGGGAGAGCGTAATGTTCTCTCTTTATAGCAACATCGGTTGTAGGGGGGAGTTAGGCGGAGCTCCTTCAGTGATCTTCCGATGATGATCTTTAACAGTAGTGCAACAATGGGGTTGTCCTCCAGTTTGTACAGTGAATTTATCATGTTTCCTCGTTCTCTCTGTTGTTGTATCCCTCTATACATGGTTGTTTTATTTATGCTAAGCTGCCGAGCAATATCTACGATAGAAACATTAGTCTTATGCAAGCTAATGATTGTGGTGCGGCTTAGTCTGTTGCCCATCTTATCGGTGCAAGTGACGAGACAGTTTAAACTTTTCCTGCCCGAATGTGGAGTCACACGATAACATACAACATTATGAGATTTTTTCTTTTGTTTTTGACAACGATGATGGTTGAATTCTTTCTTTCTTTCTTTATATATAATTTCATTGATGGTTATTCAATATTATTTTATTAGTCAATAAGCTTTTATCTGGATTCAAAATATAGTTTCTTCTTTGACTCTTTTGCCCAATCATCTGAAGTGAAAATTTTCAAAATGTTTCGTCATTTTTCGTAATATGAATTTTTCACTCACCATTCTTTTTTTATATTGTTAACCGTATGATTAATAACCAAAATCGAATAAGAAAATTACATTTCATTGTAAATATCAAAAGAACAAATTACTGTTAGGTGAACGAAAACTTCTGGAACATGTTGCAAAACATTTTTGAGTGACTGTACATAAACATCTCAGTTCAACCTCTCTCTCTCTCACTGAGATAAGAGAGAGAGATTTTTATGCATATGTAACATGCGTTTATTTGTTTTGTATGATAAATAAATGATTTACTAATTTTCAAATATTAATGTTATTGTAAGAACAGCAAAATATAATTTAATTCGTTTTTCCCAATCTTTTTCTGTCTCTAACTTTAGGAGGAGGGATGAAGGCCTGTCAAGCACTTGACATATTGACATCTGAAGGGGGCAGCACCTGGGCAAAATCTTTCTTTCTAGATAGACAGATAGATAGACAGACAGGAAGGGAGAGTGGATGATAGATATAAATTTTTTAACCAATGTAAACATGACTCAGTTTGGCACTTCTCTCTCTCTCTCTCTCTCTCTCTCTCTCTCTCTCTCTCTCTCTCTCTCTCAGTACTTTATATATCCTTTATTGAAATATGAATTACTGTATCATTAAAAATATGAAACTCCAGAAAGCTAACACAGCCATCATTGAATGAGTGCATACATACATAAGTACGTTACAATTTTTTTCACTGGCTGGAGGAGTTGGAATTAGCCAATCAGAGAGCTTGTAGCAACCCCCTCTCTCCATCATGACACTCTGTTAGCTGGAAGAATTGGAAACAGCCAATCACAAAGCTTGTAGCTCAGATGCTTTGTGTATAAGTATTCAGAGGGTGAGTTGTATTTCTCTCTCTCTCTCTCTCTCTCTCTCTCTGAGATAAGAGAGAGAGATTTTTTATGCATATGTTTATCTGTTTTGTATGATAAATATATGATTTACTAATTTTCAAATATGATATTTTAATGATAAAATAAAGTTTGTTCATACTTACCTGGCAGATATATATATAGCTGTATTCTCCGAATCCGACAGAATTTCAAAAACTCGCGGCACACGCAGTGTGGCCAGGTGATTAGTACCCATTCCCGCCGCTGGGAGGCAGGTATCGGGAACCATTCCCATTTTCTATTCAGATTTTCTAGTGCCACTGTCTCCTGAGGGGAGGTGGGTGGGCACTATGATTATATATATCTGCCAGGTAAGTATGAACAAACTTTATTTTATCATTAAAATATCATTTTGTTCATGAGACTTACCTGTCAGATATATATAAACTGAATCCCACCATTGGAGGTGGGAAGAGACAGAATAGGATTTAGGAAACAAATAAATGTAGGCGATTGACGCCTTGGTTCCTTACCTGTTAGCATAGCTGACTTCGTGGTTACTGTCACCCAAGCCTGCTTCTGCTTTACTAGAGTCTCCAGCAAGGTAGTGACCTATATAGCTGGTGAGTTCTAGATGATCTGTCCACGGGGGCATGACCACAAAGGGACTAGATCATATGACCATACTGAGAGGGCAAAAGGAGCAACGACCAACCACCTGACCAAGCCTATCTAAGTCATTAAACCTAACATACGCTAACAACTGGGACGTCCACCTCCGGTGGCCAACCCAACAACCAAAAACACAAAAAACAAGATTAAAAATACTTCCTAACCTCTAAAGGATAGGATGAGTATTGCTCTCTGCCCCCAACATTGTGTCTGTGGAAACGTATGGTCCTAGCGAAGAGTAGTCTTCGTAAGTCGTCTTCATGTCCCGCAAGTAATGTGAAGCAAACACTGAATTGCTTCGCCAGAAGGTGGTACCCAGAAGATCGTTAAGGGACATGTTCTTCTGGAAAGCCACTGAAGTCGCAATGGCTCTCACTTCATGAGCCTTGACTTTCAGAAGTCTCATGTCGCTGTCTTGGCAGGTAGAATGAGCCTCTTTGATTGTACTTCTTAAAAAGAATGCCAGAGCATTCTTGGACATCGGTAAGTCAAGTCTTCTAACAGAACACCACAGATTGTCTGATGGGCCTCGACTTCCTTTCATCCTGTCTAGGTAGAATTTGAGAGCCCTGACAGGGCACAGGACTCTCTCTGACTCTTGCCCAAGAATTTCTGTCATACCCTTGATCTCAAAACTCTTGGGCCAAGGGTTTGAAGGATTTTCATTCTTGGCGAGAAACATAGGGCTTAGGGAGCATACAGCATTGAGCCCTCTAAAGCCTATGTGCTTGCTGATGGCTTGAACTTCACTAACTCTCTTTGCCGTCGCCAGAGCAGTTAGGAAAATAGCCTTCCTTGTCACATTCTTGAGAGATGCCGACGAAAGAGGCTCGAATGTACTTGACATTAAAAATTTTAGAACGACATCCAGGTTCGAGGAAGGCGTCCTGGGTTGAGGCACCTTAACAGTCTCAAAGGATCTCAATAGATCATGAAGATCCTTGTTGTCGGCTAAGTCTAGACCTCTATGTTGAAGACTGCCGACAGCATACTTCTATAGCCTTTAATTGTTGAAACTGCCAGCTTTTCCTTCTCTCGGAGATGAAGCAGGAAGTCTGCTATCTGCGGCACAGAGGTCGTGGTTGAGGAAATCCCTTTGCTTCTGCACCATTTCCTGAAATTGGCCCACTTAGATTGGTATACCACATTGGAGGAGGGTCTCCTGGCGTTGGCGATAGCCCTTGCCACTGCTCTCGAAAACCCCTCGCTCTTGCCAACTTTGTGATAGTCTGAATGCAGTTAGACTCAGAGCGGGGAGGTTTTTGTGGTACCTTTCGAAATGGGGCTGCCTGAGCAGATCTACTCTCAGGGGAAGCGTCCTTGGGAAGTCCACCAGGAAGGCCATGACCTCTGTGAACCATTCTGCCGCTGGCCAAAAGGGGGCGATCAACGTCATCCTCGTCCCTTCCGACGCTGAGAACTTCCTGAGTACCTCCCCCAGAATCTTGAAGGGAGGAAAAGCGTAGAGATCCATTCCCTTCCAGTCCCAGAGGAGGGCATCTACTGCTACTGCTCCTGGATCTAGAACGGGAGAGCAGTATAGCGGGAGCCTCTTTGTCCTGGACGTTGCGAAGAGATCCACCAAGGGACGTCCCCATAACCTCCACAGCTCCTGACACACCCCCTCGTGAAGGGTCCACTCGGTCGGCAGAAGTTGACGCTGCCGACTGAGAAGGTCCGCACGGATATTCTCCACTCCTACCACGAATCTCATAAGGATCGTGATCCCCCGAGCATGGGGCCCAAAGCAGGATTTCCTTCGCCAGGACGAACAGGGACCGGGAGCGAGTTCCTCCCTGTTTCTTGAGGTATGCCAGGGCTGTGGTGTTGTCTGAATTTACTTGTACCACTCGGCCTGATACTTGGCTCTCGAGGAATTGCAGGGCCAGCAGGATCGCCCCTAATTCCTTGAGATTGATGTGCCAGGACACCTGTTCCCCTCTCCAGGTGCCTGACACTTCCTCCCCTCCTAGTGTTGCTCCCCATCCCTCCCTGGATGCGTCGGAAAACAACACTAGGTCGGGGCTCTGAAGGCGTTGAGAAACCCCTTCTGCCAATCTCGAGGGGTCGAGCCACCACCTCAGGTGATTCTTGACAACAGGAGAGATCTTCAGGGTCTCCTCTAGATCCTCCTTGTCTATCCAGTTTTCCGCCAGGAAAAACTGGAGCGGTCTGAGATGAAGTCTTCCCAGGGAAACAAACTTCTCCAGCGAGGAAATGGTCCCCAGCAAACTCATCCATTCCCTCACCGAGCATGTTTCCTTCCCCAGGAAGGATGAGACTTTTCCTAAGCATTGAAGCTGACGTTCCTGGGATGGAAAAGCTCAAAAAGCCACTGAATCCATCTGAATCCCCAGATACACGATGGACTGCGTCGGGATCAGATGGGACTTTTCTTCGTTCACTAGAAGTCCTAGGGACTTCGTCAACTCTAAAGTCGATTTCAGGTCCTCCAGACACTTTGACTGTGAAGGGGCTCGGATGAGCCAATCGTCCAGGTAAAGCGAGATACGAATACCCGCCAAGTGAAGCCATCTCGCCACATTTCTCATGATAATCGTGAAGATCATGTTATTATTATTATTAAAATAGTTTAACCAGACCACTGAGCTGACCATCAGCTCTCATAGGGCTGGCCCGAAGGATTAGGATGGAATGACAAGTCTAGGCTAGAAGCCTAGCACTGGGACCTAATAAGTCACTTGTCAATGATGATGAATGAAAATGGAATTAAAAGCTGTAAAAAGGTATACGCTTTCATACTGGAACACACTCATACAATAAATACATTTAAACTCATGCTTCCATACATACTCACTAAAAAGGTATATAAAAATTCAAAATAAATTAGTAAAATCATAAAATTTACTTGTTTTAAAATTCATTATTCTGATTTTTTTTTTTATTTATTTTTTCCAATTAATTTGCAGCTTCTCATAAACATTAAAATGGGTGCTATTGAGAACGTTGAAGATTCTGACAAAATTTCTTCTATCGGTCTATTTCCAAAATTTGATAATCGCTGCAGGTTATATTTTGGACATTCACACAGTATATGCTTAACTGTTATCAGCACATTGCAATCTGGGCATTTGGGAAGAGGGCCACATGGACTGTTCATTAAGTGTCCATGTGTCAATCGAGTATGGCCTATTCAAGACGTGTCAGAATTACTTGTGCTTGTCTTTCTCTCTGATATGATGAACTCCATTTTCCAACACTGGATTTTATCTGTTTTAATTTATTATTTTCAGGTTCTTCGTTCCATATATTTTGCCATTTTTTTACAAGGACTGTTTTTATATATCTTGTATAGTCACTGATAGGGATGTCTACATTTGTTCTTGTCATGTGGACCGCTTCTTTAGCTGCTTTATCAGCCTCTTCATTTCCCTTAATCCCTACATGGGCAGGGATCCAACATATTTCAATATTTTTTCCTTATTATACAATTTATGGAGAGAGAACTTTATATGTTGTACGATATTATTTTTTTTATTATAGCTTTGAATAGCTTCTATAGCACTCCTGGAGTCGCTATAAATTACAAAATTATTATATGAGACTTCTCTTATTATTTTTATGGCTGATACTATTGCATATAACTCAGCTGTAAATGCAGAAGCTTTGTCTGGGAGAGAGAACTGATACGTTTTGTTTTGGGATACCGCAGCATATCCCACTCCGTGTTGTGACTTAGATCCGTCAGTATATATTGCGTAATGTGGATCTTTTCGGATAATATGCTCTGTTGCATGTTGTCTATGGTATTCTGGAGTATATGAATGACTTTTTGATAAATATTTCAAGTGTGTACAAATTCTCATTTTATTCATTGTCCAAGGAGGAGGCGATTTTATTATTACAGGTAATTGTATATGTACATTTAGCGACTCAAACAATCTTGCAGCTCTAACTGGGAAAGAAGGTGGATGATTGTTTATAAACACATCTCTTAATCCAAATAATTTTTTAGTTGGAGAATCATTTGTCTGAATTCTCAGAGCACTCTTCATTGTTACTAGCTCTCTATGGAGAGACAGAGGTAGTTCACCACATTCAACTTGTAAAGATGATGTTGGTGATGATCGAAAAGCTCCTGAACATATTCTAAGGCCCTCATTATGAACTGGGTCTACCGTTTTCAGCGTTGCGTCTGATGCCGAGCCATATATTTCACTTCCATAATCAACGATAGACAGCACTGTTGCTTTATACAATAAAGTAAGGGTATGTCTATCGGCTCCCAAGTAATATTTGATAGTTTTTAATTAGGTTTAATGCTCTTTTACATTTTGATTTCATGTATGTTATGTGGGCTTTCCAGTTCATATGAGTATCAAATACTAATCCTAAAAATTTTGCTGTTTGGCCAATTGGTATACTATGGTTTCTGATTTTCAAGTCTATTTCTTCTCCTTTTTTCCACTTTTTATTTTTATAAAACATGATTGCTTGGGTTTTCTCTATGGAAAATTTAAAGCCTACAGATAAAGCCCATTCATCTATTTTTATTATGCTTTTATTAATGATTCGTTCTGCATGTTTTATTCGAGATGCTGAATAATATATGGCAAAATCATCCATATACAGGTTACTTTTAATACCAATAGGTAGATTATTACTGATATCATTGATTGCTAAAGTAAACAGCGTGCCACTAAGGACGCTTCCCTGTGGAACACCATTTTCAAGAGGAAATGTTCTAGACAGAACATCATCAATTCTCACCTGAAAACTGCGATTTGTCAAGAAGTTTTGGATAAACATAGGTAAATGTCCACGGATGTTATTTTCATGTAACGCTTTTAATATTGCATACCTCCATGTAGTATCATATGCCTTTTCAATGTCAAAAAACACGGCTATAGTAATTTGTTTTCGTTCAAATCCTCTTCGTATGTGATCTTCTAAGTTAGATAGACAATCCAGTGTTGATCTGTTACATTGTGATCCAAACTGAGTGGGAGTCAAAATTTTGTTTTCTCGAATGTGCCATGTTAGTCGAGCATTTACCATTTTTTCTAGCAATTTGCATAGACAACTAGTTAAAGAAATTGGTCTGTAATTGTTTACATTACTGGGATCTTTTCCTGGTTTGGGGATAGGAATAATTATAGCTTTACGCCATTCATTAGGAAATAAATTTCGAAGCCATAAGTGGTTATAAAACTCTAATAAGTATGCTTTTGCCAAAGGTGCTAAATGGCAGATCATTTCAAAACAAATACTGTCACCTCAGGGCAGATTTATTGCTGTTCGACAATGCAAATTCTAACTCATCCATATTAAACTTTCTATTATAATAAATATCTTCTATTGTTTCAAAATTTATTGTTATTAACTCTATATTATTTTTCCTAGTTCGGAAATGTTCATCTAAATTTTTGTCGCTACTTACTTTTGCTAAACTTTCGCCTATTACATTACTTATTTCATTAGGATCAAGCATTCTTTTCCCATCTTTTATTATGGCATGTCTAGGTGGTTTAACATGGGTACCATTTATTTTCCTAAATTTTTCCCATATTTTTTGTATGGGAGTATTATTAGAGAGATCTGATACATACTTTCTCCATGAAATGATTCTTCCTTGAATTACTTCTCTTTTAAATTTTGCAGATACTTTGTTATATAGAGGTTTTAATGTATTAATTTCTAATAATAATATGGTCAGTTTTTGTAAGTTTTCTTCTAATATCGGTAATGATTTATTTATTTTACTGAATTTTCTATTCAAATTATCTAATCGTCTCCCAATTTGGTGTTTTACTTTTTATTAATTCTGTTAGTTTTTCAGACCACCATGGGACTTTGTGTTTTGTTGGATGAGATTTGGATTTTGGTATTGCTTTATCAGCTGCATTTGTAATGAAATCAACAAGAAATTCATTAGTTTTATTGTGGTCTTTTGAATATTCAAATGGTGGGATATCCTCTAGTGTGGAATTCATATTGTTCCCAATCTGCTTTATAAATGTTATATTGAGGACATGCTTGGTGGGGTTATTTTGTAAAAATGAAATTAATATTGGGAAATGGTCACTTGTATGCAGGTCGTCAACTGTATTCCAATCTAATCTATCTACTATTTTTGTTGTACATAGAGTTAAGTCGATTGAGGAAAATGTTCCATGTGTTTTAGAAAAATATGTGTTGATTTCGTTGTCATTTATGCAGCAAATGTCATATGAATCTATGAATTCTTCTATTTTACTCCCTGCTCTATTTGAGTCTGTACAATTACAGTCCCACATCGGGTTGTGGGCATTAAAATCACCTACTATTAATATAGGTTCTTTGGTGTTATTAGGTAATTCTTTAAGTTTGTCTAAGTCATAATTTTTATTGGGTTGGTTGTATAAATTATAAATTACATAATTGTCGTTTTTTATTCGTATTCTGATACTCGATATTTGCAGATCATTAAAGTTTACAGGTACTTTGTCATAACATACTTTGTTATGTACATATATAGCAGTACCTAAATTTCCTTCTTCCTCTCTAGATGAAGATGCTAAGGTATATTTACCTATTGTTGATATTGTTTTGTTGACATGTTGTAAACATAATATCATTGGTTCGTATTCTTTTAGTAATCGTTGTATTTCTCCTAGGTGTAATCTGGTCTGTAGACCATTTACGTTCCATTGTATTATATAGCTATTGAAAATATTTTATTATAACGGTCGAGTTTTACTCTCTTTTTTGTATTATCACTTTGGATTTTTTTCTAATAATTTTCTTACGACATTCATTTGTTTTTCTTTATAATATATTAAGTGCTCAACGCACATGCAACCTTTTCATGGGTACTCAAATCTGTGGTTTCTTTTTTTCTATATTTCATAAAGTTTCTTATAACGTTTGTTAAGCCATCTTTTGTTATGTTTTTGTTATCGTTGCACAATGCAATGAAACAATCATTACATCCACAAGAGTTGTCATGTATATTTTTTTCTTTATTTGTTCTTGTTGTCTCAATTATTGGTGATGGAGTAATCTCTTCTCCCTTGACATATTCATTGTTGTCTAAGGTATGGTTGTCTCCCACTTCTTCAGTATTTTGGATGTCCGTATCCATTGGTTTTACTATTATTTTAGGAGATAATGGAATATTCTTAACTAGTTTTTGTTTTTGTTCTTTCTTCATATCTCTTGTTTTTGTTTTGACTGACGTTTCTCTAACAATTGTTGGTTTCTTTGTTTTGGGTGGTGTTCTTTCCAATGGCCTTTTTTTATCTTTAATTTCTAGTCTATCAGGTCCTTCCTCTGTTATTTCTGTAGTAGCATCCTCCTGTGTTGTTTCTATTTGCATTAATATTTCAAATGAATTGGATAAAATGTTATCCATATCATTTGTCCCTGTTTCTTTATTCTTTACCATTTTAGTTTTTATTTCCAAGGCATTAATTTCTTCCAGAGAATTACTTTTCTGTGCTCCGTTAGTTCTATTTGTATGCATTTTTGTTTCATTGTTGGTTTTTGTTGTTAAAGAATATGTACGTTTCTTAGAAGGATCTTGAATTCCTCTTACTTTCAATTCTAATTTAGCTTCTTTTACAGACATTCCAGTTCTTTCTTGCAATATTTTCAACTCTGTATTATATATATAGTACATACATTCTTTGGATCTTGCATGATGGTTTTGCCCACAGTTTATGCACTTTGGTTCCCCACACTTCCATTGTGTGGCATGTTCTTCAGATCCACAATAAGCATACAGGTTCATTTCGACAATACTTTTTGCATGTCCATATTTGCTGCAATTCTGACATTGTAGCGGCTTTGGGACGTATGGTCTTACTTCTCTGGTTTGGCCTAAAATTTTTATTTTCTGAGGTAGGTCTTGGCCTTCAAATTTTATTTTTGCGATTTTTAAGACTTGTTTATTCTTTTCTTTACTTGGTAGATCATATAGTTCGCAATCCTGTACTTTGGGGTATCTCTTTTAAGTGAGTCTAACAGTATTTGCTTTTCAACTGGCTCGTTATTATTCTCAGGAAGTACAATAGTACCCTGAATACTGTTCATAGTATCATGTTTTTTTATTTTTATATTTATGTTATCTATATTTTTTATTGATAAATAATTTTCAGATTGACTTTTTGTCGTGGCCTCTATAAGCCAAGTCTTTTCTTTTATTTGTCTAAACGACATTTCAGTCGTAGAGTGTCTGCTTAATAAATAATTTTCCAACTTGAGTGCTGATATTTTCTGGTCAGTTTCTAGGGTTAGAAACCTTGACCAACTGTCACTCCCAAAGAGGGAGTCAAAGTGAGTCAAGGTTGGGTCAAGACGGTATTTACTTTTTACTGGTTTCCTTTGTACTGGAGCATATGGTTCCAGTGTTATTGCTTTCTGAATTTGTTTTGACTTTTCTAAAGAAGGGTTGTCAGATGAGGTTCCAATGGTTGTCAACCGTGCCGATTCGCTACCATCAAAGGGTCCAGGGGTACTCAAATCCTTTAACTTACTTGTCATAAAGATTGAGAGAAAAAAAAAAAAAAAAAAAAAAAAAAAGTAAACCTGAAAACCTTAAAGAGATATCATCAGCCTTTCATGGAGTTCATTCCTCCACTAATGGCACAAGTGAGAACAGACTCCCAAATGTCCGCATCCCTACCCTACCCCAAAGGGGATGGCACAACATGATTAGAGTGGCTCAAGTGTAAGCTAACCCGCTTGATAAGACTGAGAGCATTACTAGAATACAATCATCCCCACCCTAATCACATTATGGGCAAACCGGACAGAATGCCGAGAGTCCTATTCCCAGAACTAGACACCCCTGGAATCCGTGGTCCAGTCCCGTAGAATAGTTCCGCCTGAAAACTCAGGTCCGAACATTATCGGGCAGTTGATGGTCCTGCCACGGTTCTCACTATTTAGCTTCGGATATAAACCCAATCCCAGCTATGATACCTTTTCCTATTTACCAGGTCCAAGAAATTTGTACGAAAGTGAAAATATCCACGCCATTTAAATCGAAAGGTTTGTAGGTGATCCGTCAGGGCCCGGGCTCTTATTCTTCGTAAGAACGAAGAAGAAAAGCCAGGGCCCCTTACCCCCTCACCACGTGAAGGAACCTACTTCGAGGGGGTGAAGATCATGGGAGCTGTGCTTAGCCTGAAGCAAAGAGCTCTGAATTGAAACACTCTTCCCCCTAGTACAAACCTCAGGTACTTCCTCGACTGGGGATGTATGGGGACGTGAAAGTAAGCGTCCTGTAAGTCCAGAGAGACCATCCAATCTCCTGGTCTTAATGCTCCTAGAACAGACTGGGACATCTCCATCATGAACTTTTCCTTCACTACGAATCGGTTCAGTCTGCTGACATCTTGACATCTAGGACTGGTCTCCATCCTCCCGACTGCTTCGGAACTAGGAACAGTCGGTTGTAGAATCCTGGGGAGTCTAGCTCCAGGACTTGCTCCACAGCTCTTTTTTCGAGCATTTGCTCCAAAAGCTCGAACAGGATCTGTTGCTTCTCTTGATGGTAGGAGGGCGACAGATCCCTGGGCGATGTGCACAGGGGTGGCGAGTCGAGAAAGGGGATCTTGTATCCTCTCTCGAGAACTTCGAGGGACCAGGTGTCCGCCCCTCTTGCTCTCCAGGCTCCCGCAAACGAAAGAAGCCTGGCTCCCACCGGTGTCTGGAGGCGCTGTAAATCACTTCTTGCCCCTAGGTTTTGATGGGGCTGCGCCTCTGGAAAAACCTCTTCCTCGGGGAGACGATCTCGAGGAAGAAGCTCCTCCACGAAAGGGCTTCTTCTTGGAGGTCGGACCCGACGACGACGTCGAAGGGACTGCTGGGCGCCTTGACGAGTGGGCCAAGAGGTCTTGAGTGGCCTTCTCCTTCAAGCTAGCAGCGAGGTCCTTGATTAAAGACTGGGGGAAGAGATGGCTCGACAAAGGGGCGAACAGCAATTCTGCCCTCTGTGACGGAGAAACTGACTTAGAAGTAAAGTTACAGTACAAGGCCCTCTTCTTCAAGAGGCCCATACAAAAGTGGGAAGCCAGTTCCTCTGAGCCATCCCTGACGGCCTTGTCCATGCAGTTCAACATGCTGGACAGCTCCCCCAGGCTGATCGAGTCGGGACTTCTAAGCTTGACATCCAAAGCTCCCAAACACCAGTCTAAGAAATTGAAGACCTCCATGGTACGGAATAGTCCCTTCAAATGATGGTCCGTCTCAGACATAGTCCATGACACCTTGGCTGCAGACAGGAGGGACCTTCTAGGTGCGTCGACTAAGCTGGCAAAATCTCCCTGGGACGACGAAGGAACTCTTGAGCCGACGTCCTCTCCGGTCTCGTACCACATACCTGCCTTGCCGCTAAGCTTGGACGGAGGCAGGGCAAAAGAAGTCTTGCCTTGGGTCTTCCTTTCCTCCATCCAGGTGTTAACCTTCTTGAAGGCCTTCTTCGTAGCAAGAGATGAAGTCATTTTAACAAACCCCGGCGCTCTCCTCGTCTTGGACGAAGCTTACTGCGAAGGAGGAGAGAGAGGAGCCGGGGGTTTGAACTTGTCACCGAACAAGTCCTTAAGAAGACCGGCCAACACCTGGTAGTCGGTAGACGAAGAAGCAGGAGGTTGTTCAAGGTCTGCAGGCTCCGACTCGCCAGAGACTTCTCCCTCTACAATGGGAGAAACCAGAGAGTCTCCCAAGACCTTGGGAGAACGAAGGCCTTGCGGCCCAACACGCAGGAGGGATCTTCTCTTCCCTGCAGTCTTTGATTGCTCTGGAGCGTCATGGCGAGCAACCAAAGAGGCGTCCTGACGAGCGTCCTGACGAGCATCCATCCGGGCGTCCAGCCTAGCGTCCAGCCGAGCGTCCAGCCGAGCGTCCAGCCGAGCGTCCTGACGAGCAGCTACTGAGGCGTCTAGGATAGCTGCTTGCAGAGCGTCACGCTGCAGATGAACGTCACGATGGTGATCCAGCGAGCGGTGAGAACGACAGGGAGATGAAGCAGGTGACGGACACGACGAAAAAGGCGCAGGAGAGGGGGACTTTCTGGACCTCTTGATAGGCAGCCTCGAGTCCTTGCGTCGACGACGCGGCTCTGCTTCCCTCTCTGCAAGGAGAGAAGCCAACTGATGTTGCATATCCAGCAGGATTTTCTTGGAGGGAGAGGTCTCCTTCTCGGGGGAAGAGCTGATCCTGTGAGAAGACGAGGGGCGAGGGGACGCCTTCTTCCTCCTCACGGGAGCTAAAACAGCTCGCTCCCTGGAGAGACTGGGGCGCTCAAAAATGTCCTCCTCTGAAGACGTCCTGGTCCTCTTCTGTGGCAGGAAAGCGTCGAAACACCCCGATGACGGTGAAACAATGCCTGGAGAAAGAGGACGTGAAGCGTCCTCTTCTCTGAAGCTTCTCTTCAGCGGGTGAGAGTCCTTCAAGAGATCCACCCCTTGCGCGGGGAGGATGCCTCGGAGGACGAGAAGCAGTCCTTAAGGATACGTGCATGTGCACGATCCTTGGCAGCCTGGGAAGTGACAACAGGTCCTGCCGAAGGGACGCCAGATCGGTGGGAAGCCCCCGTAACCCTCTTACGGCTTTCGACGTGCCCTCTCCCTGAGTCCTGGGAGTCCGGCAGAGGTCCAGGCCTAGAACGTTATGGGGCCGATCTGACGCCCCTCCACAACACTAGGGGATCACTACACTTCACTGCACTTTGAAGCGACGTCACTTTTGATTCCAGAGCACGGATGGTGTTCATAATCTCCATCAGGGCCATACCCTCCGCAGACACAACCTCAGGGCCCGAAGGCAAAACCACAGGGATAGGTGAAACTATGTCTACAATTGGGTTATCAGGAGAGGAATTAGTACCCTGACTCTTACAAACACTCCTGGAGGAGGAGGACCTCCTGATCCTGTCACGCTCCAACTTGCGAACATAGGAATCATAAACCTTCCAGCTTGCATCCGACAAAGTCTCACACTCCTTGCAGCGATCATTAATCAAGCAAACATGCCCCCTACACCTCATACAAACAGAGTGAGGGTCTACCGAAGCTTTCGGTAGCCTCACCTTACACTCATTCACACAACATACTCTAAAGCTAGCAGAACTAGATCCAGACATCATCGAAAGAGCAATCAAGAGCAAATTCAAAAACAGTCCACAAAAAGCGTATACCAATCCACAATCCAAAGTCAAAAACCAAAAGTCAAAGAGAATACTTAAGTGGAAACAACGAGTTAACGAAATCCAAAGACGGAGGTACTGAAAACAGATGTTGACAGTACGGGCGACAGAGAAAATCTGAATAGAAAATGGGAATGGTTCCCGATACCCGCCTCCCAGCGGTGGGAATGGGTACTAACCACCTGGCCACACTGCGTGTGCCGCGAGTTTTTGAAATTCTGTCGGATTCGGAGAATACAGCTATATATATATATATATATATATATATCTGACAGGTAAGTCTCATGAACAAAATTAATGTTAATGTAAGAACAGCAAAATATCATTTAATTCGTTTTTTCTCATCTTTTTCTGTCTCCGACTTTGTGGGAAGGGATGAGGGCCTGTCAGTCATCTTGACATACTGACATTGACATGTGAAGGGGGGGCAGCACCTGGGCAAAATCTCTCTCTCTCTCTACGCCAAAGGATACGTAGAATGTGAGAGATGGATAGAGAGATAGATAGATAGATAGATAGAAAGGGAAGTGGTTAATAGAAAGATATACATTTTTTAACAGATGTAAACATAACTCAGCTCAGTGCTGTTCTCTCTCTCTCTCTCTCTATACCCAAAGGATTCTAGTAGAATGTGAGAGATGGATGGATAGATAGACTGATAGATAGGGCTGGAAGTAAGAATCACACAGCAGGGTATGTTACCTTGATGCTGATTGGCTTGTAGCACGACATGATATTGGTTGGAAGAATTAGTATCAGCTAATCACACAGAAGGATATCAGCTTTGCTAGTTGCTGATTGGCTTGTAACTCCAATGCTCTGTGAGGGAGCGTTCCCTCTTTTTTTCAAGATTGATTTTAGTTGAATGTTTACTGATACTGTATATTCTTATAACCTAGTTTTGTGAATTAATCTTTATTTACCTTTGTGTACTACTGTCACTAGTTTATTAAATGTTTTTAATGTGCAAATGTATTTTTGTCTGTCTGTCTGTGAGCCATATATTTTTAAGGTTAATGTTGTAAGATGACTTAGAAATTATATTAAAGGGTTTTAGGATGATAGTTTAAGGTATATTTGGTGTTTGGAGACCACAAATTCTCAGAACAACATGCTGGAAGCTCCTGGAAATAACAACAAAGCAAAGGTTGGTGGTTTGCAGAAATTGTTGGAAGAACTTTATCCTTTCCTGTTTTCAAAGTGTAGTCTAAGTACTGTACATGTTCCTGAGAATCTCTAATTCTTCAATGAACCTGTTACCTTCTCCTGTCACAAAATTAGATGTCTCTTAACCTCAATTCAAATAAATAATAATTATATCTTCCAAGAATTTCATACTTTTGTGACGTACAATTTGAATTCTCAAATTCCTCGCCATTTCAATTAATCTAGCCTAGCTATTCATTCAACATTTGCCCCATTCAATTAGCATAGCCTAGCCTTTTCATTCAACATTCACCCTATTCTATTAGCCTAGCCTTGCCTATTCATTCCACATTTGGCCTGTTTAATTAACCTAACCTAACCTATTCATTCAGTTTTATTCTAGTATAGGTTACATTTATTTTGCCCTCCATAAGTAATAATTTTTTCATACATATTGATTTTTGCATGGGTTGGAGTTTCTCTCATGTGTCATATAACTTATAATGTTATAAGTCCTGCATAACTGCTGCCTTGGGGAAACTTGATGCCCTTTCAGAAGATGAACTGAAAATCAGTTTTTTGCTCCGCAATCAATCAATTCAAGAATATCTCAAAGATTAAGGCAGCAGATGAACAAATTTTGGATCTATGCGTAAGATCTGATGTTGATGAAGATGATCCTAGTAAATTAAGTGAAATAACTCAATAGGTGGACCATCATGACCTAGTTCTAGATAGATTAGCTGAGCTAGACCAACGATTCAACAGTTTACAAATGCGATCTCAAACAATGTTAGCCCAAGCAAGCCTGTAATGGATATTAAGTTGCCTAAACTGACCTGTAAGGAATCTGGTGGCAAATCAGCTAACACATTAGAGTTCAAAAACTTTTTGATACAATTTAACAACTGTGTTGGTGCTTGCAGAACATTATCTGATTCCAACAAACTTGTATATATGCGTATTTTTTATCGGGCTACGCATTCAAAGTCATTTCTCACCTGTCCATCTGTGATGATAATTATACAGTAGCCCTCACTTTGCTGAAAGAGGAATTTTTAGACATTCCTTATATTACAGATGAAAGTTTCAAACAACTAACTGAACTCTCATCAAAATTTGTTGTTTCATTCGAGTGTGTTCGTACCCACATTAATGAGTGTATAGCCGTTGTGCATGAGATGAAGCAGTATAATGTAGACCTGTTAGATGTTGATTCTGCAGGTTGTAAATTACTAAGACATAATTTCTGCTAAATTACCTCCTTCAATTACGAGAGAGTTAATTCATAAAGTAAACATCAAATACCCCTCTATTGTAGATCTGTTTGATCACTACTGTATAGAGACTTTATTCAGACACTGATTCGAACATCAAAGCCCACGTTCCAGAAAAATTCAAATTCCACTGAAATGAAATCCCAATCAACACTGCTCAACCCAAAACTGTTCCCAAGGGTGGTAGCCCTATAAATAACAAAACAAACTGTAATGTTAATAGTGCTAATATCAAACACTGCAAGTTTTGTAGTGGTACTGGGCATAGCATGATCAAATGCACCACATATGAGAAATCAGTTGACCGTCAAAGGAGGTGCTCTTCACTTTTTTTTATCTTTTATTTAGAAAAATACAATTTACAGTTCACTTTACTACTCAATACATATATAATATATGTAATTTAAGTAAAAAATCAACAAATATGTGACAATATTTTATGTATATAAATATACTTAATTTACTATGTACATACATACATATACACATATCCATATACTGATAGTATACATACTCATTCTAGTATACACACTCATATGTATCTGTATATCTTACAACTCCATATAACTACGTGTAAAATGAGAATTAAAGTTTTTAAATGATTTACGCAATACATACCTATTCTTGTATATACTTTCTCTTATTAAAACAATTAGATGTGGATCATTTAACAACAACCCAGATTTATAACCATACCAAACACCAGATATAAAATCCACTAATAATACATTTGCAGTGTTCCTATCTTTCAAACTATTTGCTTCAAAATCAAATTTTAGTACTTGCAGAAAATTCTTCGTTCTGACTTTACACAAGGCTTTAAACACTTTTTAAAACCATTCTACTAACTTTTCATTTATACTACAAAAGTAAAACAAATGCATCATAGTTTCTTTTTCCCCACAAGCACTACATACATCATCTTGTACGATATTCATCATATGTAATCTGCTCTTCACTTGGCTTATGCACATTGTGCACTAGTAGCAATCATGATTCAACCAACTGTCTGGGTAAGAACAATAGTGTCAGTTTTCAATGTATTATTTGCAAATAATATCATCACATATCTGCACTTTGCCCTCAAATCTGTATAAATGTTCAACACATCAAGACTTGTTACCAACCTTTTCTGCTCCATGTGTTGCCTATAAAATTTCATGGTGTTAACACTGTTAGGTGCCTTTGTAAGAGACGCATCGCACCGATCATGGTCTCTTTCAAGCATGTGTGTATGCGTCATCCATCAGAGGGACCAAGATAAAAACAAGAGTATCCAGTTTTCTCTCTCTCAAGGAATGCAACTTCTACCATACAATATTTCTGTCTGTTTCTCCCTAACCATTGTTATCTCGATTTATGTACAATCACCACTACTTGCATTGCCATGCAAGCACTCTAATCATGTACTCATAATGTTCCACTGAATCTTCTGTATCAAACTGTATGTATGTTTCTGTTTGTGAAGACGCCAAACGTCTCGCCATTTCACATATATTATGCTACTGCATTGTATTCATTAATCTGTCTCGAATCTCATGCAACTGGCCTTATGTGGAATTTCCTGGCCTTTCCATTGATATATGTTTTATCACTGAACGTTTATTATGTCTCTCATAATCAACATCTGTTTGTCTGCCGACAAACACAGATGTCCGAAACATTACCTCTGTTTTGCCATGTCTGTGTATAGATACTACTTTGCTGCTCGCACCAGCCAATAACAACTTTGAAGATTCTGTGCATTCATTCAGTAAGGAACCACCAATAAACCAGACAACACCCAGCCAGTATGTCACTCAATCCGATCCTTACACCTTCTAGATATGGGGAGTCTGAGAAAATATCTGTCCATGTCTGCTACCTGCTATGATATCACTACCTTTTTGGGTGCTACTGAGCGTCAGTTTGGTGAATGTATAATGTATGCATCTATCCCTGGTGGGAAAAAGTATCCTATTGCTATGTTGGCCGCATGGCCAGACATTTGGCCTACGGACATCTGGCCGACGGACCTTTGGCCGACGGATATTTGGCCGACGGACATTTGGCTGAATGGACATTTGGCCGAATAGACATTTGACCGAAGGACATTTGGCCGAAAATGTAGTAAACGTATCTACTGTTTGTCACATTATGTGTTATGTGTTCGAAAATAGTCTATCGTAACTATGAGTTCACTATTTCGATTGTTAAATTGCTAACTGCCATTCTCAGTTCACTATTTCAATTGTTGAACTGGGTAACTGCCATTTCCAGCTCAAACAGTCTAAGCCAACCACATCCAACGAAACCAACGCTATTAGCTCACTATTTCAGTTGCTGAAACCAACAGTGTTTGTAACTTGCCTCATCAAAGATACATTCGCTGGTTGGTTAGAAGTTGTACAGGTAAGTTAACGTTTTTTTTTTTTCAGTGTAAACATACATACATACATACATACATACATACATACATACATACATATATATATATATATATATATATATATATATATATATATATATATATATATATATATATATTTATATAATCTTAAACTGATTAGTCAATAAAGTTCCCTGAAGAGGCCTGATGGAGGGCGAAACTGTTGGGACAAATTAAGAACTCTATTTCCTTTTCCTCTGGTTTCTCCTTCATCTTCATTGTGGAGTGCATCGTAATATTTTATCTTCGTGATTGAGAAGAATACAACTAAATATATATATATATATATATATATATATATATATATATATATATATATATATATATATATATATATATATATATATATATATATAATATATATATATATATATATATATATATATATATATATATATATATATATATATATATATATATATATATATATATATAAATTAAATGCTTACTATTTACAGACCATGAAAATCATACCAACGATACGAGGAGGAAGAAAATTATTGTTTGATGGTTATGCCTACATTGTTGATAAAAGAAAAGAGAGTGCAACATACTGGCGATGTGAATGTAAAGGAAGATGTGGTGGGCGATTAAAGACACAAGGCGACATTATTCAAGAAGCTAGTGATCACTCACATCCACCTGATCCCGCACGCAACCTGTCATTGAAAACTGTGAATAAAATTAAAGAAAAAGCCAAAGATTCGGAGGAAGCAACGTCGACGATAATACATAACTGTACTAGTGATTTCACACTTAATGCTGCAGGTGCTCTTCCTAAAAAGGAAACTTTATCAAAAATGGTGCGCAGACAACGCACGGTACCAGACGGAGACATTTTAACTGATGACCTACGTAAAACAATTAGAGGGGAAGACTTCGTCATTCATGATAGTGACAATCTGCTAATTCTCTCAACGCCCCGAAATTTAGAACTTTTAGCTCTGAAAGAACACTGGTTGTGTGATGGAACTTTCGATTCTGCCCCATTAGGCTGTCAATTATATACTGTGCATGTTTTACTGGATGAGTGCCATACAGTTCCTGTAGTATACTGTGTCGCAAGGAACAAAACCAAGATGCTTATGATATAATTTTAGAACCCTCAAACAGGTAAGGCCAGATCTTAATCTGGTTTCAGTCACTATTGATTATGAAAGGGCAGCTCTCAATAGCGCCACAGCATTTTTTCCAAACACAAACATTTATGGGTGTTTTTTCCATTTCGGACAGTGCTTGTGGAGAGAAATACAGCGCTCAGGACTACAGACTTGGTATAATGATCCGAAAAATGCAATCATCGTGAAGTCTTTTCAGGCTTTGGCATTTGTGCCAGTTAGCGATGTTGCTGACACCTTCACTGAATTAGTCTCATCGTTGGATGATGAAACTGATGAAATTCTATCAGGGTTTCTTGGCTACTTTGAGGCGACATGGGTTGGTGTTGTTCAACGTGGAAGAAGACGGAAGCCATTATTTGAAATAACAATGTGGAATAATTTCGAGAGAACCGCACATGGCCTTCCACGGACTACAAACTCTTTAGAGGGATGGCACAGAGCTTTTGAACAAAGAATGGCAGTCACCCACCCATCTATTTGCCGTTTAGTGACAAAGATAAGGAAAGAACAAGCAAACTGGGAGCTAACAATCGAGATGGTCAATTCCAGAGTTGCACTGAGATCTTCAAAGAAGAAGTACCAGATCTTGAATACAAGGCTCATGTCTCTTATTGCGAAATATGAGGAATATGAAAAAAATAGATTTTTGAGAGCTATTGCGCACACTCTTTAAAGAAATAATCTTACTGTTGTTTTATGATTTTTCTGCAATAAACATAACATCTTTTAATCAAATGAATTTTACTACAATAAACTACTTAATCTTACTGTTTATTATTATTATTATTATTATTATTGTTATTATTATTATTATTTTATTATTATTATTATTATTATTATAATTTGGCAGCAGACCCTCTTTTAAACAGGTTCTATTGAATATTATTGCTGCTTCAGCTGCATTTATTTTGTAGAAGACTTTTTCTATTTTCCTTATTGCGGACTTCCTCTCTTCAGTGGAGGTGCGTGCTAACAGCTCGCCTATATTTGTCATTTCATGGGGAAAAGTCAAAATCTGGATTCTGCTTCTTTATATATTCTATACAGTTGGTTCTATACAATTGTTGCCGCGACGCTGCGTTCGACAGACTCTTCTGTCATTCTCCAGCGGGAGCTAGTAGAGGACTGGCAGATTGCATAGGTCCTTCTGAATTTATACACGGGCTTCAGCGGGGGTCATGGATGGCGAATTCTGATTGGTTGCAGTCAGCGAACTTCAAGCCAAATTTCTGCGGCGAAGCTCGATCCTGACAGATCTTCGCAACCTGGGAATGTCATTCATTCCAGCGTTCCCATTGGCCTGCCGTTGCGTGATGTCATGCCGGCTGACATCATTGGTAGTTTGGCTGCTATTGGGCTGCGGATGAATGATGTCATTATCTACTCTTTCTGTCGTAGTCGGGGATTGTCTCGAAGGGCGCCTCGCTCATCAGGGCATCTCCATTCTCAGGGTTGTCGTTTTCAGGTATTCGTTGGATTTGGTGGGTGTTCTGCATTATTCTTCTTAAATTCGTGGGTAGGAGCGATGCCTCCTGCGTCGTATTCATTGTTGGTTTTCTCGGCAATGAGGAGTGCCTCTAGCAGGCGCAGACGTCGAGGTCGGCGGCTCTCCTGATTATACTTATATTTTGTATAATACTGTCGCGGGAGATGGAAATATTGTGAGTAGCACGGGCGTGGTTCATGATGGCACCCTCCTGGGCGTGGCAGGAGATCCTTTTTGACAGACGCATCGTGGTCATTCCAATATAAGCGCCGGGCATCCTCGGACAGGACATACAAATTGGTAGACCACGTTCTTCTGCTTGAGGGGTTCTCTTGCTGGCGGAGAGGGGTTATTCTTCATCACCAGATCACGGGTGCGGCGGTTCTTATAATAAATTATAAGATTTATTCTCTTACTGTCTTCGGTCGGGGTGACGTTTTCCATGACGATTTTATTCATGGAGTTCTCGTCCTCACGGTACTGGGGATGCATCCGGGCCTTATAATAGATCTTTATGTCATCTTGGGGGGCAGGTTGTGTGTTCTCACCATTGTACCATTTTTCCAGGCCAGTTCGAATTTCTTTGTTGATGAGTTTGTTGGTGAAACCATTGTTCACCAACATTTGTGCAGCACGTTCGAATTCCTTGTTGGTGTCCTGCCAGGTGGAGCAGTGGGAGAGGGCCCTTTTAATGAAGGTCATGACTGTCGTGTTCTTAAACCTAGCAGGGCACTCGCTATCCCCATTCAAGCAAAGTCCCAAATTGGTGGATTTTGTGTAGACTGATGTCTTCAAGTTCCGTTCCGTCTTTGTGACCATAACGTCGAGGAAGGGGAGCCGGTCGTCTGTGCTGAACTCGACAGTGTAGTTCAACACACTACATTGTTGGAAGGTCAGATGAAGGGCTTCAACCTCCTCCTCGTTGTCTGCTTGAACGAAGACGTCGTCGATATATCGGGCATATTTCTTCGGCCGCTGGATTCTCTCGAAGACACGTTCTTCTACGGTGCCCATGTAAAAATTTGCAAAGAGGACGCCCAATGGAGAGCCCATCGCAATGCCATCCTTCTGTCTATACATGTGCCCTCTGTGCATAGTGAAAGGCGCCATCTTCGTACAGATCTCCAGCAGAGCCTTCAGGGAACCTTCTGGGATGTTCAGGGGGGGTCATTGTCGGCTCTCTATAGACTTTGTTTAGGATAATATGGATGGTTTCATCCACAGGTACGTTTGTGAATAGACTCTCTACGTCCAGAGAAGCGATGGTCCCTGCTCCCGGGGAGTCTCGGATCACTTCGAGGATTTCCACAGAGGACTTCAGGCTATAACTGCTCGGGACGTAGGGGGTCAAGATATGATTTAGTCGTTTGGCGAGGGTGTAGGTCGGGGCAGGTGTTTGGCTGATGATCGGGCAGAGGGGATTGCCAGCCTTGTGTGTCTTGACATTCCCATACAGGTAACCAAGTTCAAAGTCACCTGCGATGGGGGGAAGATGGACAGCATTGCTGGCAGCATTCACAGTGCTGATGATCTTATTAGCTTCCCTCTTGATGTCTTCGATGGGGTTCCTCGTCAGCCTCTCGAATTTCGTCGTGTCCGACAGGATGGCATCCAATTTGTCGAAATACTCCTCCGTGCGTTATAAGGACAAAAACTGCTGTCTTGTCAGCGACGCACTGTGATGCCTTCCTTTTCCTTCAGCTCCTTCGCAGCTTTCCTCATCTCACGGGTGCAGACTCCACTGTCGTAGGACCCTCTCTCCGTGAGGGGCTTCTGCTAACAGGAGGGGCTGGAGGGCGTCGGAAGTTCTAACGGTGCCTCGAGATTCTAACTGTTGTATGGATTCAAGCATCAGTTCTATTTCCAACCTCTTCTCGTGGTTCTTTGGCCTCGAAATAAAGTGGCAGTTCAGCCCCAAATTCAGCAAAGCGTCTTGATCTGGGGAGGGCTGGAAATCTGTCAAACTGATGTAGCCTTTGTGCTGCTGCGGCACTCGTAATTTACAGCCGTTGAGGGCGGTGAGTTTGCGCATGACGCCCCTCATGCGTTGGGTCATATCATCCTCTCGAAGGCGGTTTAGACAGGCCAAAACTTCTTCTTCAGAATTCATCATCGGGTGGGGGACACGTTCGTTATCAATGTGGTCATCTTCATGGTCAATCTCAATCGGGTTGTTGCCATTCATGGGAACTAAGTATTGCGAGAGAACAGGTTGTTCTGCTTCGGGTGCTCCATCTCCTCCGTCGGTGGGTCTGCTCGTCCGCTGCCGGGCGTTCATCCATTGCTGGTGTAGGCGTGATGCTTCGTCGTGCAGGTCGCGCAACTCCGAAGTCTTAGTTCCCAATTGCCGCTGCAGGAGGGACCGCCTGAAGCTCCTGGTATCTTCGCTTGTTCTTGCCGAGGGGTCGTGCAGTCTTAAATTAGTATAATTTGGCAGCAGACCCTCTTTTAAACAGGTTCTATTGAATATTTCTGGGTTTTCCGACCTGTGTCACCGGGTGAAATAACCTTTCAGCACTTATTTCTAGGTAAAGCTATTGCTAAATATACCAGAGAAAAGCTAAAAAGCTAAGCCGGAGTTACTACCCCAAAAGTAGCTCCATGGTATGGAGTCGTGTATGAGAAAGGGTGAGATTGTCACAATCACAGGCCTCCGCCCTGTAAACATTCCCAATGTCAAAAGTCCCTCCGAGTGAGGTGCCGTTACAAACCCCCGCACCACTCGCGGACTGTAAACAAACCGGCGTCACCCACATTCCACTTTTAGCACGCGTCCGCTATTGTTGTGTCGTTCTTGTGTGCGCTTGTTTTGATTGTTTAAGCAATGGCATCCTCCTTGGATTCTTCACCTAAGTTGAGTACCATCTCTGTATTTTATTTTAGGTGGTTGAGGCTCTTTATTTCCCTCTAATTTAATAATTAGGGGATTTATTGCCAGTCTCATCCCCTTCTCCCGACGCCATGTGACCTTCAGTCGGGTGGGGATTAGGTCGGGGCTTCTTCCCCTTCCTTTTTCTTTTGTTGTACCCTTTTGTTTATTATATATATATATTCAATTGGTTTTTATATTATTGTTTTATATCCTTCTCTGGGGAAGTTTCAGTCATTGTCGTTTAGGCTACGAGTTTTTGGGCCTATCCGCTATTTATCCTTGTTATTATACGTGTTATAATTTGGACCTTCACTTCCTCCAGTGCTTGGATATGTTTTGAGATGGTACAATTATGCTTATCTTGCTTATTTTAAGCCTAGCGCACGGATGTCTTTGATATTTATGGATATTATCCTGTAATTTTTATCTGGGAGGTCGGCCATTTTCCCTCCTCGCTCATATCGCATTGGGCTTGGTCTTCCCTTCTACATATGTTCTTATGATTAGTTAGATCATTATTATTTTGCCTAGGATAGGTTAACTTTAGGCTAGTGGAGTAGATACTTCCCTGGGTTCCTTCCTCAGCCACTGGCTGTGTTAGGGCTAGCCTAGGTTGTGGCTTGGCGGTCTCTCTTCTCTGGCTAGGAGAGAAGGTTTGTGTGTAGGAGGGTTCATGTTGGAGCTCCTTTGTGTGGCGTTGGTTGGTGAGTTGGGCTTGCGCTTTTCCCTCTCCCTATTTCGGCCTTTCCGTTTAGACTCTACAGTCCTAAATAGTTAAGCTGGAATAACGAGGGTTCCTCGTGTTGCCTACCTTCATCCGAGCCACATCTTGGGTTATTCTCCATCTTCATGTTTATACCCTCTCCTACCACATTCTCTCCTTCTCCCCCCCCCCCCCCTCTCCCCACCCTTGGTTAGCTTTCATTTTATATGTTAACTTACCAAGGCCGAGTTTTTATCCTTTCCTTTCGCCATAGCCTATATCCCCTTCCTCTGCATTGATTGGTCTGTTCTCTCTTCACCTCCTGACCTTATCCGGTCACCCCTTCGAGACCACAGTCGGGGACCGGGGTGCTCCCACACCCCTGTTTCCCATCCCTTTCTTTGCTTTTGTCCTTGAGTGTTCCCCTCTTCCTCTCTCTCAGTATCGTTCGTACATGTTCGTCCGATCGCCCAGGAGAGAAGGTTGGATCTCATGGCGCCCGGTGTGCCTACCCACTCCCTGGTCGCTACCCTGGATCCCACACTCATGGCCTATACCATCCCCCTCCCCTCCTTGTGTCAGTGCGCGTTTTTTCAACCAGATCGTTCTTAGAACAATATCTCGGGTGGGAGAATTGTGTTCAGGTTGCCAGTTAGTGTTCCCACCTGACTGTCTTCCGTTGTTCACACGCTATGACATTTATATTGTCCTCTTTTCACTTAGAACACCTATAGTTCCCAGTATCTTCTCTCCACCAGCTAACTATCTTGGTGTTTTCTCTGCTAGGTGGTCGGATGTTCTTGTTTCCCCTTCCACTCCGGTGGGGTATGGTGTTTGGTCGGACGGTGCTCACTACACCTCCTCCGCCGTCACCGTTTGAAGTACAAGACTCCTCTCCGGCCCAAGTGGAAATATCCACCCTATAGTTGACCTTTCCCTAGTCGCAGATATGTTTTTTTCATTTTATATATATATATTATATATTATATTATATTTATATACTATCCTTTTGGGACATTTCCTCTCTCCGGATTAACTCCGGCGGTCCCTTTAGGTTTTACATGTTCCAGTCGGCCCCTTAACCTCCCGGTTTACTCCGGCGGGACCTGTCTGGATATTTTTTTTTATATATATATATATGTTTTATTTATTATTTAATTATTGTTTTTAAATTAACTGTCCTTTTGGGACCTTTCCCGTCGCTCGGATTAACTCCGGTGGTCCCTCTAGGTAGTTAATCATGCATGTTCCAGTAGCCCCCTTATTTCCCCCGGTTAACTCCGGCGGGACCTACTTGGATAACTATTATTCTAAGACACTGACCGGCAGACTCTCCGCAGTCTTATTAGCATACTCATTTATCGTTCAACTTACAGATGGTGCGTTGTCAGGAGCAGGGTGCACCGCTGTGCTGAACCAGGCCAGCGGGCATGAAGTCTGCAGGTCCCACTCCGGTTGTGCTGTCCACGTGGGGACCTGACTGTCTGGCACCCAGATGGTTGTGAGGTGTGCTACGCCCTCTATGAACAGGTTCTGGATGAGTCGGTAAGAAAATTTTCCACTTCGATTCACGTTTAACCTCAGTTTTGTCTTTGATGGATAATTGTAACATATTCTCCTTTTAGGAGGCTCAGTCACCTGACTTTCTCCCCCCTTTTCAGATTGACCGCAGCTCTCGGGACTCCTCCTTGTCGACCCTCAAGACCTGGGTCAGCGGCTTCGGGAGGAACGTCGGGCAGGGAAGCCCTACATCCTCTGCAAGGACGTTTGCAACGTTCTCTTCCCCGGCGCCTGGATCTCAGCTTCGGTTGCGGACGAGATAGCCGCCCCCTTGATTGCTGGGATCCGGGAGATGACGCAGCCCTCCCAAGAAGAAGTCGCTGCATGTGGTGTTGTTGCCGAGGATGTTGCGGCCCTTAACCTCAATCTTGAACCTATGAATGTGGACCTGGACTTGCAGACAGGTAAGGGGGTAAGTGAGGCAGGTGACCTTCTTTTCAGTTCTCCCTCTTCTACTGCTTCTTCCTTCCGAGGATTTGTGAAATCCTCTTGCCTTATGGACGGTGCAAGGTCTACCGTCCCTAAGGTCAAAACTGTAAAGAAAAAGACCTTAAAATCCCAGAAAGTCCGCTCCGAGGTTCCCTCGAAGATGTCACGGCCCCCTAGCCCCGTGCCGTCTACGAGCAAGGCCTCTACTTCTGGGAAGGGAGCACGAACCAAACATAGTAAGGAGGCTCCCACCCCTCCTTCCTTTGATGCGGAAGCGTTCGCTGAGCTTCTTATGAAGCAGTTTGACAAAAGGGTTGACGACAAGCTGTCGCAACTCTCAAGTCAGCTGTCTTCTTCAAACGCTTCAGTGCTCTCCTTGTCAGAGGAGGTTAAGTCACAGAGGACTTTGATCTCCGGGTTCATGAGTGGCGGGCGGCCAACAAACCCTTCTCCGTCCCAGACACTTCCAGCCTGCCTCCTTTTTGATAAAGGAAACCCTGGCGCCTGACCCTCTTTGCCCCCAGCATGAGGGTACCCTCACTATTGAGGGCCTAGGCACTCTCGCAGGTTGGAGGAACTGGAATTCTTCCCTCCCAACCTGAAATCACCCTATGCAGGTTATGCCAGGCTCACTGAGGAGGCATGGATTTGGTCCGATAAGGTCCCAAAGGAAACTGTCATCTTCCCGAGGACCAGGCCCAGTCAGCCCTACTACGGACCTTGTCGGAGTGGCAGGCGGAGAATACAAAGCTCACTCCGGCAAAAGGTGCATTTACCATGTTCTCTCTGGGAGAAGCTCTCCCCACTCCATGCACCTCTAAAGTGGCCTCCCTCACCAACCAAGCTTGTGTGGAGGGCAAACCAGTTCCTCATCTCCGGGAGATAGATCCCACCTCTCTTGTCTTACCCGGAGATTCTCAGTATTGGGCAGCAGCTCCGGATACCTTTACGGTTACTCGGCTGGACCCTGACTGCGCCTCTAACCTCTTTAGTGAGCAACTCCCAGAATCCCAGAGTCGCTCCTGAAGGCTGAAGCAGAGTCTAAGGACAGACTTAGTAGGTCCTTAAACTCTCTGACTTTGGCAGAGGCAACGTCAGTGGTATATTGTGAGGATCCTCTTTTCAGGTGTTGACTGACGAAATCTCTCTGGGAAGTTTCAACAGGACCTCTATGATTTTTCTGTAAAATGCCCGATTGAACTGCCGGAAGCACATCTTTCCTTTGCAGCTTCCATCCGTCATGAGCCTAACAGGCTCATAAAAGCTCCATCTGGGGAGCTAACCTCTTCCCCCAGGAAGAGGTTGATGCAGTCCCCATAAACAACTAGGCAGCGATCTCTGCTGACCCAGAGCCAACTAGGGCCAACCAGTCTCCTCGCTCCCGTTGGGGTTTGTCCCAAGAGGAAACAGTCTGAGCCCGCTTGGAACTCAACTCACCCTAAACCAGGGAAGAAGTTCAAGAAATTCAGACGGCTCCCGACTCAGACTGTACTTGCAGGCTGTCCAGGTCCCCGTCCCTGGTCATCCCTCAACCTCCCAACCTCAACCTCAACCTCAGTATGTGCTGGTTCAACCAGCCCATCAACCTCTTTTTGGCGCTGCCCCTTCAAAAATTATATGTGTTTTATACGTCTCCTCCCAAAACCAAAAAGCAAATAACGCTGCTTAAAATGCCAGGGCGAAAAATGCATTTTTCCCCAGGTCAATCCAAAATGCAAAGGAAACGAGAGCTAGAGGGTACTTCAGAGGTAGAGGAACATCCCGCTCCTCCTCCAAAGGAAGGGAGGCAGGGGATCCAGAGGAGCAGGCCCTCTCCCCAAGCCAAGCACAGTGAGATATCTCAGGTAGGCGGGAGGTTGTATCAGTTTCGGGACCAGTGGAGCTTCAGTCCCTGGGCCCAGAGCATAGTCTCCAAAATGGGATTGGGGTGAGTTGGGGTTGGAGGATCAGAAGTCCTCCCCCCACAGTCAGGTTCCATCAATCACCCTCCAAGGCTCTGAAGGACTTTGTGAAGAAGTCCTCCCCCCCGTCAGATCTGTTAATAAAGAGGGCAATAAAGAAAGCGAGACATCTGAAATTTCAGGGCAGACTGTTCAGTGTTCCAAAGAAAGGTTCCAGTCAGCGAAGAGTAATTCTAGACTTGTCCCGTCTAAATTCCTACATTCAATGCGACAAGTTTCGAATGCTTACAATCTCGCAGGTTCGGACCCTACTTCCCCGTGGAGCCGTAACCACCTCTATAGATCTTTCAGACGCCTATTATCACGTCCCGATTGCGAGAAGGTTCTCTCCTTATCTGGGGTTCAGACTAGGAAATCAAGCATACTCATTCAGGGTCATGCCATTCGGTCTCAATATAGCTCCCAGAATCTTCACCAAACTGGCGGATACGGTAGTTCAACAACTCCGGTCTCAGGGGATCATGCTAGCCGCATACCTAGACGATTGGATCGTTTGGGCGTCCAACGTCGACGAATGCCGGAAAGCAACAGCCATAGTAATCGGCTTTCTAGAATCACTGGGCTTTCAGATAAACAGGGAGAAATCCCGCCTAGTGCCGGAGAGTCGCTTTCAATGGTTAGGAATCCAGTGGGACCTGTGTGCACACAGACTATCTCTTCCGCCGGCCAAACGGAGAGAAATAGCGAAAGCAACCAGACAGTTTCTCAAGAACAAGAAAGCTTCCCGTCGTACCCAAGAAAGAGTCTTAGGTTCTCTTCAGTTTGCTTCAGTAACGGATCTTCTTTTGAAATCCAAACTGAAAGACGTAAACAGGGTATGGCGGAGTCGAGCCAATGTCAGGTTCAGAGACAAAGTATCTCTGATTCCACCGATTTTGAAGAAGAGACTCCGGCCTTGGACGACCGTCAAGAGCTTATCGAAGTCAGTGCCCCTTCAGTTTCCTCCGCCATCTCTAGTGATTCACACCGACGCTTCCCTAAGCGGGTGGGGAGGATACTCCCAACACAAGAAGGTACAGGGGACTTGGTCTACCATGTTCCGCCAGTTTCATATCAATGTTCTGGAAGCCATGGCAGTCTTTCTAACCCTGAAGAAACTGCGTCCGAACAATCGGATTCATATAAGATTGGTTCTGGACAGCGCAGTAGTAGTACACTGTTTGAACAGGGGAGGTTCCAAGTCGAGTCGGATCAACCAGGTTATGATAGCAATATTCTCTCTAGCAAACAAACACCAGTGGCATCTGTCTGCTACCCACCTTGCAGGGGTCGGAATGTCATTGCAGACTCCCTGTCCAGGACAACTCCGCTGGAGTCGGAATGGTCCCTGGACAAAACCTCATTCAAATGGATTTGCAACCAAGTTCCGGGTCTCGAAGTAGATCTCTTTGCAACAGAATGCAACCACAAACTACCTTGTTATGTTGCTCCCAACCTGGACCCTCTAGCTCACTCCACAGATGCAATGTCCATAGATTGGAACAAGTGGAAAAGGATCTACCTCTTCCCCCAGTAAACCTGTTACTGAAAGTCCTTCACAAACTCAGGACATTCAAGGGTCAAGTAGCCCTAGTAGCTCCAAACTGGCCGAAGAGCAACTGGTTTCCACTTCTTCTAGAGCTGAAGCTTCGGTGTTTGAAAATTCCCAACCCAAAACTGACGCAAATAGTACAAACTCAGACTGTGTCAGCTTCCTCAAGAATTCAGAATGCCCTAGCTTTGTGGATTTCATGAAGTCTGCTGCTCAAAGGGATGCTAATATTGATCCTATTAACACTTTGTTCCTAGAATCAGATAAAAGGGAATCCACTCTTAGACAATATGACTCAGCAGTTAAGAAATTAGCACTCTTCTTAAAAGAATCTGAAGCTACTGTAATGACCACTAATTTAGCTATTTCATTTTTTAGGTCATTATTTGAGAAAGGTCTGGCCTCAAGTACCATTACTACAGCAAAATCAGCTTTGAAAAAGATATTTTTACACGGGTTTAAGATTAACTTAACAGACTCTTATTTTTCGTCTATCCCTAAAGCCTGTGCTCGTTTGAGACCAGTAACCCGCCCACATTCGGTTTCCTGGTTCTTAAATGATGTTCTTAAGTTAGCCTCAGAAATAGATAATCATAATTGTTCTTTCACTAACTTATTGAGGAAGACCTTATTTTTGATTAGTTTAGCTTCAGGTGCTAGAATTTCTGAACTGGCTGCCTTGTCTAGAGAACCCAATCATGTTGATTTCCTTCCATCAGGTGAAGTGTTGCTAGCTCCTCACCCTAAGTTCCTAGCTAAAAATGAAGATCCTCGAGATAGGTGGTCTCCCTGGAAGGTCATCCCCCTCCCACAGGACCTGTCTTTATGCCCAGTCTTTACCCTGAAAGCCTATTTAGACAGGACCTCACACATAACTTCCGGGCCTCTATTTGTAAGGGAAGGGGGAGGAACCATTTCTTTGAAAGCCATTAGGCAACAGATCCTGTATTTCATTAAACATGCAAACCCAGATTCAGTCCCAAAAGTACATGACATTAGAGCAGTGGCCACCTCTACTAACTATTTTCATTATATGAATTTCGAGGATCTGTCAAAATACACGGGGTGGAAGTCTCCTGTAGTTTTTAAACGCCACTACCTGAAATCACTAGAAGCTCTGAAATTCTCTACAGTGGCGGCAGGGAACATAGTTCCCCCCCCAATTTAATTCTTTCTGTACTCAGTCACTCTCCTCCCTCCTACCTGCCTCATTTATTCCCCTAGGTCATCTCCAGGTCAGGCATGCTTCACAGCCTTTCTCCTGACCATGTCATAGTTTTGTCCTGTTTATTTGTTTAATTTAAATGTTACATGTATTATCTTGTGGGACATAGTTTCCCCACCTTAGTTTTAAGTGTATGATTAGTACTTAAGTTTGCACCTTTATGTACTCTTTAATCTAGTATGATTTTGTATTCATGTACCCTTAATATTATATTAAAACTAAGTATATTTATGATATCATTATCATATCTTAATACCACATCTTGCTACTAGGATAATTAAAAACTCTTGTGGAAATTTAGTTTTATTACTGTCCTCTACAAGTCTCCTTTTGTTTCAGGATGGTATTTTGATTTCTCTGTTATTATTTCACCGGGTGACACAGGTTGGAAAACCCAGAAAAAGGATTTTGACAAAGGAAAAATCTATTTCTGGGGAGAGACCTGTGTCACCCGGTGACCCCCCATGATTCCTTCTTCCCCCTGGTAAAATACCATTCCAGTGTGGGGTGCTAATGTGGAATGTGGGTGACGCCGGCTTGTTTACAGTCCGCGAGTGGTGCGGGGTTTGTAACGGCACCTCACTCGGAGGGACTTTTGACATTGGGAATGTTAACAGGGCGGAGGCCTGTGATTGTGACAATCTCACCCTTTCTCATACGACTCCATACCATGGAGCTCTGCACCGGAATAACTCCGGCTAGCTTTTTAGCTTTTCTCTGGTATATTTAGCAATAGCTTTACCTAGAAATAAGTGCTGAAAGGTTATTTCACCGGGTGACACAGGTCTTTCCCAGAAATAGATTTTCCTTTGTCAAAATTTTTATAGCTGCTTCAGCTGCATTTATTTTGTAGAAGACTTTTTCTATTTTCCTTATTATGGACTTCTCTTCAGTGGAGGTGCGTGCTAACAGCTCGCCTATATTTGTCATTTCATGGGGAAAAGTCAAAATCTGGATTCTGCTTCTTTATATATTCTATACAGTTGGTTCTATACAATTGTTGCCGCGACGCCGTTTCGACAGACTCTTCTGTCATTCTCCAGCGGGGAGCTAGTAGAGGACTGGCAGATTGCATAGGTCCTTCTGAATTTATACACGGGCTTCAGCGGGGGTCATGGATGGCGAATTCTGATTGGTTGCAGTCAGCGAACTTCAAGCCAAATTTCTGCGGCGGCTCGATCCTGACAGATCTTCGCAACCTGGGAGTGTCATTCATTCCAGCGTTCCCATTGGCCTGCCGTTGCGTGATGTCATGCCGGCTGACATCATCGGTAGTTTGGCTGCTATTGGGCTGCGGATGAATGATGTCATTATCTACTCTTTCTATCGTAGTCGGGGGATTGTCTCGAAGGGCGCCTCGCTCATCAGGGGCATCTCCATTCCCAGGGTTGTCGTTTTCAGGTATTCGTTGGATTTGGTGGGTGTTCTGCATTATTCTTCTTAAATTCGTGGGTAGGAGCGATGCCTCCTGCGTCGTATTCATTGTTGGTTTTCTCTCGGCAATGAGGAGCGCCTCTAGCAGGCGCAGACGTCGAGGGTCAGCGGCTCTCCGATTATACTTATATTTTGTATAATACTGTCGCGGGAGATGGAAATATTGTGAGTAGCACGGGTGTGGTTCATGATGGCACCCTCCTGGGCGTGGCAGGAGATCCTTTTTGACAGACGCATCGTGGTCATTCCAATATAAGCGCCGGGGCATCCTCGGACAGGACATACAAATTGGTAGACCACGTTCTTCTGCTTGAGGGGTTCTCTTGCTGGCGGAGAGGGTTATTCTTCATCACCAGATCACGGGTGCGGCGTCTGCGCCTGCTAGAGGCGCCCTCATTGCCGAGAGAAAACCAACAATGAATACGACGCAGGAGGCATCGCTCCTACCCACGAATTTAAGAAGAATAATGCAGAACACCCACCAAATCCAACGAATACCTGAAAACGACAACCCTGAGAATGGAGATGCCCTGATGAGCGAGGCGCCTTCGAGACAATCCCCGACTTTTCTTCAGTAGATAATGACATCATTCATCCGCAGCCCAATAGCAGCCAAACTACCGATGATGTCAGCTGGCATGACATCACGAACGGCAGGCCAATGGGAACGCTGGAATGAATGACATTCCCAGGTTGCAAGATCTGTCAGGATCGAAGGCAGAAATTTGGCTTGAAGTTCGCTGACTGCAACCAATCAGAATTCGCCATCCATGACCCCCGCTGAAGCCCGTGTATAAATTCAGAAGGACCTTCAATCTGCCAGTCCTCTACTAGCTCCCACTGGAGAATGACAGAAGAGTCTGTCGAAACGCCACCAACAATTGTATAGAACCAACTGTATAGAATATATAAAGAAGCAGAATCCAGATTTTGACTTTTCCCCATGAAATGACAAATATAGGCGAGCTGTTAGCACGCACCTCCACTGAAGAGAAGTCCGGGAAAATAGAAAAAGTCTTCTGCAAAATAAATGCGGCTGAAGCAGCAATAATATTCAATAGAACCTGTTTAAAAGAGGGTCTGCTGCCAAATTATACTAATTTAAGACTGCACGACCCCTCAGCAAGAACAAGCGAAGATACCAGGAGCTTCAGGCGGTCCCTCCTGCAGCGGCAAGTGGGAACTAAGACGTCGGAGTTGCGCGACCTGCACGACGAAGCATCACGCCTACACCAGCAATGGATGAACGCCCGGCAGCGGACAAGCAGACCCACCGACGGAGGAGTTTTAGCACCCAAAGCAGAACAACCTGTTCTCTCGCAATACTTAGTTCCCATGAATGGCAACAACCCGATTGAGATTGACCATGAAGATGACCACATTGATAACAAACGTGTCCCCCACCCGATGATGAATTCTGAAGAAGAAGTTTTGGCCTGTCTAAACCGCCTTGAGAGGATGATATGACCTAACGCATGAGGGGCGTCATGCGCAAACTCACCGCCCTCAATGGCGGTGTAAACTACGAGTGCCGCAGCAGCACAAAAGGCTACATCAATTTGACAGATTTCCAGCCCTCCCCAGATCAAGACGCTTTGCTGAATTTGGGGCTGAACTGCCACTTTATTTCGAGGCCAAAGAACCACGAGAAGAGGTTGGAAACAGAACTGATGCTTGAATCCATACAACAGTTAGAATCTCGAGGCACCGTTAGAACTTCCGACGCCCTCCAGCCCCTCCTGTTAGCAGAAGCCCTCACGGAGAGGGGTCCTCGACAGTGGAGTCTGCACCTGTGAGATGAGGAAAGCTGCGAAGGAGCTGAAGGAAAAGGAAGGCATCACAGTGCGTCGCGCTGACAAGACAGCAGCTTTTGTCCTTATATGTACGGAGGAGTATTTCGACAAATTGGATGCCATCCTGTCGGACACGACGAAATTCGAGAGGCTGACGAGGAACCCCATCGAAGACATCAAGAGGGAAGCTAATAAGATCATCAGCACTGTGAATGCTGCCAGCAATGCTGTCCATCTTCCCCCCATCGCAGGTGACTTCGAACTTGGTTACCTGTATGGGAATGTCAAGACACACAAGGCTGGCAATCCCCTCTGCCCGATCATCAGCCAAACACCTGCCCCGACCTACGCCCTCGCCAAACGACTAAATCATATCTTGACCCCCTACGTCACGAGCAGTTATAGCCTGAAGTCCTCTGTGGAATTCCTCAAGTGATCCGAGACTCCCGGGCGCAGGGACCATCGCTTCTCTGGACGTAGAGAGTCTATTCACCAATGTACCTGTGGATGAAACCATCCACATTATCCTAAACAAAGTCTATAGAGAGCCGACAATGACCCCTGAACATCCCAGAAGGTTCCCTGAAGGCTCTGCTGGAGATCTGTACGAAGATGGCGCCTTTCACTACGCACAGAGGGCACATGTATAGACAGAAGGATGGCGTTGTGATGGGCTCTCCATTGGGCGTCCTCTTTGCAAATTTTTACATGGGCACCGTAGAAGAACGTGTCTTCGAGAGAATCCAGCGGCCGAAGAAATATGCCCGATATATCGACGACGTCTTCGTTCAAGCAGACAACGAGGAGGAGGTTGAAGCCCTTCGTCTGACCTTCCAACAATGTAGTGTGTTGAACTACACTGTCGAGTTCAGCACAGATGACCGGCTCCCCTTCCTCGACGTTATGGTCACAAAGACAGAACGGAACTTGAAGACATCAGTCTACACAAAATCCACCAATTTGGGACTTTGCTTGAATGGGGATAGCGAGTGCCCTGCTAGGTTTAAGAACACGACAGTCAGGACCTTCATTAAAAGGGCCCTCTCCCACTGCTCCACCTGGCAGGACACCAACAAGGAATTCGAACGTGCTGCACAAATGTTGGTGAACAATGGTTTCACCAACAAACTCATCAACAAAGAAATTCGAACTGGCCTGGAAAAATGGTACAATGGTGAGAACACACAACCTGCCCCCCAAGATGACATAAAGATCTATTATAAGGCCCGGATGCATCCCCAGTACCGTGAGGACGAGAACTCCATGAATAAAATCGTCATGGAAAACGTCACCCCGACCGAAGACTTTAAGAGAATAAATCTTATAATTTATTATAAGAACCGCCACACCCGTGATCTGGTGATGAAGAATAACCCCTCTCCGCCAGCAAGAGAACCCCTCAAGCAGAAGAACGTGGTCTACCAATTTGTATGTCCTGTCCGAGGATGCCCCGGCGCTTATATTGGAATGACCACGATTCGTCTGTCAAAAAGGATCTCCTGCCACGCCCAGGAGGGTGCCATCATGAACCACGCCCGTGCTACTCACAATATTTCCATCTCCCGCGACAGTATTATACAAAATATAAGTATAATCGGGAGAGCCGCCGACCCTCGACGTCTGCGCCTGCTAGAGGCGCTCCTCATTGCCGAGAGAAAACCAACAATGAATACGACGCAGGAGGCATCGCTCCTACCCACGAATTTAAGAAGAATAATGCAGAACACCCACCAAATCCAACGAATACCTGAAAACGACAACCCTGAGAATGGAGATGCCCCTGATGAGCGAGGCGCCCTTCAAGACAATCCCCTGACTACGACAGAAAGAGTAGATAATGACATCATTCATCCGCAGCCCAATAGCAGCCAAACTACCGATGATGTCAGCCGGCATGACATCACGCAACGGCAGGCCAATGGGAACGCTGGAATGAATGACATTCCCAGGTTGCGAAGATCTGTCAGGATCGAGCTTCACCGCAGAAATTTGGCTTGAAGTTCGCTGACTGCAACCAATCAGAATTCGCCATCCATGACCCCCCGCTGAAGCCCGTGTATAAATTCAGAAGGACCTATGCAATCTGCCAGTCCTCTACTAGCTCCCACTGGAGAATGACAGAAGAGTCTGTCGAAACGCGTCGCGGCAACAATTGTATAGAACCAACTGTATAGAATATATAAAGAAGCAGAATCCAGATTTTGACTTTTCCCCCATGAAATGACAAATATAGGCGAGCTGTTAGCACGCACCTCCACTGAAGAGAAGTCCGCAATAAGGAAAATAGAAAAAGTCTTCTACAAAATAAATGCAGCTGAAGCAGCAATAATATTCAATAGAACCTATTATTATTATTATTATTATTATTATTATTTTGCAATAAATATCTTTTTAATCAAATTGATTTTACTACAATAAACTTAAAGTACTTATTCTTACTGTTTTTTTACTAGTTTTTTCCTGCAATAATCATCTTTTAAATCAAATGAGTTTATTACATTTTCGGCCAAATGTCCGTCGGCCAAATGTCCTTTCGGCCAAATATCCGTCGGTCAGATGTCCGACGGCCAAATGTCCGGGTACCGTTGGCCGACCCTGAATTTGATGTTCGGTTGAATGTTTCTCAACTTGATGTGGCTATCAACATCATCAATGAAGGTTATTCTCTAGCTGAACCATCTCTGAGTTTGTAAGGTGATAGTATACCCCTTGAAGGTTTAGTTGGAATAAGCATACTGCAATTAATCCCTGACCTTCACATCACTCAGTGCATGCTATGTTCTGTTTGGAGTACTGTAGACCAATTGGGTTCCCTTTGTAAATAATATGCATTTCCTATCAGTGTACACCAACAAGTTGCACCAAATCCTGACCTAGAATCTCGGGGCATTGTTCCTAGGATGGAAAATGTTCCTTCATTTCAAATCAACTTTGTACTTTTGCCCAGAAAGTCTTACTACTCTCCATTAGAGACCTTATTTCCTGATAGCTCCATCAAACAAGGACTCGAACAAATGTTCAGCCTAGACTCCTTGGGTTATCACGAGGAATTTGAGTCATCATCGCAATATGATCTTGCCAAGGTTGAAGAATTTAGGCAAGGCATTACCTACAAGGACAACAAATATTATGTCAGTCTTCCGTGGAATGATGGCCTTTTTGACAAGGTCCCCTCCAATCATAAAGTTGCTCTTGTGGTTCTGAACTGAGTAGTTAATATTTTGGAACAAAAAAGATTATTGACTGCTTACCAAAAAACCTTTCACAACCAACTTGAGGACGGAATCATTGAAAGGACAAATGTCAGGCCTGTAGACTTTGACAAATGTATTTGGATTCCTTGTAGGCCAGTCATGAATTCAATGTCACCACTGAGATTAGGCATGTATTTAATTGCTCTTTGAAGACCAACAATACTCCTTCTCTCAATGATGCCACAAACGCTGGAATCATCTTAATGGGCAACATAGTTAAATTGTCCCTGTACTTCAGATCAAATGACATAGTTGTGTTAAGTGACATCAAACAAGCATTCCTTCAGATTATGTTAGCAATAGAAGATGATAAAAACAGATTTTATTTCTTTACGAAAGGAGACAAATTAGTAGTCTACAGGTACAAAACAATAATTTTTGGATCCAATGTTAGTCCATTCATTCTCAACTACTGTATGTCATCAAAGATCACGCAAACCAGTTTGGCGATGATGAATTTTCAAGAATACTTGAAAAGAACTTTTATGCGAGCAATCTCATTGTCACTGGCAACTCATCTGACTTCCTCAAGAAAGTTTATACAGTCTATCAATGGTATGCAACAAGATGGTTTCTGTATTAGATCATGGGACTCCAACAATCAAGAACTTGTATCAATCATGGCAAAAGATGGTAGCCTTGCCTCCCAATTCAGTGAATATGAAAAGGTCCTGGGTCTAAAATATTTCATGGAAAGTGATTCCATTTAAATAACTGACAATGTGCTAGACCCTTCAGCTACTACTAAAAGGTCAATTCTGTCTCAAATATCCAAAGTTTTCGACCCCTTGGGTCTCCTCCTACCTGTTACTTCCAAAGGAAAATTAATCATGAGACAATTGTGGGATTTAAAACTGCCATGGGATATAACCGTGCCAGAGAAGTTACAAAAGGAATGGCAAAAACACTGTTCTGAGCTCTCACAGTTGTCCTCAATGCCCTGCCTCGATCTTGCATCAATCAAAATCAAATCAATTCATTGTGCATTTGCTGCGATGCTTCCAAATCTAGTTATGGCTTTCTGCTTACAATGTTCATGATGGAGGCTCACAGTTAATTCTTGCTAAATCTAGGGTTGCTCCCTTAAAAGCAAAAACACTTCCAACTCTAGAACTTATGGGAGTATATCTAGCTATCAAATGTCTCTCACCAGTTCTGGACTCATTCACCTAAATCAAGTTTCAGAATTTTACAGTTGTGGTAGATTCTCAGATTGTTTCAGTGGCTTCTTGTAGACTCTGTTTCTACAAAGAGTATATTCACAGGCAATTGCATCAAAGATCTTTTAATGTTCAAGAGGAACCTACAGGAGAAATATGGTTTCTTAATCAATTTCAAATATGTCCAAGATGAGAAGAATCCTTGTGACCTCATAACAAGGGGTCTCTCTCTCACTGAATTCATCAAACAACTTACTGTCTGGTTAAATGGCCCTGTGTGGCTTTCACCTCATCAAAATACTTGGCATGAAAGTAACTTAGGCTGTCTTTCAGATACTTGTAAGCAACATATCAACCTCCTCAAGTATCTGCTTCTTTCAATGTCAATGTTGGACCACAATGTGAACCTTGGTCAACATTCAGAAGTGCTCTGATCTCAACAGACTCTTTAGAGTCACCTCTTACTTTTCGAAGCCTTACTATAAATTCAAGAAATCTGATGCTACCCCTAATCATAATGCCAAGTTATACTGGATCATGCAAATGCAAAGAAACTATTTGCTTCTGAATTAGCATATTCTCAGAACCCACATGGCAAAAGCCCTAGTGAAATTCCCATCCTAGTCAACAACTTAGATTTATTCCTAGATTACAATGATGTAATACTGGTAAGACCTTGAAATATGATTATTATGATGTAATAAATCCCATCCTACTTGCTAAGAGTCATAGACTGACAGTTGACTGTGGAATACTACCACAAGAAATGCAGATACCTTGGTCTTCAAACAACTTTAAACTCAATTCATACAAGCAGGTTTTGGATCCCCCGCATGTGTCAAGTAATTAAAAGAATCCTAGGCTGTTGCACGATGTGCCAGAAGTTCAACAGTTTGGCCTTCTACTATCCTAAAATGACTAATCTACCCAAACATCAAGTCAACTTTATCAACCCCTTTCAACACACAGGAATTGATTTCACTGGGCATCTGTGGGTCAAAGGAGAAAATAATGAAGTTATCAAAATGTACTTCTTAATATTCACCTGTCTTGAATATTACGGCTATTCATGTGGAGATGTCCCTGACATGTCAGCTCGAAGTTCCATATTAGCTTTCTTAAGATTTTTAAAAATTTATGGTATAACTCTCCATATCTACAGTGATAACACTAGGTCCCTTGTGACTGGCTGTCAAGTGTTAGAACAAGCTCTGATTAGTGACGAGTTCAAAGTAAATTTTCAAAATTACAACATTCAACATATCAAAATACCCCTATACTTTGCTTGGATATGTGTTACCTGGGAGATAGTTTTTAGGAGTGTCAAAAGTTTATTTATAAAACAGTTGGCAGATCCAAACCACATTTCGAGCTGTTGATGGTCATTGGTGACATTCAATCAGCTAATAATTCTAGGCCTTTGACTTCTTGCTCATCTGAAAACAACCTAGAGGCTATTACTTCCAACTGTTTTCTCAGACACAGTGCCAATTCCCATATGCTATTAAGAGAACCAGATGGTAATTACTAATGGAATAAACCCCGCCCCGCCATCAGGAATCCTTCATTGCAACGTTATCCTCCAGAGATGAAATGTTTGATCATTTTAGAGAATTATGGTATGAATCTTATCTCCTTAGTCTAAGAGAACAATGTAAAAACTTACATTAACATACATGGGAAAACAAAAAATCAGTGCTGGGGATGTAGTCCTTGTACAAATGCTCAATAAAACTAGGCCCTACTGCTTACCTCTTTTTTCTTCTCATCGTAGTTATTTATTCAACAGTTTAGTTATCATTTTCATGTGCAATGTCATTGCACTCTTTTTGTTGATGGGGGAATGTGAGAATTTACACACATTTATTATCAAATTTAAATTTACGTTTCTTGCCTCATTCCTTTCAAGATTCTGTTAACATTTATCTTCATTAATATTTTATGTTGACGATTTAGCTCGTGCTTCTGATCGCAAAAAAACTGAATCCTTTCTACAAGCAGCAACAACACTACTCAACTCTTACTTCAGCACTCAAACCTGCTGTCTCCCTATATTCCTAAGAAGGACACTATGGAAATCTTCACATAACTACTCTCTTCAAGTACAAGTTATTTTGTCCAGTAACCAGATACCAGCTGGAAAAATTACTGGGTTCGAGACCACAAATTCTCGGGACAACATGCTGGAAGTTTCTGGAAATAACAACAAAGCAAAGGTTGGTGGTTTGCAGAAATTGTTGGAAGAACCTACTTATCCTTTCCTATTTTCAGAGTACTGTAGACCCTTAGCATATGTCCCTGAAAATCTCTAATTCTTCAATTAACATGTTACCTTCTCCTGTCGCAAAATTAAATGTCTCTTAAAACCCCACTTCAAATAAATAGTAATTATGTAGGGGAATAGCCCTCACTTGCCTTTGGTCATCACACACTTTGTCCATTGACTGCACAGAAAAAAAAAACAGAGTGGTTGGGGTGAGTTCAAATTATAAAGGGCTCTAGTTTGTATACCTAAGAAAAATGCAAATTAATGTATTTTACGGAGAAGAAGACACTATTTTTTTCCCAACATGAGTCTTGGAAATTTACAATACGTCCCAGAAGCTGAAGGGTAAAATTTTTAGTTATCTTTATTAAACAGTAATTAGATTCCTATCTATGGCCTCTGAATGAAGTGTATAATTTATGCTTAAAAACAGTAAATAAAATAAACAAAATATCATAAAAACAGAAAAATATATGTAGCCTAGCCACAAAGATTCATTCTAATATTGGCAGGCTATGGCAGAGGAGTCAATGGGCTATAGTAATACACATATTGTATATCAGTATACTGTTATTTTCACTCTGCTCACATAACCCTGACCTGGGAAAATTATTAACTAATAAAAGTTAAATTGTGCTATGTTACAAGGGTTTACAAATAAATCCTACTAAAGCAAGATCATCGTAATCAAACACTCACTAACCATTTGTTTTGGTCGTGTTCAGACATTTTACGATGAAATGTACTGAGTTCAGTAAGCAACACCAGGCAAAGGCAAAGATTGGTTTCCACAGTTTTAAACATAAAACTCATTATTAAAAAACATCATAAGACCATAAAACAAAAATTTGGATTTGTTAAAAAGGGTTTCAGAAATTCAGAACTGAAATGTTTTTTCCTTATGTACAGGCAAAATTTGTATTTTCTTCGTTTATTTTTTATTTTGTTTAGTTTGGGGTGCTATGTTTCCATAGAATAAAGTGCAAAACATTTTCATGTTTTGAAGACTGAAACATTGGTAATTAATAAAATGTTGTTCAGTATTTCTAATATTTCATAAATTACAGTAATCCCTTGATTATCTGGATTGAGATTATCCAACACTGACATTACCTGTACCAAATATATATATATATATATATATATATATATATATATATATATATATATATATATATATATATATATATATATATATATATATATATATATATATATATATATATATATATATATATATATATATATATATATATATATATATATATATATATATATATATATATATATATATATATATATATATATATATATATATATATATATATATATATATATATATATATATATATATATATATACAGGCAGTCCCCAATTAATGGCGGGCTCGGTTAACAGTGATCCGGTTTTATGATGCTTGTCTAGCAACGAAAATCGGCAATTTTTGGCACCGAAAATCGCCAATTTCCGCTTAACAGCGCCGATAATTGGGTATTGGTGCCGATACATACCTAACAGAGGCGCCGATAACTGAAAATCAGCGCTTTTCAGCGCCAATAAGCCCTGAAAATTGCTGAAAAAGTGCCAAAATTTGGTTAGCGGCGATTTTTGGTTACCATCACACCCTCAGAACGGAACACCCGTCGATAACCGGGGACTGCCTGTGTATATATATACATATATATATATATATATATATATATATATATATATATATATATATATATATATATATATATATATATATATATATATATATATATATATATATACATATACATATACAGGCAGTCCCCGGTTTACGACGGGTATGGCTTACGACGTTCCGAGGTTACGACGCTTTTCAAATATATTCATCAGAAGTTATTTCCCGGTTTACGACACGTTACACGGTTACGACGCGTCGTACGCCGATCAGACGGAAGAAATATGGCTCCAAAACGGCAGAATAATCAAAATTTGGAGACTTTTTGATGAAAAATTCAATAATAATGCAGTTTACATCGTTTTCAATACACCAAAGCATTAAAAGTAAGGTTTTCTTAGGATTTTTGACAATTTTCGACGATTTTTCGGTTTACAACGATTTTCGGTTTATGATGCGGCATAAAAACATAACCCCCTTCGTAAACCGGGGACTGCCTGTATGCATTATTATAATTTGCAAGAAGTTGCTATAAAACTGCTCTATTCACTCCCCTGCCTGTCTATTTATCTATCGGCATATTTGTCTATTGGCATACTTGCCTATCTATTGTTTTAGCCTGGGCTGGGCATTTGTTAGCACAGTCAAAAAGGCAAGGATAAGAAGATTGAGTGCCACTCCCCAAAGTAGCTTGATTTCTTAATTTACTTAACAAACTTTCTCTCTGCGAAGCAAAAGTGATCTGGCTGGGTGTCTTTACAGGAACCCTGCTGAGGAGATGGCAGATGTTTGGAACACCTGGATGGGTGACTCATTAAGGTGCGGCTGCTGCATCGTCCTGGCATCAGGGTCCCTACCCTCAAAGTGGGCCTTAAAAGGAGCAAACAGGAAGAAAGCAGTGTATTTGCCATTCACATGCAGGAGAGCTATGTTGGATTGCTGAGCGACGCCCCTCCCCCTTCCATCTTCGCCACGTGGACTATCTAATTCTGTTATATTGTGCATAGTGAATGACAACACCTCATTTCGCCTTTCTTCACTGGAGACCCCATTCTACTCACGGTAACATACTTGTGAAGACGTCCACTTCTGTCACGATATTTGCCCGTAGAAGTGTTTTCATTGAGTGCCAGTAATCTCTGTGTCCTTTGTCCATTTGTACCAGTGCTATTCAAGTGTCTGTGCTTTCAGTGCTAATTTATTATTAATTCTTCGAGGCCCCTTGGAACCTTCAGTGCAGCCTCGAATTCTTGAATATTTTTATATCTCCATTACTGGCTTGTAATCTCTGAATCTCTCTTTCCAGAGAGACCTATTTACCGTGGAATCTTCTTTGACTGTGCCTGGCCCCATTCCAGTTCTTCCAGTAGGAATTCCCCTTAGGCCCCGCAAGCCTGAATACCATTAATCTTTCCTTTTCTGATATTCTTCTGTAAATATACTTAATTTTAGCTTAACCCCCTTGTGTTTACGTAACATTCGTTTCTGAAATAGAGCCCTAAGCTCATATGAAATTATCCCCTTTTCTTTTGTTTTATGTTTCACTGGACCCCCAAGGTCAGAACCACAAGGCTAATACAACTGTAAATGTTGCTACCTGTCTCATAGAAAACTATCTCAACCCAGATCGTCCAGTTAAAACATAAAAATGGCGACCTCTTGCCTTAGATTCTCGTTTTAGCGGTTGCATTTCCCCCTCCCCCCTCCTTTTTGCTTTTGTTTGTGTTTGCAACTTGTCGAATCAGCAATTAGTAAAGCTAAGCTGGCTGCGAGACAACTATGAACCTTTTGTGTAAAGACCAAGTGCACAGGCCAAGAAATTCCATGTAAGTATATTGTGTTTATTTTAGCATAGGGAATTTAAAAATGTGACTGATCCTAGGAAATTAGGGACACTAGGGACGCATGTTCAAAGCTGAGAGAAGAGAACTAACGAATTGAATTAAATCCTTGATAGCCTTTGCATGCAGCTTGCATGACCTTCATGGTAGGATAGTTAGGGAACATCGAGTGTTAACAATTTTCTTTTAAAAACGAGGAAATAGTGTGCATATTTCCTCCTTGCAAAAATCAAACTCATTTTGTGGTCGCGAATTAGTTAGGCGCATATGTGAATTTCTCCCATGTGGGACAAAAATCAGTTTGCACCACTGATACTCTCTCTCTCTCTCTCTCTCTCTCTCTCTCTCTCTCTCTCTCTCTCTCTCTCTGTGTTAGCTAAGGTCAAAATTCAGATAGGTATAGTAGAAACGAGTGTTAAGAAAGCGTGAAATCTGATTAACATTCTGCTTTGTAGGCGAATATCCTCAGCCCGTGATAAGAGTCTCTAGTTGTATTTTATTTTCCCGTTATTTCCCACCTCTCGGGAACTTACGCATTTGGGGTTAAAACCCAATCCTTGTTTGTAAACATCACCACCCCCCCACGCGGTCATTCACCCGCTGATAAGGAGAGGCCACCCCCTACCCTGTGTTTAAAAATAGCTCGCATCTGTCTGGGGCGGCCAACCACCTGGGAGACCATTACAGTACTCCAAACCCCTCCCCTCCTGCATGTCTCCCATTCATTCACTGCTGGAGTTTTGTTTGTTTTCTTTTGTTCATTCCCTTGTTCATAATCGGGCTCATCTTAACAAAATTTTTTTCTTTTTTTTGTGTTGTTTTGTGTGTTCCACTCTTATTGAATTTGGAGTTTTATCATTATGGTGTTTTAACACTTACAAAGAATTCTCTCGTAGACCAAATTTCCTATGTCCCTCACGACGATTCCCAAATTCCTAATCCCTGCTACAGCCTGCTTAGCCAGTGCAGGAAGACCATATTTCATACATCCGTCGCAACGAATCCCAAATTCATAATCTCTGCTATAGCCTGCTTAGTCAGTGCGGGAAGACCAAATTTCCTACGTCCTTCATGACAAATCCCAAATTCCTATTCCCGCTACAGCCTGCTTTAGTCAGTGTGGGAAGACCAAAATCTTACGTCCCATGCAACGATTCCAATTCCTAATTTCCGCTACAGCCTGCATTAGTTAGTGCGGGAAGACCAAAATCTTACGTCCTATGCGATGCCCGTAATGTTAAGGGTCAGGGCCAAACATGCCCTCCAAATTAAAAGGAAAAAAAAAAACTTTGTCCCGGTAGCTCACAGACAGACGCCCTGCTAAAATTTGGGTGCATTTATTTTACATGGACGACTCCTTCTTATGCTTTGGTATTTTCATCTGTGGGTTAATTGAGTCCCCCTTGTTTGCAAAATGTCAGCAAGATCCCAGCAAAGCGAGGACTCTAAGCTCTTCATGTCCTCCTGGAAGGAACTTGGCCTTTCAGGGAGAGAGCTAAAAGAATGGATACAGGAAAGGATGGACGAGATAAAAGGCAGAAAGAGAAGCAGAAAGGGAGGCCCAAGAGAGAAGAGAGGAGGCCGTGAGACTAGAATGAGAGGCAGAAAGAATCACCTGAGAAAAACAAAAAGAGGCTGAGAGAAAGGAAAAAGAGCCAGAAAGAATCACCAGAGAAAAACGAGAAGAGGCCGAGAGAAAGGAAAAAAGGCAGAAAAAGAAGAGAATGAGAAGCAGCATGCCCATGAGCTCCAGATGCTGGCACAACGTGGCACTCCCCGGCCCACTCTTGCCTCGGGGATGAGCACCCTCAGCCAGGCCCACTCATTTATGCCCAAATGGACCGAGGCCGAACCTGAAGTGTGGCTCGACAGAGCAGAGAAGGTCCTGGAATGCTGTGCCCTCTCCCCCACCGAACCCTCCCTGGTACTAACTAAGTTCCTTGGCAGAAAGGCACTAATTGCCTACCACGCCCTTCCTGAGGAAGACCAGGGAAAATGGGAGGCCGTATGCCTAGCCATTACTAAGGCGTATGAAATCACTCTCAAACGCTGGAGGCGGCGCTGGAGAGGATAGGTGAAAGAAGCACGTCAAACTTGGACTGATTTGGCTTACTACTCTGAGAGAGCCCTCGTGAAGTGGCTTGAGTCCGTGGGAGCCTCTACCCTTGCAGACACCCTCGAGCAATTTAAGCTCAAGCATTTCTTGTGCTACGCTACTCCTGCCCTTGCCATGCACATAGGGGAAGGGTCCCTACGACATTGGCGGAATGCTGGCGTATCGCAGACACCCACCACTCTCAGGAAAGCTCCATGCGGCGCATAATGAATCTGCCCTCCTTCCTCGGAGGTGCCTCCCCACTGAAGAATGGGCACTCATCCAAGCCCTTGGTGTGAGGGACGTGCAGGAAGACTGGGCACTCGTCAGAACACTGCCGCAACTGGTCAACAGCGCCCTCGCATCCACCTCCGCGGGGACCTCCCCCGCCATCTGCACAAGCTAGCTGGTTGCCTCCCACTGCAGGAGTTGCATCCCGCCAGGACTTCCGTCATGAAGTCTGCCGGGACTACGGGAAAGAGGGGCACTTCTCAGCGACTTATAAACTGCCCCCGGAACTCCCAACCGAAGACCATTGGCACTGTGGCTTGCCCCGAATGACCCATCGGATGGATTGGACTCAACTCAGTCAAGGTCACGCCCCTGGACAGGTCCAGTCCCCTTGGAAACTCGCTAACATCGTCGATACCGGGTCTGAGGTAAGCCTAATTGTCCGCAGCCAAGTCCCCCCCTGGAGCCGTCATCCGCGAAGATGAGAGGATGACGATCCTCTGGGTTAATGGGGACAAGAAGGACCTCCCTACTGTCCACCTAAGAGTCACCACAGGTGATTCCTCCAGTGAGAGGGAGCACCTCTTTAGCGTGGCAGAAACCCTTACAACGGGGAAGCCCCTCCTCCTGGGCCAAGACCTGGTCCAGTGGAGGGACCCCTGATCCCACTATGCTGCCTCACACCCACCGAACCCTATGCTCCTCTTGAAGCCTCCAGAGGGAACGACGACGACCTGCTCCCCCTGCGCCTGTCCCTGGGCTCCATCCCATAGCTTAACAAGCCACCAACCAATCCTGAAAGGGCCGAGGCCCCTACGCCACCTACTCCCCTCATCATCACAGGGGCTGTCACGTCCCTACCTTCCCTCAGCCGGGAAAGGCCCATTGAGGCCCAGATGGAGGATGCTGCCCTACAACGACTCCGCCTGGACGCCACTACCAACGAGGAGGAACTCACCGACTTGTTAGCACCCACCCCACTAGAATGATGTTTACCATGGGAGGGAGAGAATGAAAAAACAGTGGAGGGTCACCGGGTGACACGGGCCCCTCCCCAGAAATAGATTTTTCCTTTGTCAAAATCCTTTTTCTGGATCGGGGTCCCGTGTCAGCCGGTGAAATAATAACAGAGAAATAAATATCATTCTTATGCTATTAAAGACTTTAAATAGAGATGTTGAAAACTAGGGGGGAATTCCACCCTGAACATTAGAAAGAGAATTCCCAACACTACCCCTGATGAGGGGAAACCAAAATGATTGGTTCCGCTAGACAGGGCAGACAGTACATGAAAACTAGCACTAGAAGCTAAGCTGATTAAAAATTTGGGTCTTCCCCAACAAGGAAAGGTAAGAACAAGATGATTGTTGGTTACCGAAGCTAACTCCGATACATTACTCAAAGACCAGGAAACAGAATGTGGATGGAGTACTGGTCTCAGACAAACACAGACCTTAGGGATGAAAGTTAAGGGCCTGTGAGTCTGGTACCAACAAAACACTTTCCCCGGGGCCAATGCGGCCGCATCATTGCTGTAGCTTCAAAAACTATGTGAAGAGTGCTAGTTACTTAACTGCAGAGCCATGCTGCAGTAGAGTAGGATCCCTTGACTGAATTTAGGAAAACAGTAAAAACAGGATCAATATCAGTTTCCTCCCAAACTGTAAAATTCACAAAGACCACAAAGCCAGGGCACCAGAACTTTGAGGAGGCTGACGCAGGCTGAGTTTATACCAGTCGTGGCAGCTTGATAGTTTGTGGCTGAATTGGGTTGCAAACAGACCTACTTCGAGGACCAGGAAAAGACCACAGGACTACCTGAATGACGCTTCGACTAAGGACTATTCCGACACCAGGGGGGAGGCCCTGGATAGGGAAAAGGTAGTGACCTTTTGGACCCCTACGAGAAGGGTGGCAGACAGAGGCACTTGTGCCTGTTGGTTATGGAGAAGAATGAACCATAACTTGAATGATGCAACTCGAGTTTGAACCCACTTGTTTACGCAGCGCACTATTGCTGTTTCGTTCAGAACCAGCCTAAAATGGATCCTCTTGGGAGGAAGAAGATCCCCAAGGACAGGAAGACTGCCACAGCCCTCCAAAGCGTTGATATAGAACTGCCGGAACGTGACCGACTAAGTTCCATGTACTTCATGGGGCCAAAAATATCCACCCCACCCGCCCAGAGAGGTGACGGTGTGGAATACTGAGGCCAGAGGGGAAAGAGGAACTGACTTCGATAAGCACCTGACAGCCGTTCAAGGCCGGACGCCAATATTCAAACAGGAGGAACCAGGGAGACACGTCCCTGACTCCGCCATACCCCGGATATAGACTCCAGCTTTGACTTCAGAAGGAGAATCGCCACTGAAGCAAACTGGAGAGAGCCCAAGACTTTTTCTTGGGCACGGCGAGAGGTATGCTTGTGTTGATGAAATGTTAGGTTGCCCTTGCTATCTCTTTCTGCTTCCACTGTATTCACAACTACTGAAGGCTACCCTCCGGATTCAGGTGGGATACCTTCCTGTGTACTTAGAAGCCCAAAGACTCTAGAAAACCGATTATAATGACCGGTACCCTCAGGCAATTCCCGACGCTGGGTGCCCAAATGAGCCAGGCAACTAGATATGCGGCTAGCATAACCCTCTAATACCGGAGCTGTTGAACTACGGTATTGTTCAAACTGGCAAAGATTCTGGGGGCTGCATTGAGGAGGGTATGAACTTGAAGGGGTACACCTGCTCCCCGAGTCTGTATCCCAAGAAGGGATAGAACCTTCCTGCAACCAAGATGTGAAAGGAAGCGTCGGAAAGGTCTATAGAGGTGGTTACGGCTCCACGGAGCAGTAGGAGCCGAACCCACAAGACTGTAAGCAAGCGAGACTTGCCGCATTGAATGAGGAAAATAAACGGGACACGCCCGGAAAAATTTTCCAGTGGAAGGGAACTTCATTGGCAGACTGAAAAAGCCTGACAGGCCATACACAAAGTCCTCCAGAACTTTGGCCGGAAACTGACCGAACCTGATTGGGGGAGGGGGACAGATAGTCCAGCTCCATCCCGGGTCTTGATAACTATACTCTGGGCCCAGGGACTGAAGTTCCAGTGGCCCCGAAAATGGTACAGCCTCCTACACATATGAAAAATACTACTGGGAGGAGGCTTGATTGCCTCCCCTGAAGCATATGCCTTCCCAAATTCTCGGAGAGGAGCAGGATGCTTCCCTGCTCCTATGATAACCCCGAGGGTCAGAGCCTCTGGCAGAATGTCTAGTGAGAATTCTTTCCTTGGGTTTTCGTATGAAGCAATGAAAACTCCGGAGGAGGCACATGGGGGAGGCAGAGACACACGGGGGAGTTACAAGGGGCTGACGTGTTGGCTGAACCCGCACACATCAAGGTGGAGGCTGAAAGTGAGAGGCTGACGGCTGTCCAGGGGCAGGAACCTGAAGAGCCAGCACCACCGCCTGAGCAGGGGGGCGCTTGAACTACAGGAACTTCTTGCTGGACTTGGGATAGGGCCCGGCAAGATCAGATTGTTTCCGCCCGTAAGGTAGACACCCACGAGAACGGAGGCTCTGATTAACATTAGTAGCCCCGGACGGACCGTAACAACGCCCACCTGGGGAAAAGCATAATTCCCCAGGTGAAACCCTTCATAAGACTTTTCGGCTCAAGGCGGAACGTGGCTGGCGAAAAATGTGTTTTCAGCTGTCCAACCGGACTGATGAAATAAAACGGGACCTGCAGAAAACCTGACAAGAGAGATTTTATCAGGACCCGAAACAACGAACCGCCATTATATACCACAGACATTGTTTCTGTTAAAGTCAAAGAATTCCAGGGCCTGGCAAGCTTGCCTTACACCCTGTTTCAGTTTCCGAGAATTGACTCCGGAAGCTTAGGGAGCTGTACGATGAATAAATTAGAAGCGAAGTCCGGGGTTAGAAGATTCATTGTCAACGTATCTGTGATGACTGTCTCCCGGAAATGCGTCAGCGGTTTATGTTCGAAACAAGCCTGTTGATAAGAGGGGCTACATCCGGCACAAGGGGTAGGAAGCAGGTCTCCCAAAGAGAGCACGGTAAGACCCCAAAGCTGGCGTGAACTTGGAATTCTCTGCCTGCCACTCCGTTAGAGTTCTCAACGGAGACGATGTGCCCAGCCCCTAGGGAAGATGAGGGCTCTCTTAGGGATCATGCCAGATAGATACCATGCTCCTTCTGACAGTCTGGTAAAACCCAGATAAGGGGATACCAGGCCGGAAGGGAAGAAATGCAATTCCATCAACCTTCGTGTGCCCACACCCCCAATAGGAGGGTGCCTTCATGCTGGAAAGCATAAAGGGTTAGGCGCCAAAGGTTCCCCAGATCGAAGGGAAAAAGAGGTGGAGGTGTCCGGAACGACAGAATTCCGGAACGGAGCAGGATTTACAGGTGATTCATTGATAATGAGTCTTGAGATTAAACTCTTTGGGATTTATGCTCCAGGGAAAGGGAGGGCACGGACCATGAGGTAGATAGATATTTTGATAGGTTGTCAATGACTCCCAAATCGAGCTCCTTATAAGGAGACCCGTAAAAGAGTCTGCAACAAAGGAAGGAGGGGGTAACCGCCTTGCTTTGCTTGGGCCGTGTCCCTTTCCAGAAGACGAGGCCAAACTCGTAGACGGCACCGGATTAGAGATCCGAGACGTCCTCGAGGGGGCTCTGGAGTGGGTCTTCTTGTTTTTTTTTTTTTTTTGTTTTTTAAAAGGGTCTTTCTTAAATGATTTCACCTTAAGGACGGTAGATCAGGAACCGTCGAAAAGGGATGAGGAGCTAACGAATCCCCTAAAGGAAAAGTTCGCCTCACTTTATTCCGAGCTAAGCGGAAAAGGTTTGCTTCACTTATTCTCGCACCTACTTATCGCTCCGGGACGATGTTCACAGGTTCGAGAACGAGACAGAAGGCCACAACATCTTCAGAAAATTCTCCGTAAACAGCTAACTTATTTAAAAAGCACCGGGTCAACTCTTGGACTCCGGTAAACAAAGGGGCAGCAACTTCTTCAGCAACTGACACTGAGAACTGGGCGCCAAGGAAAGGAACATTACAAATGTCCACCGAAAGGACATAGGAATTTCCCGACTCTACTATGCGCCCGAAGCTGCTGACCCCAGACTAGAGTTACGAGACTTGCGGCCGGCCTCCAGGAGGGGGAAAATTAGGACCCCAAACACCGGAGGAGCAACTATTAAAAAGTCATACGAGACGGAGTTTGGCGAAGGAAAAACCTATAGGTGTATATGAAACCTACCGATTTATTGAGAATCTCGCCCGGAGACGGAGTTTGGCGGAAGGAAATTGATAGGCGTATATGAAACCTACCAATTCACCGAGAATTTCGCCCGGAGAGAGCCCAAACACCGAAAGAGCGACTATTAATAAGCCACATGAGGCGGAGTTTGACGGAGGTAAAAACGACAGGTGTATATGAAACCTACGGATTCATCAGGTAGCCTGCTCGGAGAGAGCATAGCGTACAACGCAAACCTGCCGGGTGCCAAACGACTAACAATAAGCCATATGAGGCGGCGTTTGGCGGAGATAAAACCGATAGGTGTAAAAAAACCTACGGATTCATCAAGTAGCCTGCTTGGAGAGAGCACATTATTAAAATAGTTTAACCAGACCACCGAGCTGACCATCAGCTCTCATAGGGCTGGCCCGAAGGATTAGGATGGAATGACAAGTCTAGGCTAGAAGCCTAGCACTGGGACCTAATAGGTCACTTCTCAATGATGATAAACGAAAATGAAAATGAAATTAAAAGCTGTAAAAAGGCATACGCTTTCATACTGGAACACACTCACACAATAAATACATTTAAACTCATGCTTCCATACATACTCACTAAAAAGGTATATTAAAATTTAAAATAAATTAAGTAAAATCATAAAATTTACTTGTTTTAAAATTCATTATACTGATTGAATGTTTTTTTCTTATATTTTTCCAATTAATTTGCAGCTTCTCATGAACATTAAAATGGGCGCTATTGAGAACGTTGAAGATTCTGACAAAATTTCTTCTATCGGTCTATTTCCAAAATTTGATAATCGCTGCACGTTATATTTTGGACATTCACACAGTATATGCTTAACTGTTATCAGCACATTGCAATCTGGGCATTTGGGAAGAGGGCCACATGGACTGTTCATTAAATGTCCATGTGTCAAACGAGTATGGTCTATTCGAAGACGTGTCAGAATTACTTGTGCTTGTCTCTCTCTCTGATATGACGAATTCCATTTTCCAACACTGGATTTTATCTGTTTTAATTTATTATTTTCAGGTTCTTCGTTCCATATATTTTGCCATTTTTTTACAAGGACTGTTTTTATATATTTTGAATAGTCACTGATAGGGATGTCTACATTTGTTCTTGTCATGAGGACCGCTTCTTTAGCTGCTTTATCAGCCTCTTCATTTCCCTTAATCCCTACATGGGCAGGGATCCAACATATTTCAATATTTTTTCCCTTATTATACAATGTATGGATTGAGAACTTTATATGTTGTACAATATTATTTTTGGGATTATAGCTTTGAAAAGCTTCTATAGCACTTCTCGAGTTGCTATAAATTACAAAATTATTATATGAGACTTCTCTAATTATTTTTATGGCCGATACTATTGCACATAACTCAGCTGTAAATACAGAGGCTTTGTCTGGGAAGGAGAACTGATACGTTTTGTTTTGGGATACCGCAGCATATCCCACTCCGTATTGTGATTTAGATCCGTCAGTGTATATTGCGTAATGTGGACCTTTTCGGATTATATGCTCTACTGCATGTTGTCTTTGGTATTCTGGAGTATATGAATGATTTTTTGATAAATATTTCAAGTGTGTACAAATTCTCATTTTATTCATTGTCCAAGGAGGAGGCAATTTTAACATTACAGGCAATTGTATATACATATTTAGTGACTCAAACAATCTTCTAGCCCTAATTGGGAAAGAAGGTGGATGATTGTTTATAAACACATCTCTTAATCCAAATAATTTTTTGGTTGGAGAATCATTTGTCTGAATTCTCAGAGCATTCTTCATCGTTACTAGCTCTCTATGGAGAGACAGAGGTAGTTCACCACATTCAACTTGTAAAGAAGATGTTGGTGATGATCGAAAAGCTCCTGAACATATTCTAAGACCCTCATTATGAATTGGGTCTACCGTTTTCAGCGTTGCGTCTGATGCCGAGCCATATATTTCACTTCCATAATCAACGATAGACAGCACTGTTGCTTTATACAATAAAGTAAGGGTATGCCTATCGGCTCCCCAAGTAGTGTTCGACAGTTTTTAATTAGGTTTAATGCTCTTTTACATTTTGATTTCATGTATGTTATGTGGGCTTTCCAGTTCATGTGAGTATCAAATACTAATCCTAAAAATTTTGCTGTTTGGCCAATTGGTATACTATGGTTTCTGATTTTTAAGTCTATTTCTTCTCCTTTTTTCCATTTTTTGTTTTTATAAAACATGATTGCTTGGGTTTTATCTATGGAAAATTTAAAGCCTACATATAAAGCCCATTCATCTATTTTTACTATGCTTTTATTAATGATTCGTTCTGCATGTTTTATTCGAGATGCTGAATAATATATGGCAAAATCATCCATATACAAGTTACTTTTAATACCAGTAGGTAGATTTTTACTGATATCATTAATTGCTAACGTAAACAGTGTGCCACTAAGGACGCTTCCCTGTGGAACACCATTTTCTAGAGGAAATGTTCTAGACAGAACATCATCAATTCTCACCTGAAAACTGCGATTTGTCAAAAAGTTTTGTATAAACCTAGGTAAATGTCCACAGATGTTGTTGTTTTGTAAAGTTTTTAATATAGCATACCTCCATGTAGTGTCATATGCTTTTTCAATGTCAAAAAAGACAGCTACAGTAATTTGTTTTCGTTCAAAACCTCGGCGTATATGGTCTTCTAAGTTACAGAGAGAATCTAATGTAGATCTGTTACACTGTGACCCAAACTGAGTGGGAGTTAAAATTTTATTTTCTCGTATGTGCCATGTTAGTCGAGCATTTACCATTTTCTCTAGTAATTTGCACATACAACTTGTTAAAGAAATTGGTCTGTAATTGCTTACATTACTGGGATCTTTTCCAGGTTTGGGGATTGGAATAATTATAGCTTTACGCCATTCATCAGGAAATAAATTTCTAAGCCATAAGTGGTTATAAAACTCTAACAAGTATGTCTTTGCCAAAGGTGCTAAATGGCATATCATTTCAAAACAAATATTGTCACCTCCAGGGCAGATTTACTGCTGTTCAACAGAGCAAATTCTAGCTCTTCCATACTAAATTTTCTATTATAATATATATCTTCTACTGTTTCAAAATTTATTGTTATTAATTCTATATTATTTTTCTTTGTGCGGAAATGCTCATCTAAATTTTTGTTGCTACTTACTTTTGCTAAATTTTCACCTATTACATTACTAATTTCTTTAGGATCAAGTATTCTTTTCCATCTTTTATTATGGCATGTCTAGGTGGTTTAACATGGGTACCATTTATTTTCCTGAATTTTTCCTATATTTTTTGCATGGGAGTATTTTTAGAGAGATCTGATACATATTTTTTCCATGAAATGATTCTTCCTTGTATTACTTCTCTTTTAAACTTTGCAGATATTTTATTATACAGAGGTTTTAATGTATCAATTTCTAATAATAATATAGTCAGTTTTTGTAAGGTTCCTTCTAATATTGGTAACGTTTTGTTTAATTTACTGAATTTTCTATTCAAATTATTTAGTCGTCTTCCAATTTGGTGTTTTATTTTTATTAATTCTGTTAGTTTTCAGACCACCATGGGACTTTGTGTTTTGTCGGATGAGATTTGGATTTTGGTATTGCTTTATCAGCAGCATTTGTCATGAAATCAACAAGAAATTCATTAGTTTCATTATGGTCTTTCAAATATTCAAATGGTGGGATATTCCTGGTGTGGAATTCATATTGTTCCCAATCTGCTTTATAAATGTTATATCGAGGGCATGTTTGGTGGGGTTATTTTGTAATAAAGAAATTAATATGGGGAAATGATCACTTGTATGCAAGTCATCTACTGTATTCCAGTCCAATCTGTCTACTATGTCTGCTGTACATAGAGTTAGGTCAATTGAGGAATATGTTCCATGTGTTTTAGAAAAATATGTGCTGATTTCGTCATCATTTATACAGCACATGTCATATGAATCTATGAATTCCTCTATTTTAATTCCTGCTCTATTTGATTCTGTACAATTACAGTCCCACATTGGGTTGTGGGCATTAAAATCACCTACTATTAACGTTGGTTCCTTAGTATTATTAAGTAATTCTTTGATTTTGTCAACGTCATAATTTTTATTAGGTTGATTGTACAAATTATGAATTACATAATTATCGTTTTTTATTCGTATTCTAATACTGGACGTTTGCAGATCAGTAAATTTTACTCGTACTTTGTCATAACATACTTTGTTATGTACATATATAGCAGTACCTAAATTTCCCTCTTCCTCTCTTGATGCAGATGCTAAGGTATATTTACCTATCGTTAATATTGTTTTTGTTGACATGTTGCAAACATAATATCATTGGTTCATATTCTTTTAATAACCGTTGTATTTCTCCTAGGTGTAATCTGGTCTGTAGACCATTTACGTTCCATTGTATAATATAACTATTGAAAATATTTTTTATAGCGGTCGGGTTTTACTCTCTTTTTTTTGTATTATCAATTTGGAATTTTTCTAACAATTTACTCACGACATTCATCTGTTTTTCCTTATAATAGACTAAGTGCTCAATGCACATGCACCCTTTTTCATGGTTACTCAAATCTGTGTTTTCTTTTTTTCTATATTTCATAAAATTTCTTATAATGTTTGTTAAACCATCTTTTGTTATGCTTTTGTTGTTATTGCATAATTCAATGAAACAATCATTACACCCACAAGTATTATCATGTGTATTTCTCTTTTCATTTGCTCTTGTTCCAATTATTGGAGAAGGAGTAATCTCTTCTCCCTTGACATAATCATTATCATCTATGGTATGATTCTCTTGCACTTCTTCAGTGTTCTCGACATTTGCCTTCATAGGTTCTATTATTATTTTAGGAGATAAAGGTATATTCTTAGCTTGTTTTTGTTTTTGTTCCTTTTTCATCTCCTTTATCTTTGGTTTAACTGATGTTTCTCTAATAATAGTTGGTTTCTTCGTTTTGGGTGGTGTTCTCTCCAAAGGCCTTTTTTATCTTTAATTTCCTGTCTATCTCTACCCTCTTCTGTCACTTTAGTAGCAGCATCCTCCTGTTTTTCTATCTGCATTAATATTTCAAATGAATTGGACAAAATATTATCCATCTCATTTGTACCTGTTTCTTTATTTTTACAATTTTATTTTTATTTCTAAATTATTAATTTTTCTTGAGATTTACTTGTCTGTGCTCTGTTATTTCTATCTGTTTCCGTTTTTGCTTCATTTTTTGCTCTTGTTATTGAGGAATATGAATGTTTCTTAGATGGATCTTGCATTCCTCTCACTTTTAATTCCAATTTAGCCTCTCTGATAGACATCCCTGTTCGTTCTTGCAACATTTTCAACTCTGTATTGTATATGTAGTACACACACTCCTTGGACCTAGCATGATGATCCTGTCCACAGTTTACATTTTGGTTCACTACATTTCCATTGTGTGGCATGTTCATTAGATCCACAATAAGCACATACAGGTTCATTACGACAGTTTTTCTTTGTGTGTCCATACTTACTACAATTTTGACATTGTAGCGGTTTGGGAACATAAGGTCTCAATTCTCTATTTTGACCCAAAATTTTGTTTTTTGAGGTAACTCTTGACCCTCAAATTTTATTTTTGCAATTCTTAATGCTTTATTATTTTGTTTACTTGGTACTATATATACCTCACAGTCTTGGATTTTGGTATATCTCATTTTAAGCGAGTCCAACAGTATATTTTTGTCAACTGGTTCGTCATTATTTTCAGGAAGTACAATAGTACCCTGAATGCTGTTCATAGTGTCATGCTTCCTTACTTTTACATTTACATTGTCAACACTTTTTATTGACAGATAGTCCTCAGACTGGTTTTTGGTTGTGGCTTCTATAAGCCATGTCTTCATTTTTATTTGTCTAAACGACATTTCTGTCGTTGAGTGTCTTTTTAATAAGAAGTTTTCTAACTTTAGGGCTGAGATTTGCTGTTCTGTTTCCATGAAACAGAAACCTTGACCAACTTCCACTCCCAAAGAGGGAGTCGAAGTGAGTCAAGGTTGGGTCAAGACGATATTTACTTTTTTTTGATTTGTTGTGTACTGGAGCATAAGGTTCCAGTGTGATTATATTTGGATTCTTTATTGTTTTTTCCAAAGAAAGGTTGTTACAAGAGGTTCCATCGGTCGTCATCTGTGCTGAGTCACTACCATCAAAGGGCCCAGGGGTACTCGAATCTTTATTTTCACTTTGCATAAAGATTTGAGGAGGAGAAAAAAAAACCTGAAAACCTTAAAAGATATCATCAGCCTTTCATGGAGTTCATTCCTCCACTAATGGCACAAGTGAGAACCGACTCCCAAATGTCCGCATCCCTACCCTATCCCAAAGGGGATGGCACAACATGATTAGAGTGGCTCAAGTGTAAGCCAACCCGCTTGATAGGACTGAGAGCATTACTAGAATACAATCATCCCCACCCTAATCACATTATGGGCAAACCAGACAGAATGCCAAGAGTCCTATTCCCAGAACTAGACCCCCCTGGAATCCGTGGTCCAGTCCCGTAGAATAGTTCCGCCTGAAAACTCAGGTCCAAACATTATCGGGCAGTTGATGGTCCTGCCACAGTTCTCACTATTTAGCTTCGGATATAAACCCAATCCCAGCTATGATACCTTTTCCTATTTACCAGGTCCAAGAAATTTGTACGAAAGTGAAAATATCCACGCTATTTAAATCGAAAGGTTTGTAGGTGATCCGTCAGGGCCCGGGCTCTTATTCTTCATAAGAACGAAGAAGAAAAGCCAGGGCCCCTTACCCCCTCACCACGTGAAGGAACCTACTTCGAGGGGGGAGAGAGCACAGCGTACTTTATAACCTTCCGAGCCAAGGAAAAGCCACATGAGGTGGAGTTTGGCGGAGACAAAACCGACAGGTGTATATAAAACCTACGGTTTCATCAAGAAGTCTGCTCGGGGAGAGCATAGCGTACTTCACAACCTTCCGTACCAAACTATAAATTCTCCAATACAGACTGCGCACCGGAATGGGAACCATATACTCCGTGACCGCTGGCTTGTTGCAGGAAAGCGGAGCATTCCTGTACTCGACAAAACCAGCTGAAAACGTATGAGAAGTGGGCATGCTGGAACGGATGCCGGAGCAGAGTACCGTAGCAGCGACTTAGCCTAGTCAGACCAGGAAAACCCCCGGGGAAAACCGGAGAGAAAACCGGGCTAACAGGACAAATCTCATAGACATAAAATCAGAGTCAACGGAACATTCCGGAGCGACCATGTTTAAACAATATGTGACGGATATAAACATAGTGGGAAGGTTATGAACTGTTCGGAAGTGGGCGCACTCAAAGCCAAGAGAGGAAAAACCCCCGGAGGAGGATATCCTGAACGAAGTGATAGCGGTGGGGGGAAAAAACGCCGACCGCTAAACACTAAAACCGCCGGAGCAGTAAGCAAGGAGAGCGCCCAACAAGATAATGAAACACCGAACAGGAAGTAGCAAAATGGAGGGGGAACGCCGAAAGTAAACAAACAGAAGACAGTTAGGTGGAAAACGCTAACTGGCCTCATATGAGATCCCAACAGTGAGGTGCGAACATGTAGGAAGCACCACGAAGGGAAACAGTCGACGTAAAAGGAAGGGGGTAGGATAGGCCAGGAGGTTGGTAACCCAAAGTAGCAACCAGGGGTGAGACAGCACTCCCCGGCCGCCCAAAGATTCTCATAGATCCCCCCGGTATGTGAGCTGTGTTGCACGACAAGAGCGAGAGAAAAGGAGAGGAAGGGCAAAAACCTCTGACGGCCAGGAGAGCAAAGAAAGGTAAAAGGAGTATGAACAGGAGTGGGGAGAGCACTCCCGGTCATCTCCAGGCCCAGGTGGAGTGCCAACCGATAAGGTCAGACACACCGAGGGACAACCAATCAATGCAGAGGAGGGGATGTAGGCTACAGCACAAAATAAGATAAATTGCTCTCAAGCCTTGGAAAGTTAACAAACTTTGAAAACGAACCAAGGGGAGAGAGAGCAAAGGATAAAAAGGGGGAGAAGGGGATTCTCGATACCACAAAATAATATATATAGTCGGTAAAAGGAGTGTGAACAGGAGTGGGGAGAGCACCCCTGGTCACCTTTGGTAAGCAACTCAAAGAAGGATTGAACTAGGATAGGCTACGCAGGTAAACCCTCGCTATTCCAGCTTAACTTATTAGGAACATTAGCCTAAGTGAAAAGCCGAAACAGGGAGAGGGTGAACGTAGGCAATATATCCAAGCCAAAACCAAACCAAGGGAAGCACCAGACATAAAACACATATATACAGAACGAGATCACAGACATGAAACTCATACGTACAGATCGAGATCGCCCCTCTCTAAACGATTTTTCCCCGAAGGGAAAAAGTGCCACAGCCAACCCCTAGGCTAACCTAACTGAGGCGATGCAAAGGAAGGAAGCCTAGGAGAGGGATAAAGGCTAACTAATAACTCAAATAATGCATAATAAAACAAAAATTTTCTATAAGGCACATGTAGGAGGATAGGCAGGCCCAACACGACATGAACGTGAAGGGAACTGGCCGACCTCCAGTTAAATAATCAACAAAATTCAAAAGCATCCGAGCACAAGGTCAAAACTTAAATGTACCAATGAAAATCATGTTCCCATAAGCTTAGAAAAGTGAGAGTCTAAAATAAGGCAAAATAAAGCCAAAATAATAAGCGAATAGGCCCGAGGGGGAACCACGTAGCCTAAACAGCAAGACAGCACTTGACCAGCAAGGGAACACAAAATTCACAAAATAAACAAATTTATAAAAGTAAAAAACCGTAACAGTACCAATGAAAATAAGATTCTTAAAGGCTAAGAGAAGTGAGGGACAAAATTAAGGCATAATGAAGCCATGATAATAAGCGAATGGGCCCGAGGGGGTAGCTCGTAGCCCAAACGCTAAACATCACTTCTCGTAGAAAAGGGGTACAGAACAAACATAAAATTAATCAAACCCACTAAAGTTAGGAATCATTAATTGGGAAAATATCCCAAACAAAAAGGTATACAAATAAAAAACACAAAACAAACATGCCGACCCAAGACCAAGAGAGGTAATGAGACGCCGTGAGAGGAGATCGAGACGGGCGTTATAAATCCCTTTAATTATTAAACTAAAGGAAAATAAGGAGCCTCAATCGCCTAAAAAACAACAAAACACTGGTACTCAAGTTGTCGAAGAAGAACCTTGCGAGGATGCCATAAAAATGCCAAAATAAAGCACAAAATAAGGAACACAACAAAATTACGTGTGAACGAAATCGCGTGCTAAAATGGAATGCGATTAGTGTTGCCTTGTGTACAGTCCGCGAGTGGTGCATGGGCTTGTATCGGCACCTCTCTCGTTGGGACTTTTGACATTGGGAATCTTTATAGGGCAGGGTCCCGTGATTGTGACACTCACCCTTTACCATATACGACTCCATTTCTTGGAGCTCGCTCTGGGGGTAGTAACCCCAGCTTTACATTTAGCTTTTCTCTGGTATCTAGCAACGGAATTACCTAGAAATAAGTGCTGAATGGATTATTTCACCGGCTGACACGGGCCCCTCCCCAGAAATAGATTTTTCCTTTGTCAAAATCCTTTTTTACACTATTATCACTTTGGTATTTTGATTGCCCCACTCTTGGTAACATCAAACTGTCTTTCTTGCCGTCCAAACTATGATAGTTTGCTAATTCCTCCTCCTTCCATATGCTTTTACTTGAGCAAAACCGCCGACAAGGAGCGAAACAGCCCGGCAGTCAGAGCAGAGACCTCATTCACCTTATGGAGGAATGAGGTTATTGCATTTGACGACGTCTTGTGTGTGAGAGAGAGAGAGAGAGAGAGAGAGAGAGAGAGAGAGAGAGAGAGAGAGAGAGAGAGAGAGAGAGAGAGAGAGACAACTAACAACGACGTCTTGTGAGAGAGAGAGAGAGAGAGAGAGAGAGAGAGAGAGAGAGAGAGAGAGAGAGAGAGAGAGAGAGAGAACGAACAATGGCGTACATAATTGTTGAATGATGTTGTTAGAGAGTGTGGTTTTCTTTTGTTTATGTTTGATTGTCCGTGAGGTTTCGTGTTTTGTTGTTTTGGGAGTGCGCGGAACTGTGTTTTTTTTTCGGATGATCGTGACCGAATAGCGGGAGTCTTGACATAGATATTGTGCTGGAAGGACGGTTTTTCCGGTAGTTGATCGGAGTTTTGGGTTGCGTTTTTTTTTGTTTCAGTTTGTGTGATTTGGTATTTGGAGGCTTTGTGGTTGGAGTGTTTGTACTTGGGCGTGTTTTGGGTTTTGTGCTGTGTTGGTTGCGTGATCGGTGTCGTGTGATAGCCTGGTTGTTTTTTTTTCTGCTGTGTTCCGAGTGAGTTGAGTTTGAGTCTTCGTGGCTGAGTCTTTTTGAGTCTTGTTTTGGGTCGTGTTTGTGTACTGGTTGGGTTGTTGTTTTCTTGGTTGTGGACTGTTGTTGTGTGGTGAGCGTTGGCATTATCGGCGGTTGTGGTGACTCCATGACCTCTTTCTGCTTGGCAAAACTTCCCGTCCGGAATTCGTAGGCCTTGCCTAGTACGAGGTGAGTGTATGTGCTGTTTTTTTTTTTGTTATTGTGAGTGTGTGGTTGTGAAATCCTGCCACAACCTGAGAAGGTCCATACTTTTCATATTCTTCCACCATGCCTCTGTTAAGCTAAAGGCATTATCTTGGGATCCCTGGTCTCCGTCACCCTCCTATGACCATCTGCCAAAGTCCATCTGCAACGCCATTGTTCAAGGTTCGGCAATGGTGAGTAACAAGAATAAATAGGGCTTATTCTTAAAGGTTATCATTGCGAACTCTTAGTGCCTTGTGGTGCCTATTGAAGTTTTCCTGTCTGTCATTTCCAAACTTAAGATCAGTAATAGTTTTGTGGTCAGTTGTTTATATATTGTATTCTCTTGTCCTTTCAGGTGATATAGCTCTCGGACTAATTCTAGCTTAGTCATAAACACATTGTAAATAATTGGGTAAGAGAATCATATACATTGTTGTTTCGAGTGACCATAGTTATGAAGGATAGTTTCCCCATATTATGACCCACAAATTTATATTAGGTTTACCATTCATTTCAGGATTTGGTTTTGTTTTGATGTATCGGCCCTTTATTTCCTTCCTGTTACCAATGTAAACCTCAGTTACTCAATTGTATGGTAATTTTATTTTGGGTTATTATTCCTGTGGGTATATTCTTCTAAAAAAATTATCTTCAATTTCCGACACTAATCTTCAGGAAATTTTCTTTATAGACAGCGAGCAAAGCTGAACGAAGGAAACGCCCTACGATCTGCATGAACTACCTTGTTTAACTGTAACCACGTTGTTTTAAAGGCTTATTTAATGTAATAAATATCATCTATGTAACATATTTTTCCTTCCAACCTGATTTGAACATAATTATCAGATTTTTTAGAGGTATTCAGTTTACCGACCTCGTCAAGGACACATACCTGCTGGAAGCAGGTGTCCTCTATAAGGTAACCTGGGGACCGAATGAACCGGCCCCGGTCCGTCACAAGCTTGTGGTGGTCCCTCCTGCCCTCCATCACAACGTGCTCAGCTTGGCACATGATGGTATCAGCGGGCACTTCGGAGTGACAAGGACCACTTGGGCCATCGAGAACAAATTTTACTGGCCCGGCCTCCGGAAAGCCGTTAAGAAGTTTGTTGCCTCCTGCCCGGCCTCCGGAAAGCCGTTAAGAAGTTTGTTGCCTCCTGCCCGGCCTGTCAAATGTTGGGGAACCCAAACGAGGTGGTCCCGCAGGCCCCTTCCCAAACATACCTTCAGCCGGCGTCCTTTTTCAGGACGTCGTCACAGATTACTTTATGCCACAAGGGCGGATAAAAAGCAGGTCCGGGAACAACCACTGCCTCACAATAATAGACAGATTCACCAGGTACCCCAAGGCTGTTCTGGTACGCAGTGAAAGTTCGAAGAATGCCGTCAAGACACTCGCAAAATTCTTCTGCCGTTTCAGGTTCCCCGCCACCATTCAGACAGACCAGGGCAGGCATTTCATGTCAAAAGAATTCCGTGATGGCATGGCCAGCCACGGGATTAAGCATTTTCATTCTACTCCTTACCATCCCGAGAGCCAAGGCATAATAGAGCGGTTTCACCAATCCCTCTCTACCACTCTACCTTATGGTGTTTAATAATTTTATATGAATTAATTAAATCTTCATCCTTGAGATAATAAATGTCCTGTTCAGTGGATAAATGGTCTGCTAATTAGATTTTTTGTTGTGAAGCATGCAGTGATGAACCTAATAGTGCAGTGCAGAATAGCTCCCTGCAAGAGGTTTCTGTAGTCCAACCTGACCTCTCGACTCAAGGGCACGAATTGAGAGGGGAGATAACGACAAGTGGTGGTCCACTGGAGTTTCAGTTGCTACCATAGTGAGTGTAGGTGGCTTCACCCATGAGGCACAGGTTTTTTCAGATATGACACATGACAAAGAATCATCTGCTTCATAACCTCTGAGCATGCTCATACAAGAGTCGGGTGGGAAAGCTCTCATTATTGCTAAGTCTAGGAGCATGCCAAGGCAAGTTGCTTGGTGCTTGGGAATGAGATCCAACTTATCTTAGTTCACCATGATCCACAGCATGTCGCAAAAGGTAAGGAGGTATGGCAATCTGTTCTAAGGCAGCCACACTTCAGAGGATGCCAGGTCTAAACAATCCCTCAGGTATCACAGGAAGTGGATACCTTTCCAATGGGCCCAAGATGACACCCAGGTGAACACCAGGGGCAAAGACCTGAGGGGCTGTCACCAATCTAAAGCAAAATACTTTGAACTGAAGTATGGTCCTCGGTAAGCAAAGGTGAGGTACTTCCAAGAGTCCTGATGAGTGGGTACTTGAAAGTAAGCATCCTTCAGGTCTATCACAAGAATGAAGTCACCCCCTCTGATAGATGCCAGCACCAAAAGCATGGTTGTCATCTTGCAGTGAATCTGCAGTACATACTAGCTCAAAGGAGAAAGGGCTATCACTGGTTCTCCATCCTTTGGTTCCCTTCTTCACCAAGAAGAGATGGCTGTAAAACTAAGGAGACTGGTGCACTACAATTTCCAAGGTGCCTTTCTCCATCATTGCTTCCTCCTCCCTACAAATCTGAAAGGTATTTAATGGGAATGATTAAGACGAGAGATCTTAGAGTGATGATTTATTAACAAACGGCAGTGGTATTTATATGAACTGCTGACCAATCAGTGGCCAGGAAATATACATAGTAACTAACAGACCAATAGTGCACATGCATTTGATTTTAGACTTTATGTCTTCTGATATATGAAAACCAGGTGTGTTGTGGAAGTGTTGCTATCCTGCTGGCTTGATTTGTTACTAAGGAGAGAGGAGTGGGAAGTTGCAGTCCGTGAGCCAGGTGCGATGCAGGTGTCATGCAGGTGGCGACAGACTGTCGGCAAAGCGTGGGAAACTTCTGTGGCACAGGTATGGTTGGAACAGTATTGGTGTGTTCAAGAGGGCAGGATGAACATCCTTGAATGGATGCCTGCATCCATCTTGAATGACTGATACTATCCAGGGCTCTTCTCATTGCTCCTGCCACTTGGCCCAATGCTGCCTCAATGCTGAACTGTTCCTCAGTCAGAGGCTATGCCTGGGAGAAACCTATCGATAAAAGAGAGAGGCAACCATGTCTCCCCTTTGAAGCACCTGATTTGCCCAGCCGTTGGCACTCTTTTGTACAAGGAAGGTAAGTACCTTACCTCCAAATATCAGCAAATTCTGAAAGATCACCCTCTCATCAAGAAATGAGACACCCATCACAGTGGTCTGTCACCACGCTGAACCAACCAAAGGTTGTGCCATGACATAGCCTGGAGAGAAGCTATGGCCACCAACTCCTTGATGTTTGCATGAATCAGAGAACCAAAGAATCCTGACAGAGTCTCTCCAGCTTTGCTGATAAGTGCAAGCTCACACCTGTGTGGTGAGCTGCGTGGATGTGTGAAAGCACTCAGTATAAGCAATCTGTAGAGCACACAAACTCCAAGCAAGTAGATAGTAATGGTCCTCCCATGTGCACCACAAAAGAGGTGCAGGAAGGAGAACCTACCCTGTTGCTAGGGTGTGATTGGTCTGGGGACTGTGACTGGTCAAGGGACCATGCATGTGCAGCATGAATGGGTTGCACATGCCTCTCCCTGTGTCTCCTTAGAGGTAAAAGGAGAGGGGTTGTCTCAAACCACTACGCACACATGGTCCTAAACTGGGGACACACAGGGCAGATGATACCCACAAACTCAACCTGGTGTGAGCTTGAGAGTTCAAATAAAGATGAGGCAGAAGCAGAGCTCTCATCTAACACAAAGATGAGGAGGAAGCAGACTTCTCGTGTAAGTGGAAGGTGTGGAGGCCGCAGTCCTGCAAGAGATACGATGATCACATGCTTGTGATCTCATACCCCTACTCTCCTCTGAGAAGGATAGGCATGTGCATAGAGTCCACCTGGGCTCCTTCACTCAGCTGTACCCTGCTCTTCTTTTTCTTCTGCTTACATGGTGGAAGAGGGTTCAGCACTGAGGAGGACAAAGATGAGTTTGACAATGACAAAGAATATGAAGAGGAAGAACAATGAGATCACCTCCTCCCTTTCCTCTCTCAGGTCTTGCTGATCTTCCATGTGAAAGGGAAGATCGAGGCTGGAGCCAAAGAAGAGGATGGGGCAGACACTACAGGAGTGGAAGGTGCAGGAGACAGCTCCTTCTTCACCAGGTTGTGTAAAAATGCTGTGAAAGATGGGCTACCAGGGATGCTGAGTTATGCCATATGTTTTCAAGGCACTTCAAAGATGATATCTTAGTACCTGAAACATCACAAGCAGATGAATACAAGTGTGAGGCAGTTGTTGAGGGAGCACCAACACCAGCAGCTACATCATTCTCTGAGGAGAGGGCTGGGTCGAGATAGGAATAGAGGATACAGGAGAAGTGAGCCACAAGAATACAGAGGCAATTCTGGAGGCTTATTCTCCTCCTCACCCAGGAAGCCTGCAAACACTTCTCATCCTTCTTCCTCCACCAGCCAAACTCCTTGCACTGCAGAGAAGACCAAGCAGCACACGCCTTGGGGGAAATGAACAATACCTATCGAGTTCTACCTTTTCAAGAGACATGAAGTGCTAACAAGGATGCCCACACCCCTGCAATACTTGGTAATCTTCTCCATCTCAGGGAAAAAACAAGATGAGGACAAATACAAAATACAAAGCAAAAATAGTAGCAGGCTACTCATCCAAAAATTCAACGCTCACACAGGAAGGCAACAAACAAAGCAAATCTCTTTTTTCCAGTGGCTGAAGAAAAAGTGAGTGGTGATGTAAGGCAAATGTGGTTAATGACATTGTTACTAAGTTTAATGACCACTGTAGCTCACATTGAAGGATACCCTTGTATAGAAGGCTCTATATTTCTGCATGAACAAATACTCTGTAAACAAGGAGAATCAATCCAGAAGATAGCATCATGAATTCACCAAGATGAAGCCACATGATTTTACCTCAATCTGGGACCCCTAAGAAAAACCATAAGTACCTGCTTAATTTCTTTGGTTTATTGAAAAGTGGTTATTATCACATTTAGTCACTTGGGATGAGCTAACCTTTAGGTTTGTAATTTCAACAAACTAAAAAGTCAAGGATGTTACCCCAGTTACTCAGTAAACAGCCTTTGGTAAGTCTACACCAATACTCAAAATCATCCGAATGAATATGGATCACCTACATGAGTGGTCAATGGCTTCCATGCATAGATACCACTCCTTATTTAGAGACCAAGACAAAAGCTAATGACAGCGAATAAAACAGGACTTTATTCACCTATAGGGAGGGTGGGACTTCACCAGCAAAAGAAAGTGTGATGGATTCTTGATCCAGGGAAAACTTTTTTTTTTTTTTTAATCAAAGTAAAGTTGTTTTTAATACAATTCAGTAATCTATCAGGCTATTTTAATAGTCACAAATATTTCCAAGACAACCCACTGAAGGAAGAGGAACATCAGTCTTCAACAGGAGAGCAACACACATGCCATAAGGTTCAGATCAACTCAGCTCATTCTTCATATCATAAGCCTTTGATAACTGGAAAGTGGTTAGTGCTGTTTTGGGAAAAATTATATTGTTTGAAGAGAAAGCCATATACCATGTAATTTTTACTATCACTTTAGATGGGGAGTATTCACATTGTCATATCCTCAGATTGTAAAACTGAGATACCTGAACCCAACTGGCACAAATGATAAGAGCTCCACTCTATGTGTTCACCCCTGTAGACTTTTCATATAAAGTTTGAAACATCTATAAAGGGTAGCTGTTCCTTCACAAGTTCAAACCTTCAATTTTTACATAGAATTTAGCCTGTGTACACGAGCTGGAATGCCAATTTAACTATTAGACAAGGTCCTTAACTACTGACAGTAGAGGGAAGCTCCACCCACTTGTCAGTCTGCACCCCACATTGCTTTCGGCCATCATCATGTGAAGACATCTGCTGTCCTTCTCTGCCAGACTGCTGTTCGTTCTCTATGCTTTTTTTCTTTTTGTTCTTTTGAAATATACTTTGTGAATTGAACTAAAATACAAACCTGTCAATCATTAAAGCCTATTGTGGAGAGGAAACTGAGAGTCCTTCGATACTTCCCAGGGAAGGACATGCTCTATAAACAGTTCCTCTCCTCAACTGAGGTTAACCCTCATACACTTTGTGTTGCATGCTTTAGGCATGAATGCAACCAAAATAGTCATGTTCAGAGTGCCGGGTCTGACCTTCTGAATAGTGGATGACATTTGCTGCCAGGAAGAAGAGAAAAAAGAAAGTTTCTCCAGTGTCATCGGAGTGCAACACTCAGCCAAGACAACAAAGATTCTCTCCAGTTCCTCCTTACCCCTGGCTAAACTTTCGCTCGCTGTTACAACTCCCAAGGGGTTTCCCCTTCATCGACTCCTGCTGCTACATCAGTTGAGAGCCAATGCGTGGGGGAAGATGACCAACCCAGTTCCTCTCCGGTGGTCTCTCTTTGCTTGGAGGAGTTGTCCTCGGGTGGACACTCATTCTCAGAAGGTAGGGAGGCTGCCTCACCTAACCCAACCTTTGTTGCAGGTGCTGTAGAGACCGAGGGGCTTAGGGAGCTCTGGCCCTCTTTAGGCCTCTCGGGTGAGCTGATTGTGTCTGTTCTGATTGACCATTTGAAGGCTATGCAAGGCCTTCTAATTACTGCTTTGACCATAATCGTGGCAACTTCTTCCGTTATGGTATCCATCGGCTTGAGGGTTACCACCATGTCATTGGTAACCCCACACATCCCTTCAGTGATGTGCCTCCAGGTGCTTCTGTTGACTTCATCATTAGGTGATGTCCTCCTCCACATGCTGCTGTCTAAAGCTACCCTCGGCCTCCTGAAGAAGAGGAGGAGACCGTCATCATCATCTTTGTCTTCATCTTTGTCGTCAAGTGCTGTCACCTCCTCCCCTTCTTCCAAAGCTAGCAAGTGGAGGAAGAAGAAGGCTACCTTGCCTGCCCATGGGAAATCTCATACAGCTTCCAGCAGCCAGCCTTCTCCTGCAGAGAAGGCTGCTGGGTCTCTTGCTAGCGGTACCGCAAGTAACGCTGCTCCCATTGCCGAGTGCACAGGAACAACCACTGCCCAGGGTTCTCTGGACCTCCAGCACACTGGTGCCAGTCCTGGTAGCTCGCCTACGCGGTCTGGCAAGGTTCCCTGGTCTATGTACCCAGGCCTGGCTGCCAGCACAGTCCAGTGAAAGAAGGTGAGCAGAGTGCAGGTGCTCCCTTAGCCCCCCTCACCCACACCATTTCTTCAAAGAGAGCAGCCCAGGGGTCCTGGGATAGTCTGGCCTGACCAGCCTGGTCACCCGGGCAAGGCAAGAGGGGTCCCCCACTCAGTCTTCTTCTCTTATAGAACCCTTCGCTTCTAAGAAGGATGTAGCATGCTCGCGGGACAGCCCCTGCCCACATTCATGTGAGTTGAACCGCTCCCCCCAACCCATGCGGATGTCTTCACTGCAGGTTGACGACTACCCACAGCCTCGCTCACCTGCTGGGACTTTGGTCTTTGACATGCTGGGCAAGGGTGCTCATGATCCCTCACCTGTCCCCTCCACCTCCTTGCAGTTTTCCAGGAGTTGTGAACTGCACAAGCCTAGTGTTTGGGACTGGGATCATTCTTGCTCCCATCCCAGCGTGCCCGCAGAAGCATTCCTGGTTGTCCTCAGACCGGACAAGATGTATGCTCAAGAGGTCAAGGGATCACCAAGGGGCTCTGAGTGTCCCTCTCCTGTGTAGGGGGTGACTCGGGAGGACCAGGACATGGAGGGACCTTGATGGACCCGAGGGTCCTCTGCCAAGGACTTACACACCCCCAAGTTAATGATGCATTGTGTAGAGATCATTAGGATGATATGGCATTACAATGATTTCCAGGAAGAGACCTTGGCTTTTCCTGTGGAGTGTTCATCAGCCATCGAGTCTTTTTGGGGACCCTAGAAGTAACACAGGGTCTCAATCAGCTTGCCTTGGTCTACACTAGCTGATGGGGTCTTGGACTAAGTGAATTCTCTTGTTTCTGGGCAAGAGAACTTGCTTCAGTCTAGCCTTTCATGCAAGACACTTCCCCCACCTCTAGCTCCAGAGGAAATACTGTGTTCCCTAAGAGAGTCCAGTGCCAACCAAACAGGTTGATTTGTACCTGACTCATCTGCGTCCCGGTCTGTCACTGGAGCGACTTCATGTAAAGGGAGTCTCCCTCTTGCAGGCAGAGGCAGCAGCACTGTAATCGACTGCCATGGTAGCATTCCAGACAGTCTCCTGGATAGATCTGTAGTCACTGTCCGTGGCCAAGATTGCTTCCTCTTCTTCGGGTTCCAGTACACCCGAAGATGACTCAGCCTTCAGGAAACTGATGTTGTCTGGAGGTAGGGCCATTACCTACCTTGCCCACCAGATGACAAACTTGTAGGTGAACCTAGTTTAGAAGAGACAAGATGCATTATTGTCTCAAATCTCTAGGTTCGTCGGATCCAAGCCGGCATTGGCGCACAGGAATGGACTGGTCCTGGGTTCAGCATCCCTCTTGCTAGAGGAGAGGTGAAGGCCAAGGTGGACAGGCTGTGAGTCGAAAACAATAACAAGCTTGTTCACCAGGCAGTGGCCAAGACCTCCGGGCCTTCACATGGCAATGGAGCCCGACCACAAGGCCAGGTTGACCCTTCCTCTTCAGGTCAGAGAAAGTCCCAGTCTTCTTCAGCCCCTCATAGAGGTCCCAAGCTTTTTCTGCCCCAGTAGTGAAAGGTACGCAGTCGCACCCCTTTCAGCCCCTCCCGCTCCAGGAAGGGAGGGCAAGGGCAAGAAGAAGGGTGGAGGATGCTAGGGGTAGCATTCCTCCCCTCTTGCTGCCGATGGTGGTGGGGGGTGCCTGTCGGGCCATTGGGTAATGTGACAGTGATATGGAGCAGAGACCTGGGTGGTAGATGTTCTTTGGGTAGGGCATCTACTACCCTTTGAGTCTTCACCACCCCTCACCCTCCGTCCAGTGCGGTTCCAGGCATGCGTTCCTGACTGGCAGAATGATCTTGCCCATTGGGAAGAGGTGAAGTGCTCAAGAAAGGTGCTGTGGAAGTCATAAAGGATCAGCCTCCAGGATTTTACAGTAACCTGTTCCTAGTAGAGAAGGTGACAGGCGCCTGGAGACCAGTTGTCAGCCTCTCTCCCCTGAACTAGTTCATCTGCCAGACCTATTTCAAGATGGAAAAGGTGATTTCAGTTCTTGAATCCATCAGAGAGGGCAACTTCATGCTTCTGATGGACTTGAAGGATGCGTATTTTCAAATAACCATCCATTGGTCTTCTCGCAAGTACCTCCGCTTTACTCTTGGGGGGATGGTGTTCCATCAACTGCTCCCCAAGTGTTCACTTGCGTGTTCACACTGATCTCAGTTTAGGCCCATTCACACGGGATATGTCTTTTGAGGTACCTGGACTCATGGGTAGTCCTGGCAAGCTCATTGCTGCAGTTGCTTCAGGACAAAGATCATCTTCTTGAGTTTTGTCATGACCTGGTAGTGGTGATAAACTTAGAAAAGTCAGATCTCATGCACAAGCAGAAGTTATCTGGACATGCTCATAGATATGGCAGCAGTGAGTCTTCCCTTTGGACTCACGTATCAGCATTTTCAGAGAAGCAGCACAGAAGTTCCTGTCTTGACAGGAACAACCTGCTTGGCAGTTGCAAGTTGTTCTTGGTCAACTGTCATCTTTGGAGCTGGTCCCTCATGGGCAGCATCACCTCCACTCCTTTCAGTAAAGGATGAAGGAGTTTTGGTCTCCTGTGAGGGACCCTCCTTTCTTTCCTATTCCTCTGTTGAAGGAAGTTAGGAGAGATCTAGCTTGGTGGATAGATGACAGGAACCTCTTAACCGAAGTACCGCTGGGCACTCTCCCTCCTCAGATGCTTCTGTTTTCAGATGCATTGACCGAGGGATGGGACATACACCTGGAGTTGTTGTTAGTTTCAGGTGTGTGGGACCAGAATGACAGACACCTTCACATCAATGTCCTGGAACTCAGGTGCTTTTTAGCTCTTCAAGAGTTTCAGGACCACGTGATGGGGCACTCTGTGGTGTTGATGAGTGCAACCCCACAGTGGTGGCATATGTCAACAAGCAGGGGCGGCTAGTTTTCTTTCAGCTTCACAAGTCGGTAGTGCAGGTGCACGGGTGAGCGGCAGTACACTAAGTGGAGATGTCAGCCAGTTACATTCTGGGGTCTCAGAATGTGGTAGCAGACAAGCTAAGTTGCCAGAGTCAGATGATAGGGACAGAATGGTCCCTACACAAGGACACTGCAGAGAGACTCTACGATCTCTGGGGTCTTCCTGTCATGTGAGTAGACCTGTTTGTGACCTGCTACAACAGGAAATTACTGGTGCTCTGCTCGACTGTTCCAGACCTGAGGGCTGCAGTGGAGGAAGCATTCTAGCCCCCATAGGACAATCTAGAGGCATATGCCTTCCCTCCATTCGGTCTAATTAATTGGGTGATCAACAGGGTTATGAAGTCACTCATGATCACCCCAATTCTTAGGTGGCTGGTGGCTCCCATGGGGCCACACACACTGAGTAGTATCCAAACCTGCTGGCTCTGTTATCTGAGGTACTGAGAGAGATTCCCCCAGGGCGGCACAACCTTCTGTGCCAGCTGCAAGCAGAGACGTATCACCAGGCAGTGGAATGGTTGGCACTTCACACCTGGAGACTATCCAGTGTCTCCCTTGAGCAAGAGGGTTTTCTCGATGCACAGTGAAGATATATGAATACCTGTGAAAATCCTCTGTGGCTGTGTACCAGGGGAAATGGGCTGTCTTCTGTAGTTGGAGTCACTGATGGGGTATCTCTAGGTCAGAGCTTCTCTTAAGTCGGTAGTGGACTTTCTCGTCTTCCTTTGCCAGGAGAAGCTTCTCTCAGTTTCAGCCATGAAGGGATATATGAGTAGACTGCTCTTGGCCGAGTCCTTTGGTTCAAGGGGTAGATCTCTCATCCTTGTGGGAGATCTCCATGTTTCTGAGGAGCTTCAAACAGTCTTGCCCACCCAGGGAACTCAAGCCCCACGAGTGGGACATGACTTTTATTTTGAGGAGCCTGACTTGCACATTGTATGAGCCATTGAGAGTCATCAGACAAGGATCTGACCTTCAAGACTGTTTTCTTGCTTGCCCTGGCTTAGGTGAAGAGACTAGGCAAGCTTCATGGCCTTTCCTTTGATGTTAAGCACTCGAGGGGATGGGGATCTGTTACACTCGAGTTTGTCCCAGAATTTGTAGTGAAGACTCAGAATCTGTCAGTTCCTGACGCCAGATTTAAGTCTTTTTCGATCCCCTCCCTAGAGGATTCTGTAGGCAATGATCACGAGGAGATGCTACTTTGTCCAGCTAGGTGTTGCGTTACTATCTTAAGAGAACTCGGCAGCTCAGGCCTGAGTGTCGATGCCTTTTCATTAGTACTGGCTCGACCAAGAAAGAGGTGTCCAAGAACACAATCTCTTTCTGGTTTCATGAGATGATCAACCTGGCATACTTTTTGTCTGACAAAGTAGACAGGAGTGCGGTCTTGGCGAGACCTCACAAGGTTAGAGGCATCACCCTGTGCCTTGCATTCTGGAAGAACTTGTCAGTTCTACAGGTATTACGAGCAGGGTTGTGGTCCTGCCAGACCACAATCACTTCATTCTACCTGTGGGACATTGCTATAAGTCCTTGGACATGGTTTCCTCAGGCCCTGTAGTGGGTGCCCAACAAGTTGTGTAGCTCATATGGCTCACCCAAAGGGACAGGTAGCACCTTGTCTAATGTGTTCGGTAAGTGAGAGAGTGTGTGCTTGAGTGACTGGCCTCTTCCTTTTTCTCTTTTACCTTTCTCTCTTGCAGGGCAGAGAGGCACGAAAGTTGGTTTCTGTTTTTCACAACAATGTAACCTGTTTTTCATCTTTTGTAGGGTGATTAGATGCATGTCCATCATCTCTCTCTCTTGACAAGGGGAGAGAGGGATTGACAATGAAACAAACCCATTGGTTTTTATTAGCAAGATTCATTGTTTCTGATACCACTGGGTTCATCCAAGCTTTCTTCAAGGTATTGACACAAACTCGTTACTTTAAGCCCAGAAGTCTAGCAGTTGCAACATCCCATATGTCCAACAAGCTAGAGGCATGGGATTCCTTCCTCAGTTCTTATAGGCCAGAAAGGTATTCCTGGGAGGGTAGAACCAACCACGTGGTTCAGAGAGTTGCCCAGACTCCCCCCACCATGGGTAAGTCTCCAGTTGGTTCAGAGATTTGCCCAGACTTCCCCCCACCAATGGGTAAGTCTCCTATGTAAAGAATGAAGGTTTATACTATTTGTGTAAGAACAAATTACAAACTTTAAAGTAATTTGTATTTTTCCTAATATACAAACCTGAAGTTCTTTACATTTATGTTTCACCTCAGCCACCCCTTATTCTGGTACATGGGCTGAAAGGCAAAGTGGAGTGCAGACTGGAGAGTGGGTCAGGCTTCCCCCTACCACTGTCAAGAACTTTAGGTTTGTATGTTAGGAAAAATACAAATTACTTTAAAAATCGGCTATATTTTGAGTCTGGTATGGACCTTTGGTTGCACATCTCACTTCTTTGGTATAGTATCAACTCACATGATTAAATAGCTCACCTTGTATGCAGGATATAAGATCAGATACTGCCAGAAAACTACAACATGAAATCATAACAACGAGATGAAGGTAATGACTGATCTACCTGCCTAGAAGCTCTCAAACAGAATCCATTTGTCCCGCTGCTGTGACAGGTCCCAAGGAGTATGTATCCAGCCACTTATTCATTAAACCTCCTACAAAAAGTCAGAAAATATCCTACCATTAAAGCACCTCTTACATCCAAATTAAGTTTTGAAATTTAGCTGACAAAGCCCTGGTCATATGATGACTGACTTTACCTTAGATTTCTTTGATGAGACTTTTAGTTCATTCTACGGATAAGAGAAACCTGGCTGTACTTAGACCACAAAGTCCCTGGATCTCTAAAAGTAAAATTATAAGCCTTGTACTAGACAAAGCAGAATATAACAGCCCTGATCATTAATTTTAAATAATGGAATGGCAAAAAGCAATGTAGTTTGATCACCAATCTATGAAGTCTGAGTCTCTTCAACAGACCCAGCAAAAAATGACAGGCCAACAATTATTTAGCCTCATGAGTGATTAAACATCTATAAAGAATGATAAAAAATTAAGCTCATTCACATGCCACAAAATTAATTCCCAAGGGAGGAAGCATCTTCAATGCAAGGGCATGAAAAGCAATTTGTTCTAAAGGTGGCTCTACTAATTTCTGAGAACAGCTCCTGATTCCTCCAGAGAAGGGCTATCAAGGTTACTTGGAGGTTTTTGGTGGTCAGCTCTTTGCCCAGGGCTCTCATTACTGCTGCAAATAGGAGGAATGTAAAAGTCTCCATTTACACCTTGGATTGATGAAAGCATTCATTTACAGGCTGTTGGATCTAACAGAGCTGAGCAGCACAATGACAACTTGTTACTGATGGTGGCAAGCAAACTATCCACTGAGGATCCCCATAGTTGCCAATCTTGCAAGTTCCAAGGTGGAGTGACCAGCATGAGGGCAGAAACTTGTTTCCCTTGCTGAAGCTGTCTGCTAAAACACACTGCTTACTGGCCATAAACCTTGTGATGAAATTCATTTCATGTTTCTATGCCTATGTGAAAATATTTGTAGCCAGATGACACAAGATTTCTGACTTGGTGTCTCCTTGATGTTTTAAATTGCCAACTGATGTGTTGTTAGACATTACGCCTGTCATCCTACCTGACACACACAGCTTGAAAGCTTTTAAAGCCACATATATTGCTTGTAATTCCAATTAGTTTATGTGAAAGCCTTTGTCCAGGAGAGGCCAGACATCCAATACCTGAAAATCAACTAAGTGGGTTTTCCAGCCTTTTGTGGAAGCATGCAAAAAGAAAATGTCAGGGGCATAAAGGATCAGTTTTACTTCCTGTCATAATTTGCTGACATCCAGCAACTACTGTAGATATGGAGTTACTTTGTCCATAAAAAACTGAGAAATTTCCTGTATGCACTGCAGATCACCATATCCTCTTTTGAACTGAGTACATATTCTGAATTGGCTGTAAGAGATCCTCTTTTCTAAGGAGATCATGTGACCTTTAAGAACTTGCTACATGTATGCTGGGGAACACCGTCTCAGGACAACTTTCTAACTCTGCAAAGAATCTAATTCTGCCCTTCACTAGTTGAACAAAAACTTCCTGTGTTGATCTTCATGCTGAGGTAGAGAGCCCTTTACAGTGTGTTCTATATCCTCTTACTCCTAATTGACCTGTAAACCTAGGTCCTAGCAAAACTGAAGAAGCTTTTACAGGTGATACCAATGGATGTCTGGACTTTTATGTCAAATGAACCAGTCATCCAGATCTTTTTTAAAACCTTATCCCATTCTCTTTCATCCAGATCATTAATGCTTCTTGAACTCTGGTGAAAACCTGTTGGGCACTAACCAGTCTAAAACAAAGAACTTTGAACTGGAACACTTACCCAACTTCGTGGAATCTGGGTGTGCATCTTGTAAGACAATTAGTGCCAGAAAGTCTCATTTTTATTACAGATTAACCCTTACAGGCCAGGCTAAATATACACTAACAATACCCCAAGAATGTGCAAACTTTAAGGTTGGCCAATTTAAAAAAAAAAAAATACACATCACTGGAAAGAGGATGATATGCAAATGTACATGGTTTAAGAAAAAAATTCTACAAATATTTTTGTACCTTCCACAGGAGGGTGTGGGACCTCTTTTTTAGTGAATTATACATTTCTTTCTAATATATTTTTACTCTATTTTGCAACATTACAATTACAGCTAACATAATATCATAAAAGATAAGGACTAAAATCATCAACAATCCCTGAGTATAATTAAGGACAAATATTTAGATGTACTGGGATGGGGAGATGTAGTACCTTTTAGTGAGCTATACATGTTCTTTCTAATACTGTATTCTTTTGTATAGATTACTTTCCAAAATTACAATTACAGCTGACATACTATTGTAAAAGATAACAACTAAAACCAGCAGCAATCCCTGAGTATATTTATGAGTACTGTATATATATACAAGATGCACTGGCACAGGGAGATGTAGTACATTCCCCCAGGAAACTCAAGTCAAACTAATCTCACTCATATCCTGACTAGAGGTGTGTGTTGCCATAAGATTTGCCATAGAGTCATTTATAGCCAATTCAAGGGATGTGAACATTTTCCCGCAAAATTCATTCAAATATCACGGTGCAACATACGGCTAATCAGATTATGTTATTCAGCAGATTTCTTATGCCATTTTTGAGTATCACAGGATGCCTGCCTCTCCTAAGGATTAATGGACCAAAGGTATTGTCCCCATCTGGGAATGGGCTTACATCAGGAATTAATTCAGAGGCCTATGGTCAATGATGGGATGCCACTCTTCTACCATTTTCTGAACTCTAAGGATGTGGCTGTAAGAACATGGAGATCTGTCTGTTACTGCCTTTACTGCTTCTTCTCCCATCATTTCTCTCACCTTCTTGTCTAGCGACTGTGGGCAAACGTCTACAGGCCTTGAAACAAACAAAGGGACTGTCTCCAGAAAGATAAGTCAATAATCTTCTCAAAGGACTTGTAACCAAGTTGATTGATTGATTGATTGATTATGAAATTTAGGTCTTGAAGACCAAGCACTGGAACCCATCAGGATTATTCAGTGCCATAATGAAGGTGAAATATATAAGTTAATGATATGATTGATAATGAATATGTGAATGATGACATACTAGTAAAATTCATCGTTAAAATATGAACATAAAAAATTAAGAATGATACTGGATAGAACCAGCAAAAAATAAATATATATTAAACTTGTATATTCAAAATATATACTTAGTATATAAAATAAGTATGACTAAAATCTTTATTGAATATACCAAGATCATATCTCATTAAAATAACTAGACTCATTCAGATAGCCCATAAGATTATCTATCTCAATGTGATAATTTAAAACTTCTGAAATAGTCTTCCCAGTTAGTAAATACTTTGTCCAAGGCGATTAAATTTAGGACAGTGCACCATCATGTGCTCAATGGACAGCTGACCACCACAGTGAGCATAAACTGGGGCACTGGTTCCCTCTAAAATAAAACTAAGAGTGAAGCGGGTATGGCCAATCCTAAGCCATGTGAGGATGATCTCGGTTAGTTATAAATGATTTGTTTAGCCAGACCTCTGAACTCTTTTAGGGTTCATAAATCTTCTGTTATGATTAAAATCCGAACTCCAAAAATCGATACTTTTCTAATCTTTCTGTACTTCCTATTTGTGGATAAAATGGGGGAAGTCCATCTCTGCTACCATTTTGTACCAATGTATTGTCTCATAACTGGACGCATATCCAAATGTGGCACCTTATTAGTTAAGAAATCACATCTTGCTGCATCCTTTGCTTTACTATCAGCCAGTTCGTTCCCTTTTAGATCAGTGTGCCCAGGAATCCAACAAAACTTCACTGTTTTGTGGCAAACAGAAAGATAAAAAATTCATTCCTGAGCCTTTTGAATTAAGGGATGGGTAGGGTTAAACTTCTTTAGGGCTTCTAAAACACTCCTTGAGTCACTATATATTACTGTGGATTTCAATTTATCAAATGCAAGATTTAAAGCATTAACTATGGCTGTTGCTTCAGCAGTGAAAATGGATGAGGATCTGATAACTTTTTTTATATATGATTCCGCCTCACACACCACTGCACATCCTACTCCATCTTCCGATTCTGATCTGTCAATATAGATTTTCCTGTCATTTATATGCCTCTCATCATGCTCCAAAAACTTGTTTCTGACTTCTTCTTCCGAACGATCTTTCTTCTTTGTCTCTTTAATGCAGACTTCTATTGCTGGAATAAACCATGGAGGGATAGCAGGATGTTTAACTTGTAAGATCTTCTGTGTTTTTATGCTTTCACCCTCCAGTTCACCCAGCTGTCTGATTTGAAATGGTACTGAAGATCTAGCTACAAAAAGCCTTGAGTCACACTGTTTTAAAATCTCAAAAGAAGGGTTCTCCTTTGAGCTTTTCAGCCGCATGGTGTATCTCAGACCTAGCTCGTGCCTCCTTAAGTCCAGTGGTAACTGATGGGAGTCTACATAAATACTTTCAATGGGTAAAGTTCTAAAAGCTCCAGTGCAGATCCTTAGCCCCATATTATGCACAGTGTCCAATTCCTTGAGTTTAGTCTTTGAAGCAGATGAGTATACTTGGCAGTCATAGTCTAACTTAGATAAACATACTGCATCATAAAGCCTTAACAACGATTTCTTATCAGCACCCCAATTAAAATTACATACTACTGTACTTTTAAAATATTTAGTGACCTCTTCACTTTCACTTTTAATTGGTCAATATGTTTATTCCAAGTGAGCTTTTCATCAAATACCATTCCTAAAAATTTCACTTCAGTAGAGTAAGGTAAAATAACTCCATTTAAGGTAAGAGCTGGAATGGTTTCCTTAGTTCGGCGTCTGCAGAACCGAACAGCGACAGTTTTAGATTCAGAAAATCGACATCCTTGCTCATTAGCCCACTTGCTTACTTTATCGATGGCTCTTTGCATGAACCTGCTAGTAGATGCTGCATCATATCCTGTAAAGTACAGAGCCAAATCATCTACAAATAAAGACCCTTTTACTGGTGATGATATCTTTTCTAATACTCCATTAATGGCAATAGCAAAGAGAGTGACACTAAGGACACTACCCTGAGGAACTCCCTCTTCTTGTAAGAAAGGTCCTGATACATAATTCCCAACTCTTACCTTTATATATCTTTCTGATAAAAATGAATATATACAATCTGATCCTTTTTCCTTTAATGCCCATCTTATACAGCTTTTTTATAATACCATAAGGCCATGTGGTGTCATATGCCTTTTCCAAATCAATGAAAACTCCTATTATTTGGCACTATTTAGCAAAACCTTGTTGTATTTGGTTTGAGAGCCTGAGCAAGGGATCTAGAGTAGATCTACTTTTCTGAGAGCCAAACTGGAATGGAGAAAGTAATTTATTTGTTTCTAAGTGCCATATAAGTCTGGTGTTAATCATCTTTTCCATCAGCTTACAAACACGACTGGTGATAGCTACTGGTCGGTAGCTGCTGGGTGAAACAGGATCCCTGTTTGGTTTCTTCATAGGGAGGATTAATGATAATTTCCAGCTCTTAGGAATACTACCAGTTTCCCAGATTTCATTCATTATATCTAAAAGAGATTTCTTGGACTTTTCTGGGAGATGTTTCAGCATTTCAAAGTATTTTATCTTCACCATGGGTTGATGGTTTGGTATTCTGCAAGGTATCTTTGAGTTCCTGCAGCGTAAATTTTGCCTTGTATGGTTCAAAATTGTTTTCGCTTAAATCAAGAGAAATCTGGGCATTTCTATTGTCTTGGAATTCTACAGAATAGTTCTCACTACTCGATATTCCCGAGAAATGTTCTCCTAATTTTTCTATGACCCTTTCTGGTTGGGTGATTAGGTCACCATTCACCTTTAGGGTAGGCAGAGGTTCAGGGACAAACTTGCCATTTAGTTTTTTAATTTTCTTCCAAATCATTTTGGATGGTGTTTTTGAGCTAATGCCATTAATGTAGTACATCCATGACTTTCTTTTTGCTTTTTTAAAATATTTATTTTCTTGGCCACAGCACGTTGGTAAATAACTTTGGCTTGGGACGTTCCACTCCTCTTATACTTTTGTAGCATTTTTTTGTAATCTTTCTCATACTACTGCAGGTTTTGTTCCACCAAGGAACTGCTGGTCTAGAGGGCTTCCCTTTTGTTGTTGGAATAGAGGCAACTGCACCGTTGATGGTGGTGTCGCTGAAGTAATTATATGCCTCTGAGATGGATGGAAATGATTTTACATTCTTGTCCATGAGAACAGACTCATTAAATTTCTTCCAGTCTGCTTCATCTACCTTCCACTTGGGAGGTGACTCAGAGGGCTGATTCTTAACTGTTTTTATATGAATTGGGAAGTGGTCACTCCCATTTGGATTTTCGTTTACTGACCATTCATAATCAATGTCAATACTAGATGAGCAAAAGCTCAGATCGATAGCTGAATAAGTACTGGAGTAGATGTTAAGGTAAGTCATGGCCCCATTACTGAGTATAGTGATATTAAGATCATCCACAATATCCTCCAACATCCTACCCTTGCCATCTGTCATGTTCCCACCCCATATGAGGTTGGGAGCATTAAAATCACCAAAGAGGAGGAAAGGAGAAGGATGCTGATTGATCAGTAAATGAATATCATTATAAGTGAAATTCAAATCAGGAGGTAGCCAGATCAAGCAAACTGTAATTTGCTTGTCTAAATGAAAGTTATTGCTACAGCTTGGAGATGAGTATTAACTGATAGCAAGGGGTGCTGCAACGACTTATGCACAACAATTGCTGCATCTCCCTCAGCTCTATCTCCAATTGGTGCTGGAGAATTATATATGCTGTAATTTAAACCAGGATTATATTGTGTGCTTCCAAGTTTAGTTTCCTGGAGACACACAATACCTGGGCTATGGTCATGGAGCAGTACCTTCAGCTCTTCACTTCGAGCCCTAAGACCTCTACAATTCCATTGTAGTATTGACATGAAAACTATTTTTTGGGCTTGGTGGAAGGCCCTTTGAATGGAGCCCTCTCATTTACTCTCTTTTGATTATGAGTATTAGCAAGAGATGATTTGGAAAGGACTGGTCTTGACAGGTTTGGTTTACTATCTGTTGATTTACTGGTGTCATTTTGTTTCCCTTTCTTGTCAGTTTGTTTAAATTCAGGCGGGGGTTCTTGCATCGAGCTTAGTACTTCGTATCTATTACTAAGTGATGCATGTTTAATTGGAGGAGAGGATAAGGAGGATCATCTCCTCTTGTGGTCCTTTTGCTCCTCAGTCTCCATTCAATCAAGCAGAGACTCTGCCTGAGACAATTCCAAGGTGGTTGGGTTAAGTGCCATATTATCCTCCTTGGAGGCTTGTGCTCTAGCCTCAACAGGCCGAGCACCTGACCCAGATGGCAAGGCCACCCACAAGGGTTGATGCAACTGCTACATTAGAGGGTGCTGCAACTGCACCCCTAGTGGTAGTTAGGGGTTGTGGCTTAAGAGCACCAGCATAGCTCCTAGGTTGTTGACCTAATTGTCTTTTTGAAAAACCGATACTTATGCTCTGCATTGGCTTTATTTAGTGCAGACAGTTCATATTTGTAAATTTCACAATTTTTATTATTGGATTTATGTTCCAGTTGACAATTAACACATTTTGCTCTTCTATTGCATTCATCATCATGATGGACACCAGAGCAGTTTATACAAATTTTATCATTTTTGCAGTTTTTTGATGGGTGGCCAAACTTAAAGCAATGATAGCACTGCATTGGTCTTTGCTGGAAAGGACGCACTTGTACCCTTTCATTTTCAAATATGACATGAGAAGGTACTTCAGAGTCTACAAAGGTTAAAATGATCATGTTGGCAATAGCTGCCTTTTTCACTCTCCAAACTGAAGTGGGACTCATTTCTAGAATTTCTTCTTCTGTCATGTCATAAAGATCTTTGTCAAATAGTACTCCTCTCCCATAACTAAAGCTTAAGTGGGGCTTGATCTTCGAAATCATTTCATAATTTTTTATGTCCAACAAGGCCAGCATATATGCTTGGGTTGTGGATTTGTCATAAATAAGAACGGTTTTCTTCCCAAAATGAGAAATATCACTGCTCTTTATTCCTCCCACCTTTTTCTGAAGATATCTGCAAAATTTATAGTAGTTATAATTTTCCTCCTTGGCTGAAGCTACCACCCACATAGGAGGTTTAGGAGTCCTTATGTCTGCATTCTCTCTGGTTTACCCTGAGCCCATTTAGATGGCACATAAACGTCCATGTCTTTGGGAACTTTGTCTGTTAAGGCTCCTCGTACTGTAGCTTGACCTATTTGTATGGCACTTATCATACTACTAGCCTTTAGAGCCTCATCATGGCTACTAAAGGTAACCCATGCTTCCCATTTACATTCAATATCAATAAAGTTCATCCTGATTTCTACAACAGTTCCAAATGATTTCAGACCTGTCGAGATCATTTCATAATCACAACATACTGGTAAGTCTTCGATATGGAGCAATCTCAAATTTTTCACACAACCTGGCTGTGCTGAGGATTTAATTTTGGATGAAGATTTCTTAGAGAAGTTCGTGTCCCTGCTTGAAGTCATCATCAAAAAAGCATGGCTAGAGGGTCCAGGGGAGGGGAAGTCAGGAGGGGGATCAGGATATTTGTTATTACGGCTTTTTGTCATTTTATTTTTCGAGAAGTCATCAATATTTGGAGAAATTTCAATCTCCAAGGTGGGTGCAGAGGTCATCATCTGTGCCAGAACAGCACCATCAGAGGGTCCAGGGGTACTCGAATCCTTATAAATGCTAAACATAAAGATTTGAGAGGGGTAAAAAAATAATAATAAACCTGAAAACCTTAAAAAGATATCATCAGCCTTTCATGGGGATTATTCTTCCACCAATGGCACAAGTGAGAACTGACTCCCAAATGTCTGTGTCCCTACCCTACCCCACAGGGGATAGCACAACATGATCATAGTGGTCCAAGTGTAAGCCAAGCCTGCTTGCTAGGACCACCCATAAAGAATAGTTCCGCCTGATATCTCTGAGGTCCGAACATTATCGGGCAGTTGATGGTCCTACCACAGTTCCCCATATTTAGCTTCGGATGTAACCCAAACCCAGTTATGATATTATCTTTTCCTGTTTATCAGGCCCAATAAATTTAGCAAAAGCAGAAAATTCCACAAAAATTAATTCAAAGAAATATATAATGGTATATGGGACTCTTGGACTCAAACCCGGGATTAGATTCCTGGGGTTCAAGAGCCCCCTCACCAAGTCAAGGTGGTCCCAAATCGAGGGGGGAGGCCCAGTTGAGTTCTCCTTCAGATAAACAAATATTATTCTCTGAAAATTACCACCCCCTGTCCTTTGAGGATGGGTGACAAATCATGCAAATATGAAAAATTCATGTCTTTTGAAACAATTCATGTCCTTGAAAACAAAAAATGTTAATTTTACTTTATTTCTTTTTTAATTATGTTAGTAAACTAACTAATAAGCAGCTTGGATCCATAGAGGATGAGCTACCTGGATTCTTTGAATCTGAGTGGCTCAGATCTTTCAAATATTAGTGACTCGGGTCAGGTCTTCAGGGATGCAGCTCAGGTCTTTAGAAGAGTGGCTTTGGTCTTTAGAAGAAGAGCCACTTAAGTCTTTAGAAAGGGTGGTTCAAGAAGAGTGGCCAAGATCTTTAGAAGATGTGCAGTGCAGGTCTTTGGCAGAAAAGTGGCTCAGGTCTTTAGATGAAGAGTGGCTCAGGTGTTTAGAAGATCAGAAGGTCTATCCATTTGTAAAATTGTGGCTTGGGTCCTTACTTGACGAACAGCTAAAAAATGTTCTGATCAATGGGCAAAGAGCAGATGTCCCTCCAAGTAAGAACAGCATTTTTAAAAATGAATGACTTTCATCAACCGGTAAAGAGCAGCTAGGCCCTTTTGAGGATGAGTAGTCTTGTATTTTAATTGGGAATAGTAATCTACATTACCTGGAATAGTTGACACCGACTGCCTGTCCCACTGGCCTATGCAGTAATTATCTTTGTTAAGCTTAAATAACTTGTGAACAGCAATTTACCTTCATGCAAAACATTAAACATAATTGTTTATCTGTAGAAGCTGACAAGGAAAGAAGCTAAAATCTGTCATTTTTGTATCAATGTTATTTCACATTATTTAATCAAGATGAACAAAATTATTCCAATGGATTTATTGTGAAATATTTATATATTAATAACTGGGGAAGAAACATGTATGCCTGTGTTTAGAGACCTACTTGAATTTCACAGTGTAAGCATGAGCGAATACTTTCACACTTGAAAGTGATCTGAAGTCAACCTTCATTGGATAACACAGAGCATTCGGCCTCTGGATACGAATCTTCTTGATTGCTTGTTCTGCTTTATCTAAATCTCTACAAGCAAATACAACTGTACACCCATGGAATGCTAAAGACCGAGCAGTTTCAAAACCTGAAAATAAAAATGGCATTTTGGCATACAATATTTCCAGTCAATGAAAAATACAAAACCATCCTTTAATCACTTTCCACATAGAATCTACAACTGCATGAAATATTAGTGAATTAAGGGTAAGGAGATTACCCCCATATACCAATAGTATACCAGTTAAAACTAAGGAACTCTGCTCAAGATGTCATACATGGCAGTTTGTTTTAGTTATTTTTTTCATTTTTTTTACATAGCTTTTTCTAAGTTTCAGTGTCATTTGATAAAAAAAATTTTGTCACTGGAAGACAAAATATGTAACTGGATGCTGGGGTTTCAGTCACTGAGCTACCTTCTTATCCCAAGGAGACATTTCTAAGATGGGGTAGGAACAGTCAAATTCAATATTCTGCTAAAGTGCGATGCTCACCACGCATACTTTACAGTGTTGAGAGTGCATTAGTTTCACCTATATGAATGCGTACCGACACACTTTCGCATATGACTGTATTAAGAAGTTGTGCACAACTCAATTTTTCTCGATCACAGTACAACACTATCCTGAATGTCAAACAAAGCAAGTAAGATAATTTTGTCCTTATTATATACCTGAGCTATACAAAATTGAGAATTAAAATTTATAGAGTTTAACTGCTCAGTGTAATTTTTCTACAAATAAACTGTAAAATTTAAGTATCAAAAATGTCTACATCTTCAGTAATTACCATGATAAAAGTTTCAAGCAGATAAGGGCCTGTCTCCTTACATCCATACAAGCATGAGTATTTTCACCAATACCTGAAATCATCAGTTTTATTCTTCTTTGGACTTGGCATGCATCCTCAAGCCTTGCCTTACTAAGACTGGTGAGGGATTACTGAATTAGTTCTCTTTCCTGAGATCATTTTCTACTACCCTTTGTTATGAACTACGGTTTTCTGAGTTCGGCCCCGTGTCACCCGGTGAGATTCCATTCTTACACGAATTTCTAGGTATAAATATTGCTAAATATACCAGAGAAAAAAGCTTACAGGAATGCTGGAGTTACTACCCCCAGATCGAGCATCTTCGATGAAGATGTCGGTACAACCAAGGGTGAGTGAAGGAATCACAACCACAGAGCCACACTCGAAAGACATCCCCATGTCAACATCCCCGAGAAGAGTGAGGGGCCGTACTAGCGCCCACGCTCCCCAGCCTGCCAAGCGGCGACTCCAGCGCCATCTGAACTCATTCCATTTCTAGCACTTGATTTTTGCGCCACGGTGTTTGGTTAGCCTGTGTTTTTTTTTTTTGGCTTATTTCGTAATTTTGCCATCTTCTTTTGGGTTTGTCTTATAGTTTGTTGGCTGTCTTAGCATGTAATTGTTATTATTCGTGGCTTTGTTATGACGCTACGGCATCCCCCAGCCAGCCATGTTGTCCACGAGGTTTACCCACTCGGCTTGTTCTGTTTGGGTTTTTCCTGGTCGGCTCATGCTTTTTGCTTCCCCACAGGTTTCATCCTGGTGGTTTTCTAAGTGGGATTGTTCGGTTTCATTTTAACGATATTGTTTTGATCCGTCTCTGAGGTTCCTGTATCGGGTTCCCGTTGTTCCCGCTTAATTTTCTCACCGGGATGTTTCCTCTTGGACATTTTTATTAATGATTATATATTTTTATTCATTGTTGTGGGCTGATGCTCGACATCATGCTACCTCTGCGTTGTCCTTTTCTGTGGGGACGTCAGGCTCATCCTGTCGCTTCCTTCGGTTAGGCTACGCACCAAACACGGTATATTTTTATATTTTTATTTTGTTTATTTTACACACACTTGATGATTTGGTTATTTTGTCAGCCTAGTGTATGTTAGGCTTTATATGACCTCCTCCTCCCCCCCCTTGAGTTAGGTTAGTGAGAGGTTTGGGTCAGCAGGTTGAGGGATTTCTGTTGTCGTGCCTTCCTGTCCGTTGTTTGGGTGTGGAGTGAGTCCCCGTTCTCCTCCCTCTTCTTTACGAAGGGGTTGAGCTCTGCTATGGGTATTTCTCCTCCACGAGTGTTATTCCTCCCTTACGTTCGGCTGGTGGGTCTTCATCTCGGAAATTCTCTCTCTGTTGTTCCCTTTTCTCTCCTTTCCTTCTCTTCCCCTCCCTTTTTCATAGGCTACGTCTATGTTTTTTTTAGGAGAATCCAGAGGTCCTGGTCATTCTTCCCCTAGGTGTAGGCCATGATTTTTGGTACCATGCAGTTGAGCGGGTGAGTTTCTCCCAGTCTCCTGTTCGCCTCTGCTCTGGCCTACTACCTTCCTGTCCACTTCCACCCCCTCCCCTACCCTGTTTTGGGTCCGGCTTCTCGTCATCTTCTCTTGTGGGTGATGTCGGTGTCCGACTCTCATCCCATGTTGTGAATCTTTCTGGTTGAGGGATTCGCTCCTCCCAGAGCTGGTTCCAGGTGACTCGTAGCTGGGCTCATGTTTCCCCTCCCATCACCCGCTCTCCTTTGATCGAGCAGGTTCTCGAACATCTCAGGGTTTTCATCTCGACCTTGTTCTTTGTTCGCTACGGCGTTCGAGATACTTTAGTTGGGTTGACTGGCGCTTACATCTGCCCCGGTGGATCGTGGTGTTTGGTAGCCTCACCCTTCTTTGGTTCTCTTCGATAAGGTCCTGAGATCTCCGGTGTGGGTGGTTCCGGACTCCGGGGATCGTAATTTTATATTGTCTGTTAACCAATTATTTTACCATCTTATTGTGTTTTGTTTCCCCGGCGGCTCATCCCGCCTGGGGACTAGTGTGTGTTTATTTATGTCCCGGCGGTTTACCCCGCCGGTAGATGTTTATTAGTTTGAATTTCCCAGCGGTTCACCCCGCTGTTGAGCGGAAATTTATTTATTATTATTATTATTATTATTATTATTATTTTATGATGGTCATAGAGTCCGGTGATTTCACCCCTGGTTTCGCCGTTCTGTTCCCGGCATTCCTCGTGGTGAAGGTCCCGTCGATTCGGCCCCCTCGTCCCGCCGGCAGTCAGCGGGGTTTATACCCAGCTTACCTTAAATTAAGTTACTTTTTAGTAGGCCCGTCTCTGACGTGGTTTTTTCACTCTGCCGGAGTACTCCGGCGGTTTACTGAAATACCCTTGCCTACTTAGATTAAGTTTCTTAGAAAGGTAAGCTCATTTACTGTTTTCACTTACAGACTGTCCGCTGTGAGGAGCCCGGGTGTCCCGCCACTCTTCAGCAACCCTATGGCCATGTGGTGTGTCGGACCCACGCTGGTTGTGCAGTCCGACTGGATGATCTGATCGTGTGGCACCCAGAGGGCTGCGAGGTGTGCTTTGCTCTTTGCGGGTGCACCCAGGACGAGTCGGTAAGCTATTTGCTTTCCACCTGTATGTTATTTCTGCCTTCCATATTACAATGTTTTGGCTATATTTCGTAATTTTGTAGGTATTTCTTAGCCTCCCTTTGACTCACCCCCCCTTTTTCAGGCTGACGAGTCCTCGAAAAAGGAGGCTCTTGAGTCCCTCCGCGCTTGGGTGGCTGGGTTTGGGAGGAACGTTCCGTCGGGGAAGCCATACGTCCTCGACGAGAAGTGGAGAGACCTTCTCTACCCCGGAGCCCGGATCGCTGCGGCCGTACCAACTGAAGTGGCCGCCCCCATCATCAAGCAGATCCGGGTCGTGACCCAGCCACTTGTAGAAGAGACCCTCTTCGCGGAGGTTTCCGAAGACGTCCCCGCTCTGGACCTGGACTTAGAGCCCATGAATACTGAGCAGGATCAGGTAGGTGGTGAGGTAAGTGAGGTAGTGGGGGCGGGCGCCCTGTTTGATTCCCCTTCATCATCAACCTCTTCTTTTCAGGGCTTTTCCAAGTCTTCTATCTTGAGGGACAGTGCTCCATCTGCTGTCCTCAAGTTGAAGACTTCGTGGAAGGCGAAGGGCTTTAAGTCCTCGTCTTCCCGGAAGGCATCCCCCTTTCCCCCGTCGAAGGCAAAGGTCTCCGCACCTTTGGCCTACGGGAGTAAAGCTGGAACCTCGGGCAAAGGAGCGAGTAAGAGGGCGGCTAGACCCAGCCCTCCTCGCCAGCCTCCCTTTGACCCTGAAGCGTTCGCCGGGATGCTTTTAGCTAGGTTCTCGTCGGAGGTCGACTCTAAGCTTTCCAAGATCGCAGACAGGTTGCAAAGTCAGGAGAATCTGATTGCTGATAAAGCTCGCTCCGGCAGTGCCGGACCCAGTTATCAGATCCCTGATACTGCTTCCCTCCCTCCTTTTGACGTTGGAAACCCGTGGCGTTTTGCCTTACGTGCCATTCGCCATGAGGATACCCTGACAATCGAGGGTTTGGGCACAAGACGTCTGGAGGAACTGGAGTTCTTCCCTGCTGACCTCTTGCCCCCCTATCCAGGCTTCGTTAGGCTGATGGAGGAAGCCTGGGTACGTTCAGATAAGGTCCCAAAGGAGACAGTGATCTTCCCTAGGGACCAGGCACAATCGGCTCTGCTTCGCACTCTCACGGAGTGGCAAGCAGATAATACCAAGCTCACTCCGTTCAAGGGGAACTATACTATGTTCTCCTTGGGTGACAAGTTACCCACTCCCTGCATGAATAAAGTTGCTTTGGCAACTGCTCATGCCTGCTTCAAAGGCAAACCTCTGCCTCAGCTCAGGGAGACGGACTCCTCATCCCTGGTGTTCCCGGGGGGTGAGGAGTTCTGGAGGGACGCCCCATCTTCCTTTACGGTGGGCAAATTAGATGCCTTCTGTGCGTCCTCACAATTCAGTGAGCAGCTTCCCAAACTCCCAGAAGCTCTCCTGAAGACGGAGTTCGAGGCAAGGACGAGCCTGAGCCGGTCTCTAAATTCCTTGTGTCTGTCTGAGGCGGTAGCCGTCTCATGCGCAGACGAACAACTTTTCCAGGTTCTGGCTAAATCCCTGCTGGCAGGTTTTCAGGCAGACCTGTACGATTTCATGATGGCTAAACTGGAGTGCCGCAAATTCATTTTCGCGGATGCCACCATTCGCCATGAGCCTAATAAGCTCATGAAGAGCTCCATCTGGGGGACTAACCTCTTCCCAGAGGAGGAAGTCTCGAAAGTCCTGAGCAAAGCTACTAGGGCTAATGAGAGTCTGCGAGCGAGGTGGGGTATTTCCGCCTTCAAACGGAAAACTCCCGAGGCCGGTGGTTCCCAGGCTAAGTCAGGGAAGCGCTTCAGGAGAAGGAGGCCTCATCCCCAGACAGTGGTTCAACCTGTCCCAGTCTCGGCGGTAGGCCAACCCTCCACCTCCAAGGCTCAACCCCACCAATACGTGCTAGTCCAACCAGCCCAACCTCTTGCTGCACCATCGTACGTCTCTTCTCTGGCGTACAACTCCTCCTATGAGGGCCGTGGGGTTTTTCACGGCCTCAATAGAAGTGCAAGGGGAGGTAGAGGTCGCGCCCCATATAGAGGTAGGTCTGGATCCGCCTCTCGAGGCAAATCAGGCCGTGGTAGAGGAAGCAAGCCCTCTTCCTCCCACTGAGACCATTCAGGTAGGTGGTCGCCTCTACTGGTTCAAGGACCAGTGGACCTTCAGCCCTTGGGCACACAGTATTGTGTCCAAAGGTCTGGGTTGGAGCTGGATCAAGGATCCCCATCCTTTGACCAGGTTTTACCAACCCCCATGCAAAGCTCTACAGGACTTTGTAACAGAGCTTCTCAACAAGAGAGCAATAAAGAAAGTAAGGCACCTCAAATTTCAAGGCAGGTTGTTCACAGTCCCAAAGAAAGATTCCGGCCAACAAAGAGTGATTCTAGATCTATCACGTCTAAATCGCTATATAAGATGCGACAAGTTTCAATGCTTACGGTAGCTCAGGTACAGACTCTACTTCCGCGTGGAGCCGTCACCACCTCTATCGATCTTTCAGACGCTTACTATCACGTCCCGGTTGCGCAACTTCTCTCCCTTCCTGGGTTTCAAACTCGAAACAAGCCTACTCCTTCAGAGTCATGCCTTTCGACTCAATGTAGCCCCCAGAATTTTTACGAAACTGGCGGAAACAGTCGTTCAACAACTGACGGTCCCGGGAATCTCCCTGGCGGCTTATCTGGACGATTGGATAATCTGGGCTCCGACAGTTCTGGAGTGCCGGAAGGCTACGCCATAGTGATCAAGTTCCTGGAGTTGTTAGGGCTTTCAGCTTAACAGAGAGAAGTCCCACCTGACTCCGGAATCCCGGTTTCAGTGGCTAGGCCTCCAATGGGACCTGACTTCAACAGGTTGTCCCTCCCCGCCACCCAAGCGGAAAGAGATTGCCGCCGCTACCAGGAAATTTCTGAGGAACAAAGCAGCTTCCGCCGGTCTCAAGAAAGGATTCTCGGCTCCTTCACCTCGCCTCAGTGACGGACCTGCTCTTGAAAGCGAAACTAAAAGATATAAACAGAGTATGGCGGAGACGAGCCACTGTCAGGCTCAGAGACAGGATCTCTTCAATCCCGCGAATCTTGAAAACAAGACTCGCCATGGTCCACAGTCAGTGGCCTATCGGGCCGGTTCCACTTCAATTCCCCCTCCGGCGTTGGTAATCCACACGGACGCTTCATTAAGCGGTTGGGGAGGGTACTCACCAAAACAAAAAGTTCAAGGAACGTGATCCACAATGTTCCAACAGTTTCATATAAACACCTTGGAAGCTATGGCAGTGTTTCTAACACTCAAGAAACTTCGCCCCACCAGCCGGATTCATGTCAGGCTTGTGCTGGACAGCGCCGTGGTGGTTCATTGCATCAACAGGGGCAGATCCAAATCAGGTCGCGTAAACCAGGTGATGGTAGCAATCTTCTCCCTGGCGAACAAGCACGGCTGGCATCTGTCAGCCACCCACCTAGCGGGGGTACGGAACATGGTAGCGGACTCCTTGTCCAGGACTACTCCGTTGGAGACGGAGTGGTCTCTGGACGGAGACTCCTTCAAGTGGATTCGCCGGGGTTCCGGGCCTCCAAGTGGATCTGTTCGCCACGGAAAGCAATCACAAGCTTCCTGTTACGTGGCTCCCAACCTGGACCCCAGGCTTTCGCCACGGATGCGATGTCCATAGATTGGAATTGTTGGGAGAGGATATATCTGTTTCCTCCGATAAACATGTTGTTAAAAGTCCTACACAAACTCAGGTCATTCAACGGCCAATTAGCTCTAGTAGCTCCCTATTGGCCGAAGAGCAACTGGTTCCCTCTATTACAGGAACTCAAGTTGCGGTGTCATCAGATACCCAAACCCAGACTGACCCAAGTTGTACAAACAAAGACTGTGTCAGCTTCCTTAAGGATTCAGAATGCACTGGTTTTATGGACTTTATAAAGTTTGCTGCAAAGAAGGGAGCAAACATTGACCCCGCCAACACTCTGTTTTGGAATCAGACAAGAGAGACTCTACTCTCAGACAATACGATTCGGCAGTCAAAATTGGCGTCCTTTTTAAAGGCATCTGGAGCTCAAACTATGACAACCAACCTAGCAGTTACTTTCTTTAGGTCATTGTTTGAAAAAGGCCTTGCTCGGCCACTATTACTACAGCTAAATCAGCCTTAAAGAAGGTATTTTTGTACTGTTTTAATATTGACCTTACAGATTCATACTTCTCCTCCATCCCCAGAGCATGTGCCGTTTGAGACCAGTAACTCGCCCTGCTTCCGTTACTTGGTTCCTCAACGATGTTTTGAAATTAGCCACTGACACTGATAATTCTCTATGCTCATACTTGGATCTGTTAAGGAAAACCTTGTTTCTGATTAGCTTAGCTTCAGGTGCCAGAATTTCAGAGCTATCAGCCCTCACTAGAGGTGATGATCATGTTAACTTCCTTCCATCCGGAGAAGTCCTCTTTTCCCCTGATCATACGTTCTTAGCTAAGAATGAAGACCCTCAGGACAGGTGGTCCCCTTGGAAGGTGGTGCCTCTTCCTCAGGACCGGTCATTATGTCCAGTATTTACCTTAAAGTCTTACCTACAAAGAACTCCACAGTTTAAGTCGGGTCCTCTTTTTATCAGGGAGAAAGGCGGTACTCTCTCTTTGAATGCTATAAGACAACAAATTCTGTATTTTATTAAGCAAGCTAACCCGGATTCAGTTCCAAAGGTTCATGATATCCGAGCAGTAGCTACCTCCACTAATTATTTCTATAATATGGATTTTGCCGAACTTTCCAAATATACAGGATGGAAATCACCTCTAGTGTTTAAACGCCATTATTTAAAATCACTCAAGCTCTAAAATTTTCTACAGTGGCTGTGGGAAGTGTCATCTCCCACCTTAATTATCCTTATCCCTTTCCTTTCCCCCCCTGCCTGCCTGCCTCATTTATTTCACTGCCTGCCTTCTGGATAGTTCATGCCTCGCTGCCTTGCTCCTCATACTCGATATTGGTTTATCTGATTATTGCCTGTCTTGTGTTTTGGATTTTGATGTGCTGCGGATTTAGATTTAGTCAGATGTACTGAAGCGGTTTTTATTTTGCTTCATGTACCTCATATATTTTTGTCTGTCATTGTATCTCTTTGCTTTTAGGTTTAAGTTTGTAATTACTGGTTATTCTATTGATTTGTAGGGGCCTCTTATTTTCCCCTATTGTACTACATATTTGTATATCTATTTGTATATCTACCTTGTTCCTAGGTTAAGTTTGCTGTTTCATGATAATCTTTGATGTGAGGTGTTATATGCCACCAGTATTTACTTATAGTTAACCTGATTTTCACTGTTGAGATATTTTATTAAATCTATTTTTCCATAGCATGTGTCTCTTTCCATTGCCTTTTGTATTTTGTTGTAGCTTTGCAGTCTTGGCATGATTCTCTGATACTATTTCACCGGGTGACACGGGCCGAACTCAGAAAAGGGATTTTGACAAAGGAAAAATCTATTTCTGAGGGAGGCCCCGTGTCACCCGGTGACCCCCCCTAGATTATTTTGAGGTACAGGTTCGCCCCCCCTGCTGGCTCATGCCAAGCCTGGGGATGGTGCTAGTCTGGAATGAGTTCAGATGGCGCTGGAGTCGCCGCGTGGCGGGCTGGGGAGCGTGGGCGCTGGTACAGCCCCTCACTCTTCTCGGGGATGTTGACATGGGGATGTCTTTCGAGTGTGGCTCTGTGGTTGTGATTCCTTCACTCACCCTTGGTTATACCCGACATCTTCATCAAGATGCTCGATCTGGGGTAGTAACTCCAGCATTCCTGTAAGCTTTTTTCTCTGGTATATTTAGCAATATTTATACCTGGAAATTCGTGTAAGAATGGAATTTCACCGGGTGACACGGGGCCTCCCTCAGAAATAGATTTTTCCTTTGTCAAAATCCCTTTTCTTTACTAACCTACCTATCATTTCCCTAGTAAGATAAAATACATTCGTACCCTTCTTGGCAACTCGCTGCATTAGTACCGACCACATTTTCCTAAAGTGTTGTGGGATGCAAACACACCTAGGAGTACTGCTCCATTCATTAACACTTTTATTGTTTAAAGGCTTTCAGAAAAACTACAAAAATACTACACAACGGCACTGCGGACATAGATCTGGTGAAAGTGACGATGTATTTCGGTCTATATTAGGTAAGCTTAAATTATTTTCTTTATTTGCATTAAGTAAATTTAGATCAGCCTTGTTTTTTCTAGGTTTAATATCTACTTTTTAAGAAAGTCATTTTGTGGCAAGATAGCCGTTGTTTCAAATGGGTATTTGTTTACATTATTTTTGAACTTTAATATCCGCTGTCCGGTAATTTCTAGTGCTTAACGTAAAGTGCTTAATTTAACATTATTCAGTGTGGTTAGGCGCCTCCTTCCCGTCTGTTTATATTATCGAACTATCGTTTTAACGAGTGTTTTTCTGTTTTTATGAGTGTTGATGAACGTCTCCTTAGTGATGTCTGGACGTGGGAGCTCGGCTCGAGTCAGTTCGAAATAGCACTCCCTGACATACTGTCCTTTGAGCAGCTGATTGATTTTTGGAATTTGGTTGATGATTATTTGGCAGCTTTTTGGACCACGTTACAGATCTTCTCTTCGACTGTTGTTCGCAGGTCTTCTTGTCACCTGCGACTCGAGTGTTTCCTGCCTTGAGCCGCAACTTGGGTCCTTCATTTGAGACTGCAGGTACTCCTGTCACCTGCGACTTCAATGTTTCCTGCTTTTCCCTGTTGAGGAGGATTCCCAGGGGAATTGGTGCCGCCGCTTTCTCCCGGCACTGATGGGGATTTGCCTGCTGTTTCTGCGTCTCTGAATCAGCTGTTTTTCTGCTGTCAATCTGGGAGCTTGCTAGCTCGTGAAACGATCTGTAGGGAGGCTGACACCAGGTAAGACTAAGTATCCTTGATTTTCGCATAGGATTACCTTCCCTTTTGTGTGGATGCTCTGGTGTTCATGACCTGCCCTGATAGCGGAATTGGAGATTTGATCACGGCCATGGAATTGTTTCTCCTCTGCTGCCTCCACTGATATGAGAAAAACTATATACAGTAGTTGAATTATTTAAGTATATATATGTGTGTATATTTTGTCATGTTTTTGCTGTGACTTTATAACGTCACCTGACAGGTCACAATATTGTAGATAAGGTATCATTTAGCTTTGTGGTAATAGGTAGGGATTATAATTGTTTTCTTGTTTTGTTTTCTCTGCCTTCCTTCTTCCTTTGATTTAGCATTAGGATAGTTTTTGGTCTGGCCAGCAAAAGTGTTGGATCCAAACAAGTTATTTATTATTAACTGTCATTTCCTCATTATTTATCTTTGATACGGTTTAGTTTTCTTAGTTTTAGGGAATCCAGTGGGATTCTAAGGACCGGTACTTGTCCTTCCTGGTTGTCGCCAGGGTTTCTAAATATTGATTATATCCCACAAGGTTGATTTAAATTTTGTATTTATTAAGTATTAAATATTGTTGAGTTTTCCTGAGTGTTTGTTTCCGCTGACCTTTAGCACTGAGTTACATTTACTGACAACAATTCTATTATTAATTAAGAACTTGCATTACAACCCTGAGGGTTGGAACAGTCTAAAATAAACATTTATCTGAATTTGACAGTGATAAGTACATACAGGTCAAAATAAATGCTTATCCCTGTAAACTAACTTTTATTCTCTCTACACTTCTTGTTTACCTTTTCCCTATTATATTTATTACTCTCTTTATCATGAACGTTATTTTATTATTAAAGTAGCTGAACCAGACCACTGAGCTGATTAACGGCTCTCATTGGGCTGGCCCCAAGGATTAGAATGAAATGGAGTACCAGGTCTAGGCCATAGGCCAAGCACTGGGACTAAATGATGAATGATAATGAAATAAAAAAAAAAATACATATGCAAAAAGGCATATGCTTCTACACTGGAACACGCATACACATCCATTGAGATCGGACCCAGCAACGAGGGCGTGGTTTCACAAAAAAATTTCTCCTCACTCGACCACTCAGGTACTCCAGTTCTATGGGTGGAGCGTCATGCCGTCCAAAGTTACAAGAGAAGTGGTTTCAGTAATTCAATGCCATGCAAAGGTTGTCAGTGAAAAAGGAAGAAGGGAAGGGGAAAATTTATAGGAGGAGGAGTAAAAGTTATAGGTCCCAATGTTCAGTTGAATCCACAGCAGAGAGAGTGGGCATTAAAAGAGCATGCACTCCCTGCAATGAATCCCTAAGCCCCCACCTCGTCAAGGAGTTGGGATCAGGGTGTGTGTGTGTAAGAATGTACAGTACATATATTCTTTCTACAACACAAATATTTCATGAATAATTTACAGATTCTTTGTATAGGACATCTGCATTATATAGCTTTCTATATGAAGATTTATTTCTGCTTTACTGTTTATTATTCATATATTATATTATGTACTGTATATGGTTTTCAGAGTTCTTGAGGTTTGGGGAAGTTTTCATAAATTTCATAATGTCTCATAAAAAGTTTGGATTTGGATTAATGGGGAACTTGCCATCATATGTATATAATTTAGGATTATTAGTTTCAGTTATACTTGGTCATTGTAAGTCAACACTTAGAACAAAGGTATAAAAATTGCCAACCTTTAAAGAATTCTCCTCATTTACTAAGTTCCTTAAATACATTAATCGTCATGCCCTGCTTAGGTCTCCCCCCAGGTTGAGTTCCTAGTTGGTATTAACTTATTATTAAGATTATATTTTTATTATTAATCTTGGCGTTGGTGCTTTTATATATATTATTTTGTTACCGCTTCGAGGTAGCGGCAGCCTTAAGTCTAGCCGCTTCTCCGAGGTAGGCTACGCACCTCGCATGAGCACATTATTCTTAGAGATTATTCTTAGAATTATTCTTATGTTTATTGTGTGATGGTTTTTATGTAATGTGTGGGTCTTTTTCCCTTGCCTATCATGTTAGGCTCAGTATTGCTTCCTGTCCTCTCGCCCCTCATAGGTTAGGTGTGGAGTGGTTCATCGGGTCGAGGGAGTTTTGTTGCTGTTTCCTCTGTGGCCGTTTTGGGGGTGGCAGAGTGAGCCCTTTGTTCTCCCCCTTCTTTCGAAGGAGTAGAGTTCATTGGGTGTGTCTCCTCTAGGCTGTTCACCTTTTTGCCCCCTCTTTTTCGGTCCCTGTTGGTTCTCGGCACAGAATTTCTCTCCCTGTTTCCCTTCCTCCACCCTTCCCGTTTCCTTCCGTTAGCCTAGGCTAGGCCTAGTTCGGATATTCATTTAGGCTTTGCCTAGTCAGGAGTTGGGCGTTGAGTTCTTGGTCGCTTCCCTTCCCTCTGGAGTAGGCCCCTACCAAGTTTATATTATATTCTTGGCGTGGCGTGTGCTTGCAGTTGAGCGGGTGAATCATTTTCCTTGTCTCCTGTTTTCACTCTGCCTACCTACTCCTCTCCCTACCCCCACCCCCCCCCCCCACCAGCTCTTGCTCTACTTCGTTGCGGGTGACGCTAGATGGCGTTTTCTCCCAGTTGGGGACTCCTCTGGTGGAGAGATTCGCTCCTCCCAGAACCAGCCCCGGTGCGCTGTGTTTGTTTCGATGTTTCGTTTACTCGCTCCGATTCGAGCGGTTTCAACATTCTCTCCTGAATCTTATTCACTCTCCGTCAGGTTACTTGGTTGGGTTGTTGACACCTGCTCCGGCTTATGTTATGTACTTGGCCTATCATGACGGGCATCTCACCCACCTTGTTTCACTGGCGGGAGGTTCGAGAGAGGGGAGTGAACGAGATAGAACGGACCATACTGTTTTGTTTCCGGTCTCCGGAGTGGATTTCTCATTTTACCATCACTTTCGTATATTATATTACTTTTATATTATATATATATATTATCTGGCGGAGTGAGCATCTCACTCCGCCACTATACTTATTTTATATGTTTATTGAGTCCGTGCTCCACCCTGGGGTTCTGCCGTCTTTTTTGCTGGCAGCCCTTGTGGTGGGTCCCTGTTGTCTCAAACCTTTCATTCCGCCGGAGTATTCCAGGACTGGAAGTATCTTGCCTCCCACTCTGTTTAATTTAGGGCTTGGTGGTCTCGTCCTGACGAGGGGGTTCTCTCCACCGGAGCATTCCGGTTGTAAGCTGAAATACCTTGGCCTTCCAGCTTTAGGTTACTTAGAGTGGTAGGTTCATGTACTTTTACACTTACAGACTGTTCGCTGTGAGGAGCCGGGTGCACCGCTCACTCTTCAGCAGCCCTATGGACACGTGGTGTGCCGGACCCACGCTGGTTGTGCAGTGCGGTTAGATGACCTGATTGTCTGGCACCCGGACGGCTGTGAGGTTTGCTTTTGCTCTGTGTGGGCATCCAGGACGAGTCGGTAAGATATAGTTTTCTTATTACGCTCCTCATATCGAAATAGTGTTTATATGGTTTTCGAACCATCTTTCGTTCAACCCTAATTGTCTGTTCTCTTCAGGGCGGACGAGTCCTCCAAGAAAACTTCTCTCGAGTCTCTCCGCTTGGGTGGCTGGGTTCGGGAGGAACGTTCCGTCGGGAAGCCTTATGTCCTCGACGCCAAGTTGAGGACCTGCTTTACCCCGCGCCCGGTGGCGGCTGCAGTGCCGGAAGAACCAGCCACCCCATCATCCAGCAGATCCGGGATGCGACCCAGCCACCCCAAGAGGACATCCTGTACGCGGAGGTTTCGGAGGACGTCGCCACGTTAGACTTGGACCTGGAACCTATGAATACCGAACAGGACCAGGTGGTAAGTAGTGAGGTAAGTGAGGTTGCGGGGGCAGGCCCCCTTTTTGACTCCCCAGCTTCATCCATCTCTTCCTTTGCAGGTTTTGTAAAGTCTTCCACCTTGGGTGACAGGGCTCCATCAGCTGTCCCCAAGTTGAAGTTGAAGACTTCATGGAAGGCGAAGGGCTTTAAGTCCTCGTCTTCCAGGAAAGCTTGCCTTTCCCCCCGTCGAAGGCTAAGGTCTCAGCACCTGTAGCCTCCGGGAGCAAACCTGGTTCCTCCGGCAAAGGCGCGAGTAAGAGGGCATCAAAACCAAGCCCTCCTCACCAGCCTGCCTTTGATCCGGCGGCGTTTGCTAATCAACTATTCGAGAGGTTCTCAGCGGAGGTTGAGTCGAAGTTTACTCAGATCTCTGAAAAACTTACCAGCCATGATAATATACTGGCGGGGATGGCTCGCCCTGGCGGAGCCAACCGCAGTATACTATTCGGACACGCGGATCTCCCTCCCTTTGACGTCGGAAACCTTGCGTTTTTTTGCCTCCATGCTATTCAACACGAGGGCACTTTAACTGTGGAAGGTCTTGGCACGAGACGATTGGAAGAACTGGAGTTCTTTCCTGCCGATCTCTTGCCCCTTATCCAGGCTTCGTTAGGCTGACGGAAGAAGCCTGGGTACGCTCAGACAAGGTTCCTAGAGAGACAGTGATCTTTCCTAGGGACCAAGCTCAGTCGGCTCTCCTGCGCACTCTGACGGAGTGGCAGGCAGACAATACCAAACTCACACCTTTCAAGGGCAACTATACAATGTTCGCCCTGGGTGACAGGTTGCCGACTCCTTGCCTAAACAAAGTCGCTCTGGCTACGGCTTGAGCGTGCTTTGATGGCAATCCTTTGCCTCAACTGAGGGAGACAGACTCCACATCCCTGGTATTCCCAGGGGGTGAGGAGTTCTGGGTTGACGCTCCGTCCACTTTTACTGTGGGAAAGCTGGACGCTTACTGTGCGTCAACACAATTCAGCGAACAGCTTCCTAAGCTACCGGAAGCCCTGCTGAAGGCGGAATTTGAGGCCCGGACTAAGCTAGCCCGGTCATTGAACTCCGTCTGCCTCACAGAAGCGACTGCCGTCTCCTGTGCAGACGAGCCCTTCTTCCAGGTCTTGGCTAAATCCCTGTTAGCAGGATTTCAGTCGGACCTGTTCAATTTCATGATGGCCAAGCTCGAATGCAGGAAGTTCATCTTTGCCGATGCCACCATTCGTCATGAGCCTAACAAGCTCATGAAGAGCTCCATCTGGGGCCCTAACCTCTTCCCTGAAGAAGAAGTAACCAGTGTACTCAGGGAGGCTACAAGAGCTAACCAGAGTCTGCGCTCTCGCTGGGGCATCTCAGCCTATAAGCGGAAGACCCCAGAATCTGGCGGCCCCCAGATGAAAGGAGGCAAACAGTTCAGGAGACACAAGAGACCCCATCATCAGGCGGTAGTCCAAGCCGTCCCGGTCTCGGCAGTGGCACAGCCCTCCACCTCGAAAGCCCATCCCCAACAATATGTGCTGGTTCAACCAGCCCATTCCCTTGCTGCACCCTCGTGACGTTGCTTCTCCAGCGCACAACCCTACCTATGAGGGCCGTGGGTTCTTTCACGGCCTTAATAGGAGCGCAAGGGGGAAGAGGTCGGGCCCTTTACAGAGGCAAATCCAACACCGCCCCAAGAGGTAAACCTGGACGTGGTAAGAGGGAACAAACCCGCTCCCTCCCACTGAGAACAATCAGGTAGGTGGTCGCCTGTATTGGTTCAGAGACCAGTGGTCCTTCAGCCCTTGGGCACACAGCATTGTGTCCAAAGGTCTAGGATGGAGCTGGACCAAAGACCCTCCTCCTCTGATCAGGTTTTACCAGCCACCCTCAAGAGTCCTACAGGACTTTGTGGTGGAATTGCTCAACAAGCGAGCAATAAAGAAAGTAAGGCACCTAAAGTTTCAAGGCAGGTTATTCACTGTTCCCAAGAAAGACTCCGATCAGCAAAGAGTGATCCTGGATCTGTCGCGTCTAAATCTTTACATAAAATGCGACAAATTTCGCATGCTTACGGTAGCACAGGTACGGACTCTACTTCGCGTGGAGCCGTCACCACCTCTATCGATCTTTCAGACGCTTACTATCATGTCCCCGGTTGCGCCGGAGCTTCTCTCCCTTCCTGGGTTTCATACTAGGGAATCAAGCCTACTCCTTCAGGGTCATGCCTTTCGGTCTAATATTGCACCCAGGATATTTACAAAGCTGGCGGACACGGTAGTTCAGCAACTCCGGTCCTGAGGATATCCCTGGCAGCGTACCTGACGATTGGATAATTTGGGCTCCAACAGTTCTAGAATGTCGGAAGGCCCGCGACCACGGTCATCAACTTCCTGGAGTCGTTAGGTTTTCAGCTGAACAGAGAGAAGTCCCGCCTGACTCCGGAGTCCCGGTTTCAGTGGCTGGGTCTCCAGTGGGATCTGTCCTCTTACACGTTATCCCTCCCGCCTCCCAAGCGGAAGGAGATAGCGTCCCTTACCAGGAAATTCCTGAAAGACAAATCAGCATCCCGCCGGGCCTAAGAAAGAATCCTGGGTCTCTTCAATTTGCCTCAGTGACGGACCTGCTCTTAAAAGCAAAGTTAAAAGACATAAACAGAGTGTGGCGGAGTCGAGCCAATGTCAGGCTCAGAGACAAGGTCTCCTCCATTCCCGGATTTTAAAGGCAAGACTGCGGCCTTGGTCCACAGTCGGTGGCCTGTCCAAGACAGTTCCACTCCAGTTTCCCCCTCCGGCGCTAGTAGTTCACACGGACGCTTCATTAAGCGGCTGGGGAGGGTATTCGCCAAAACAAAAAGTACAAGGAACGTGGTCCACAATGTTTCAGCGGTTCCATATAAACACCCTGGAAGCTATGGCGGTATTTCTAACCTTAAAGAAAATCCGCCCCCAGCCGGATTCATATCAGACTGGTGTTGGACAGCGCCGTGGTAGTTCATTGCATCAACAGGGGCGGCTCCAAATCAGGTCGAGTGAACCAGGTTATGGTTGCCATTTTCTCCCTGGCGAACAAGCACAGCTGGCATCTGTCAGCCACCCACCTAGTGGGGGTGCGGAACGTGGTGGCGGATTCCCTGTCCAGAACTACTCCGTTGGAGATGGAGTGGTCTCTGGACGGAGAATCATTCAATTGGATTTGCCGCCAGGTTCCGGGTCTCCAAATGGATCTGTTCGCGACGGAGAGCAACTTCAAGCTTCCCTGTTATGTGGCTCCAACCTGGATCCCCAGGCGTCGCCACAGACGCAATGACCATAGATTGGAACAATTGGGAGAAGATTTATCTGTTTCCCCAATAAACTTGCTGTTGAAAGTATTACACAAACTCAGGACATTCAAAGGTCAACCAGCCCTGGTAGCCCGTATTGGCGAAGAGCAATTGGTTCCCTCTTTTTCAGGAACTGGGGTTGCGAAGTCTTCAGATTCCCAAGCCCAAACTGACCCAAACAGTACAAACCAAGACTGTGTCAGCTTCCTCAAGAATTCAGAATGCCCTAGTTTTATGGACTTTATAAAGTTCGCAGCTCAAAAGGAGCAAACATTGACCCGTTAACACTCTGTTTTTAGAATCAGACAAGAGAGATTCTACTCTCAGACAATATGACTCAGCAGTCAAAAAATTGGCCTCCTTTTTGAAGACATCTGAAGCCCAAACCATGACTACTAACCTAGCAGTTACCTTCTTTAGATCATTGTTTGAAAAAGGCCTTGCCCCGGCCACTATTACCACAGCTAAGTCAGCCCTGAAGAAGGTATTCTTATATGGTTTCAAAACTGACCTTACAGATTCCTACTTTTCATCTATTCCTAGAGCATGTGCTCGTCTGAGACCCGTATCACGCCCACAGTCTGTTATGTGGTTCCTCAATGATGTTCTTAAGTTAGCATCTGAGATTGACAACTATCAATGCACTTATTTGGATCTGTTAAGGAAAACTTTATTTCTGATTAGCTTGGCTTCAGGTGCCAGAATCTCAGAGCTATCGGCTCTCTCTAGAGGTGATGATTTTGTTAGTTTCCTCCCGACCGGAGAAGCCCTCCTTTCTCCTGATCCTAGATTTTTAGCTAAAAATGAGGACCCTCAAGACAGGTGGTCTCCTTGGAAGGTGGTGCCCCTTTCACAAGACCAGTCTTTATGCCCAGTTTATACCTTAAAGTCTTACCTTTTAAGAAGTCCACAGTGTAAGTCGGGCCCTCTCTTATCAGGGAGAAAGGTGGTACTCTATCGTTAAATGCAATAAGACAACAAATTTTGTATTTCATTAAACAAGCTAACCCGGATTCAGTTCCTAAGGTTCATGATATTCCACAGCAGTAGCTACTTCCACTAATTACTTTCATAACATGGATTTCTCAGAACTTACCAAATACACGGGTTGAAATCACCTCTAGTGTTTAAACGCCACTATTTAAAATCACTCGAAGCCCTGAAATTTTCTACAGTAGCTGTGGGGAGTGTCATTTCCCCACCTTAATTAACCATCATCCTTTATCCTTCCCCTACCCCGCCCGCCTGCCTCATTTACTTCTCTGCTTGCCCTTCTGGTTGATCATGCCTCACTGCCTTGCTCCTCATATTGATATTATTATTGTCTCTGTTATGATTGGAAACTGTAATTTGACATGTTATGATTATGGATTGTCTTTGGGGTACTGGGCGGTTTTTATTTTGCTCCATGTACCCCATATATATATATATTTTCCCCATGTTGTATATGTCTCTCTCGTGTGTAGCTATAAGGTTATATTTACTCTTTAGTCTAAGTATTTTTGAATGTATATTATGCCTTTATAAAGCCCTTTGTTGGCCGAATCGCTTGAGCTTCAGACTGTCACTCGATGGGCCTTCAATTCCATGCGGCTGGCTGATGAAGAGTTAGAGGAATGTATTTCTGGTGATAGAAATTCATTTCTCGCTTACAATGTGGTTCGGATTCCACAATAAGCTGTAGGTCCCGTTGCTAAGTAACCAATTGGTTCTTAGCCACGTAAAATAAGTCTAATCCTTCAATAGCCCTAGGAGAGCTGTTAATCAGCTCAGTGGTCTGGTAAAACTAAGGTATACTTACTTTTTATGCCTTTATAGTCTTAAGTATTTTTGATGTATTTCCCTGCCATGTTGTTGGCTATGTCGACTTTTACCCTAATTTTAAGGTTGTTTACTGTACTTTTCGAATTAATATTCAATTTTTCATGTGAGAGATATCCTTATTAAAACCATTTTCATAGCTTGTGTTTTTTCTTTAGGTTACCTTGTTTCCTCGTAGTTAGCAGTCTTGGCATGATTCTCTATCACTATTTCACCGGCTGACACGGGGCTGGACTCAGAAAAGGGATTTTGACAAAGGAAAAATCTATTTCTGAGGAAGGCCCCGTGTCACCCGGTGACCCTCCCAGAAGTGGCTTCTGGTCCCCCCCCTACTTGCACATGCCAAGCCTGGGGATGGCGCTAGCCTGGAATGAAGTAGGTGGCGCTGGTGTCGCTGGCCTGGCGGGCGTCGGTGTGTGGGAGCTGTAACGGCTCACCGCTCTCTTCCGGGGGTTTTAACATAGGGATATCTTTCGAGTGTAGCTCCGTGGTTGTGATCCTTTCACTCACCCTTCGTTATACCGACGTCTTCCTTGGAGAAGACGCTCGATCTGGGGGTAGTAACCCCAGCATTCCTGAAAGCTCTTTTTTCTCTGGTATATCTAGCAATTTATACCTAGAAATTCGTGTATGAATGGAATTTCACCGGGTGACACGGGGCCTTCCTCAGAAATAGATTTTTCCTTTGTCAAAATCCCTTTATTGTTCAAGTGTCGAAGCAAAGTTGACATACAGAGTTATGTATTCATCTTACAACTCTGTATTCATCTTACATAAATATAAAAGTTACATCAAGAAAAACTATTGCCACTACTGGTGTAACACAGTACAGTACTGATACCCCATGAAAGAAGGCGTGGTATTAGCCCCATTCCATTCCAGCGGTGGGATTCAAATATTTTGTCACCCGGTTCTATCACAAAAAGCATGTCAAATTTGCTCCACTTATGTTCAAACACTGATCTTGGTTTCTAGCAAATAAAATTATCAGTTATAATTATTTCCCAAATAAAATGTCTAAATAATGGTTACGCATCATTATAATGATATTGAGGTGTGTCTATATTACTAGACTATATAGGTAATGAACTTAATAA
>NC_089798.1:24328556-24361056 GCF_040412425.1 Macrobrachium rosenbergii
AAAGTGTTTTTGGATGATAGTTTAAGGTATATTTGGTGTTTGAACTATTAAAATAGGCAGTTATATGCATTTTTTGGGGGGAGATGCCAAATTAATGCGGATTTTTGCTTAACGCGGGTGGTTGTGTACCTTAACACCCACGATTATGAGGGACATACTGTATATACACATATATATATATATATATATATATATATATATATATATATATATTATATAATTCATATATATATATATATATATATATATATATACATATATATTGCCTTTTAAAATGTATTTTCCATATTTTTGATATATTTACTCTTTTATTTATCATGTGTTATGTGTACTAATAATGATTATTAAAGTATCAAATGTAGTGTGATGTCAGATCTCTAAAGAGTTAATGATGTGGGTAACTTAACAGTGTAATTTAAAACTGGTAATACATTTTGATAGTAGTGTAGTGTGTGATCGTGAATTTTGTCCCCTAGCAACAAGTGTTCTGTACTTGTGATTTCATACGTCGTGTTTTGGTTCAGTTGTCATCGTGAGATAACAAGTTAACAAGCTAGGGAATGGCAATTGAGTCGTGTAAGGTTTTGTCTCATACGAGAAAAGACGAATGATTTCGCAATGTTTCATGTACTATTCTGAAAACCAACTTTGGTTCTTTGTTTTGCTTTGAAAGTGTGCATTTGTGGCTGCCAGCCGCCGTGTGTTTTGGTCGTGCTGAGATTTCGTTAAGAGCTTTGTCCCAAATGATTTTCTGCTTGAATCGCATATGCCTTTTTGAGAGTAAATGCACATATCTCAATTGATTACGTCTTGTTTTGTAAGATTACACTGCTCTGATCAAGTATTGCTCTGACGTCGTCTGATTGTTTTGTTCCAAAAGTTTGGTCATTCTGATTTTAGAGACTGTTCGCGTGGTTCCACCTCTCTCTCTCTCTCTTTCTTCAAAAGAGGGAAATTACCAAGGTAAAATATGTGTGGTCACTGGTATTAATCTTAGCTTTTCAGATCTGAATGTACGAAAAGTGTGTCATGGAGCCTAACAAGTGTGTTATGTGTATCTCAAGCAGCTGCATTTCAGGTGATTTTGCAAAAGTTTTCACAAGCTTGTGTAGGGTAAAGTGAATTTTACTAATTAATACCTTGGTATGAGGTATATCAAGAAATTTTTGCCTTAGTGAAATTATTGTTGGTAAATCTTTTCTGTATTTTTGTATGTTCTTGTGTTTGCAATCTCTTGATTTTTCACATTTTACATATTGGTGATTTAATATTTATTTAGTAAATTTTTTCAGATAGTAAATTCTAATTATAAATTTTGAATTTAAAAATAAATGTTTGTATTTGATGTTTTTAAAAACAGTGTTTCATTTATTGACCACCAGTGAATAGGATTAATTGTATTCATAAGGCAAAGTGACAAGCATGTTTTGTTCCTTTAGTTTCGCTGAAGTGAATTAAGACCAGGGAAACAGTTCAAGTTATTTGATGGAGTGATGACCTTTTGCTCTGGTATATTTCTTGTTTAATTGTTGATACCTCACACCTGCTTTGATAAACTTAGTTTGATTTTTCAAGTGATTAATAAGCTTTTTAAGGGATCACTGTTACCTTTAGAGAACTCAGTCATAATTTTTATTGTTATGAGAATTTACGTATCTGGCTGAAGTGAGGTAAATTTTTGAATTCTGTGATTACTTGTGTAACAACCAGGTACTTGGAACACTTAGTGACAATATAAATATATACATACAGTAGAGCCCCGGTCCTCGACACTAATCCGTTCCAGAAGGAGCATCGAGATTCGATTTTGTCGAATTCTGAATCAATTTCTCCCATAAGAAAAAACTGAAAATGGATTAATCCGTTCCTGACCACCAGTCACTATGCCAACCTTGCCTTTTTATACAAAACACTACACAAATTACAATTAAATAAGTTTAGAGTTAAATAACTTACTGTATTAGAAGCACTTTTTACATTTTTAAATGAATACTGTAAAAAAAAAAAATTGGCCTACGACCAATGCGGCCGATGGTAAACAGAGCGCCATAGGCTAGGCTAGGTAGCCTATACGTATTCCAGAATGTACTGTAACGGGTACACATAAAAACTGTTGTTAATAATAATAACATTGAAAAACAAGCCTGATTATTACATTAAATGGGTTGTTCATCGTTTAATCGGCCAGGCCGTGTAACACCTTCTGCCCAGGCCACAATCACTCTGCCAAGGTAAGTAGTTCCGCTACCTGACCCTGCTCGCGACCCCAAGTGCCCCGATACCTGACCCAGTCTTTCCCAGGTTGCCAAGATGCTGTCAGTGCCGTCCACGTCGCATCCCGCACATTTGCCGCCACCAATCTGGTGACAATACTGGATTTAGCAGTTTTACGCAATGAGAGGTCATTGCTTGTGTTTTTGATGAAAAGTGGCCTTTTCAGTGGTGTTTGTGGCCAGTGCAAAGAAGGTACCAGCCTTCCGAGCCCAAAAGAGAAGAATCGAGTTGCCCGAATTCTCCAGTGATTCCGATTTTGAGTAAGGTAAGTGTAGTTTTTCAATTTACGGTTATACTTTTTACTGGCTTTCTGGGGGGGGGGGATCCAGGAGGGGCGAAGCCCCCCCCGGCCAGGTCAGGGCATGCCGTCCTATGAGAGGTTAGGTAGGTCAGATCTGGTTAGGTCAGGACCTGGGCATAATGGGAAAGGTTAGGTTTATTTATGTTAACTGACTTTCTGGGGGTGTCCAGGGGGGGTGAAGCCCCCCAGCCAGGTTAGGGCACGCCGCCCTATGTTAGGTTAGGTAGGTAACATCTGGTTAGGTCAGGACCTGGCACTATAGGAAAGGTTAGGTCTGTTCATGTTACGGAAATGATGGTAAACATTAGCTTCCGTCCCGGCGCCATCTTGCTTGTATTTGTCCGCCAGTTTTCTAGTCGGAACCTACTGCCATCTGGTGGTGGGTTTTGACTAGAAAACTGGCAGACGATACCCTTGGCCAACTAAACTGTAGGTGCTCCCATTAAATTAATAATACAGTATTAAAAATAAGCTGAATTACTGTAGAGTCTGTTATCATGAAAAATTTCCTAAGTAACATCGGCACTAGGCAGCGTGCGGCATGAGCGGATGTAAACAAACCAAAGAGCCATCTCGGTGGCGTATCGCGGTACTAATTACATAAATGTTGTTTACGTTCAGTATTAATTTATGGTAAATTTCATTCAGTCTACTGTAGTGTACAAAATCACTGTAAAAGATCTTTCAATAAATGTTATGATACCCTAACATATATTTTTCCATAAAATATCCTTGTCAGCAGCATCTCTGAGTTAACCTCAGGCTAACCTCTTCTTTACTGAGAACCTTAAGAAGGCATTTACTAACAAATAGCACACGTAAACACTGCATTCGCTACAGAAATGCACGTGTGCGCCTGTCTAAAAAAAAAAAAAAAAAAAAACCAGCATGAGACCCTGGTTGGCATGTAAACACTTTCTCACATATTGTACTGTATACGTACAGTACTGTAATTTCGGAGATTACACTTGTTTCCAAATTAAGAGTTACGAATGTATAGTGTATGTATACTGTACTGTACTAAATTTTTATCATTTACATTATATACATATGTACAGTAATATCCAAATGTCTGAATGCAGATAGCCAGCAATGTTTTGCTTCATCATTCACCTGGCAGTAGTGGACAACCTCCGATGCTCTTTGTTTTGCTCTACACCATTCAAACCGAAATCTTAAGAGGCCTACCACCTCCATGTGCCCAATACTATGCAATATTAAAGGGGTAAAAAAATGGAGTTTTGAGGGAGAGGAAGTAACCCTACATAGACAACACAAAATCTTAAGGGCCCTACCACCTCTGTGTACCCGATACTATGCAATATTAAAGGGTAAAAACAAATATTGTATGGTAGAAGTTTCGTTCCTTCAGAGAAAGAAAACAAGATGCTCTTGTTTTGTCTTGTCCCCTCTGATGGATGACGAACACACGAACACACACGTGTGTTTGGAAGAGACGGGGTCGGGGCAACGGGCTCTTACAGTTTAAGCAATCTGCTGCTGATGCATGTTTTTATACAAAGTATGAAGCCAATGATATAACTATGATATTGATATGCGTTGATGATTTGATAATTGCTGCTAATAATGGTAATGTACTCCATGTCTTAAAGGAATCTCTCAAAAATAAGTTTAAGATGAAAGACATTGGGAGAATCTCATATTTTTTAGGAATTGAATTTATTATTGATTCAGGGGGGGGACTATTGTTATGAACCAAAGGAAATTTTGTGAGAAAATTTTTGAGAAATTCAGAATGAATGAATGAATGTAACCCCAAAGCAATCCCTTGTGATTGAAGCGTAAACAAGTTAATTAGCTAATCCTAAATTGTATAGGGAGATTGTTGGTAGCTTAATCTACATTATGACGGGTACTAGACCTGATTTGAGTTATGTTGTTACTAACCCTACTATTGCACATTTAAGTTTAGCAAGGCATGTTTTGAAGTATTTGAAGGGTACTTTGCATTACTGTTTAACTTTTAAGAAGTCAGATGACCCATTATGTTTAGTTGGTTACTGTGATTCAGATTGAGGTGCATCTGAGGATAGAAGTATTACAGGATAATGTTTTAAACTATGTGAAGGTGGACCACTAATTTAATGGAAGACAAAGAAACAAAAGGTAGTATCTTTGTCCACTTCTGAAGCTGAATATGTAGCTATAACCCATGCTATGCGGGAAGGAAATTTTTTTAGACAATTATATGCTGATATGATAAATTGTAATTGTGAAACTATTATTCTGAATGTTGACAATAAGGGAGCTATTGCATTAGCTAAGAATCCTGTCTACCACAAAAGATCTAAGCATATTGATATTTAGTATCATTTTATAAGATCTCAAATTGAAAGTAAAATTGTAGATCTTGTTTATGTGCCTTCATATGAAAATATTGCTGATATGTTTACAAAGCCTATGTCTAAGCAAAAGTTAAAGAAATTTGCCATTGTAAGAGGCGAATTAATTTAAGTTTAAGGGGGGATGTTGAGATGTAAAGTCAAATTAATTATTTTACTTGAAGAGTATGTTTAAAGATATTATACTCATTTACTTTGCTGGGAATGGTGCTTTATATTACTGATACCTTTTATATTGAAGGTCCCTATTGTTATTGTTTCATGCGCTGCCATCTTGTGGTGAGTCTTGTAAATACACTTGAGAATAAAGACGCTCACAAGAAGACATGAGTTTAAGTTGATCCTCGCATTTCTACTTATATTCGCCAAAATAGTGGACGTAAACGCAACAGTGTGCCTGGGCCCCTAGCTGTATATCTTAATGATAAGCAGCCCACCACCCTTATGGAAGCCTGCCGCATGGCCGATTCATGGGAAACCTTCAACCAGTCCCACAGTACATCTCAGCGGAGCATTGTGCCACCGGGTTACCTCTCAAGCTCAACTCGCCCGATGAATGGACTGCCGAGCAAGCCTACATGCACCTACTGTAAGAGGGTGGGGCACGCTGAAGCTGATTGCCGATACAAACTAGGCACTAACAAACAGCCTTTTACTACCAGCCAGAACTCCTCTCCCTCCTCATCCACTCAACCCTCTCCACCAACAGTTACTGCAGGCCACAGAGCCCCTACAAGAGGCCAGTGCAAATCCTGTGCTGCTGCCAGCCACTACAGTGCTGGACGTCCGGCCTGTCCACATCACGTCCCCACCACCAAGTTCATCAACCTCATTAGCACCTCATTCTCTGCGGCTGGGAGCAAAAGATCCTTTACCCCAAGAGACTGGAGACCCAGTTCATCTCAGTGGCCCTTCTTAAGGGCTCTAGCCTGCCCGTGACCCTTCTGGTCACAGCAGACACTGTGGCAGACATTAGCCTGATCTCCAGGGCCCAAGTGCCAGCCGGTGCCACGGTGGATGAGAAAACCTGGTGGGAGATGAAGTGGATAGAGGGCCACACCATTACCGTTCCCACGGTCAAGCTCCAGGTCACAACACCTTGGGGCACGCTACCCCACCGCCATGGCGTGGTGGATGGAATTCGGCCTGGAGTGGACTTCCTGTTGGGTCGGGACCTTCTCTGGGGAAGCCCTTCACCAACGCCACTTCGCAGCCACACTACCTCCTCCACGGACGCCCAGACTGCAGGAGAACCCAATCAACACAAAAACCCACCTTCCGCCCACCAAAGTGGCCAGTGGAAGGGGCATACACTAAACCGTTCTCGGCCTAACCCTCTCCATTCGCGAAGGGGCGGCCAACAAAGAGGTTCTCCCTCTCCCCGAAGAGATGGTCAGGAGGAGCCGTATCTCTGTAGGATGTGCCAGCGGACAGGCCACTCCACAAATTGGGAGGGCTGCCCAAGTAAGCAACGCCCAGCGGACATCCCCAAGCAAGACTCTCAGAGGGGCTCTGATCTCCAGCTGGGGCAGGAATCCCTGGCGCAGCTAAATTCAAGCCATCTGCGAGGTGTTGCACTTCTGGACCCTTTGTCAGGCATGCCTGATCCTCAACTGCTGCCAGTGCCATTTGCGAGCACTGAGCAGTGCCAAGCTCTGTCCGGCACGGATGTTGAGCCATCAATTAAAAAGGACCCTGTGTCTGGTCCAAATCATGAGGCGGATCCTCCTCTGGGAGATTCAGGATTCCCCACAACCCTAATCATAGCAACTGGAGAGCCTCCGGCACCTGACACTTCTTCACCAAATCTGTCCCCAGAGGATGAACCCATGGAGGATCAAACTGTTACACCTTCTCTGGGAGACCAGGAACTGGCCTCCTCAGACACAGACGTCGAGATCACTCTCACTCCCGTTGTTGCAGCAGCTGGAGTAGGGAGCCCTCCTGTAGCTTCTGAAGTTACCCCTGATTTCACGCCTGCTAGCCCTTCTGGCCTTTTCCCAGAGTCGGTGCTCTCATCACCTCCTAGGTCTGACAACGATAGGCCTTGGAGGAACGCGAAGAAGAAGAAGAAGCGGAAGAGAGCCCAGTAGTTGCTAAGCCATGAGCTCATCCTGGCACTAGTGCCCTACCATCTTAGAGTGATCCTGGCCCCTTGCCCAGAGGAGGTAGCCAGTGTGATCTCTTACTCATACAGTAGCCTAGACCAGATTAAGTACATCAGACTAGTAACCTTATCCCTTTCACTTACCATCGAGCAGCAGTAATCACGTAAGTAGTGTAACTAAAATCAGAAAATCTAACCCATTGTGAAAAGAGCCACTACGCTCATGACATGCATGGTCTAAGACCTCAGCAAGGCAAGCATTTATCATATGAGGCAAACCTCATGTATTAACCAGTAATTACTAATTGTATTGAAAAACCTCGTAATTTAGTTAGTACATTACCCTTACGTTGGTGCTACGGTCGGGTTAGGATAGGTTAGGCTAGGGAATACCACAGAATGTACCATTAGGCTAGGTCTAGAACATCATGATTATAGGAGGTAGCACATAATAACCGTAAGCACCTTTAAGTACAGTTAGGGTTTTGTAATACAAGTGATCAAAGCTCATATCCTATCTAGAGTTAGGTAGCTCCGTAGCTAGTTTGACTGCACGGGACAAATCTGCTCAAGGGAGAAGAAAAACCTAATAAAGGCAAACAGCTTGCTTAGTACAGACTTTTATGCCCGAAAGGGAGTAAAGGCCTTCTTAGGGGGGGAGCTTTTATAAATATTCTGCTGTTCACCCTCTATGCATTTTTATTGTAGGGATATTATTCTGACAAAGACAAGAAGATGTCTCTGTAAAGGGAGGCTAGGTATTTCAAAAAAATAACATCTTTAGCAGGAATAGTTAGCATTAGGGGCCTAAACCCACAGGGAGGGTTTCACCAAGTAACCTTTATTGAAGGTGGTCTTAAAGCTTCCTTTTCCCTGTTCTATGTTCGGCAATGTTTTGACACAATTTCAGACTGCTCCGAGGCATAAAGACATACCGACGCTCCCAGCCGCCCTGTTTTGACCGAAGGAGGTCAGAGTGAGATTCGAGAGCGTGCGAGACAAACGCGGCGTGTGTACTAACTTCTTTGTACTTGCTCTATTACTGTTTTCATTGATATTAGTGAGCCGAGGCGACGGCTATTCTCAAGACTTCCAATCGTCCGTTGTATGCACAGCAACCTACGTCCACGGTAAGTTTGAAGTTTGCCAGATTTTTGTCGACTCACTAGTAACCCTTTCTGTATTTCCAGTTCCTTTGTTTTCCCTCTTTGCCACCATCTACGATAATAGGATATAAACAATTTACTTTTATGAAGTCTAGTGTAAGAATAATTAATATTGATTAATGACACTCAACTATTCTCGTACAGTAATTAGGAATCAGGGAAGGTTAAGTAAATAATTTTCAGCATTCAGGGACCCTTGTGTCTCGATCCCATTGTTCGGAAGAGGAATAGCCTTTACCAGTACTAAGTTGCGTACGATATAATTCGTTGTGTTAAAACTTTACGTGAAGCAAAGGGAAAATTGACTGTGCCCGACTTGGGTGATAGTTCATGTAATTTCCTTGCTAACTATACAGGCGACCTTATTCCATTAAGTAATTGTCTGTCTTTGAGGTTAATTTTTAGCTTTAAATGACAGGTTACGTGTGTCCTTGGCACTTAAGGCCTCATAAATTATGTTAATTAATTAATAAACTCATCAGCCAAGCCCCCACATGTAACAATATATATATATATATATATATATATATATATATATAAATAGTATGTATATATATATAAATATATATATATATGTATATATATATATATATATATATATATATATATATATATATATATATATATATATATATATATATATATATATATATATATATATATGTATGTATACATATATAAATATATATATGTATATATATACATATAAATATAAAACATATATATATATATATATATATATATATATATATATATATATATATATATATATATATATATATATATATATATATATATATAAATATATCTCAAACCTTATCAAAGGTGAAAAATAAGAGGCAGGGTGTAGGTCTGACCGGTTTCACTTTATTTCCAAGCCACTGACGTGTGGTAAGGTGTGATAAATGAATCACATACAAAAGTGATAATAATCATATATATACATATATAGAAATCATCAACACACAATCACGTGTGGAACAGAAATAAATTTCTGACTCACGTCGGGATCGAACCCAGGTCTCTCAGGTGGAAAGCAAGGGCGTTACCCACTGGGCCATACAAGTCTAAAAGAAGTCGAACCTGAGAGCAACTGCACCAAGGAATTACCTGGGCAAGCTAACTGCTTGCATACCAGCATGACCAGTTTTCCCAACTTCCCGACTCAGCAATGACCCAATGGACAACATTTCATTCGAATTATCCCTTCTGAGTGAATAAGATAGAAATCATCAACACACAATCACGTGTGGAACAGAAATAAATTTCTGACTCACGTCGGGATCGAACCCAGGTCTCTCAGGTGGAAAGCAAGGTAGCGTTACCCACTGGGCCATACAAGTCTAAAAGAAGTCGGAACCTGAGAGCAACTGCACCATAAGAATTACCTGGGCAAGCTAACTGCTTGCATACCAGCGAGTTTTCCCAACTTCCCGACTCAGCAATGACCCAATGGACAACATTTCATTCGAATTATCCCTTCTGAGTGAATAAGATAGAAATCATCAACACACAATCACGTGAGAGACCTGGGTTCGATCCCGACGTGAGTCAGAAATTTATTTCTGTTCCACACGTGATTGTGAGTTGATGATTTCTATCTTAGTCATTATTAGAATATTCAAATGAAATTTGTCCCTCCCAGTTGATAGCATGATTGTTCTCACTAACATGTCAAAACTGTTCCTTGTGCAACTCACACACATTTCTTATGTTGTTCAACTTTTCCAGTGCCCAGGTTTGGCCAATATAAAAGTGTCACAAGACTTAACGGAATTTTATATACACCCTTTAATATTGTCTGGGAGTTCTCTGATTGATTTTCATTGTTGTATTGTTCTCAAATGGACATTAACACCAAAATTCCCGAGAAGATGAGGGATATTTCATACTATTATTATAAGAGAACAAGCAAATTTTTTTTGTGTGAAGGTTCTTTCTGGTTTTGATTCCCGACTTAGTCTTTTTTGCCCGCTTCAAATGCACTTGCTTTCCACTATCAGATATTTCAATTCGTGTGGAATCCTAATCTTATCTATTTCATCGTGAATATATTCAGGCTACATACCCGTAATGCTCTTAAAAACATAGATGAAAACGAATGAAATGTTAACCATTGGGTCATTGCTCCAGAACAGGAAATGCACATGGGAAAACTAGCTGGTATGCAAGCAGTTAGCTTGCCCAGGTAATTCCTTGGGTGCAGTTGCAGAAACGGTTCCGACTTCTTTTAGAATTGTATGGCCCAGTGGGTTTAACCCTTTTTCCACCTGAGACCCTGGGTTCCTGGCGTGAGTCAGAAATTTATTTCTGTTCCCAAACCATGCGTGATTGTGTGTTGATGATTTCTATCTTATTCACTCCAGAGGGATAATTCGAATGAAATGTTGTCCATTGGGTCATTGCTGACCAAAAGTTGGGAAAACTCGCTGGTATGCAAGCAGTTAGCTTGCCCAGGTAATTCATCAGTGCAGTTGCTCTCGGTTCCAGCTTCTTTTAGTTCTTCAACCCAGTGGGTAAAAACGCCATCAGATCTTTCCACCTTTGTGAATAGTGATCGGAACATCAGAAATTTATTTCTGTTCCACACGTGATTAATGTTGATGATTTCTATCTTATTCACTCAGAAGGGATAATTCTTGAAATGTTGTCCATTGGGTCATTGCTGAGTCAGGAAGTTGGGGAAATATCGCTGGTATGCAAGCAGTTATGCGCCCAGGTAATTCATTGGTGCAGTTGCTCTCAGGTTCCGACTTCTTAGACTTGTATGGCCCATGGGTACGCACTTTCAACCTGAGAGACCTGGGTTCGATCCCGCGTGAGTCAGAAATTTATTTCTGTTCCACACGTGATTGTTGTTGATGATTTCTATCTTATTCACTCAGAAGGGATAATTCGAATGAAATGTTGTCCATTGGGTCATTGCTGAGTCGGGAAGTTGGGGAAAACTTCAGCTGGTATGCAATCAGTTAGCTTGCCCAGGTAATTCCTTATGCAGTTGCTCTCAGGTTCCGACTTCTTTTAGACTTGTATGGCCCAGTGGTCAACTTCCATAAATTTCACCTAAGAGACCTGGGTTCGATCCCGACGTGAGTCAGAAATTTATTTCTGTTCCACACGTGATTGTGTGTTGATGATTTCTATCTTATTCACTCAGAAGGATAATTCGAATGAAATGTTGTCCATTGGTCATTGCTGAGTCGGGAAGTTGGGGAAAACTCATGGTATGCAAGCAGTTAGCTTGCCCAGGTAATTCAATCAACAGGGTGCAGTTGCTCTCAGGTTCTGACTTCTTTTAGACTTGTATGGCCAGGTCTCCAGTGGGTATTCACGCCCTTGCTTTCCACCTGAGAGACCTGAGTTCGAACCCCGTCAAAATTTCCTAGTCATATAGAAATTTATTTTATATATTCCATATATATATTATATTATATAATGATTTATATATATATATAACATTGTATTTCACTCATAAGGGCTGGTATATCAACATAGCAATATATGTTATCCATATATATATCATTCATCCCAGGTATAAAACCGCAATATGTTACTATGGGCTGGTATGAAGCTGAGTTGGAACCTCTCGCAACTGAACAGGCGTTCCTGGATGCAAAAAGTTGAACACTTGCATACCAGCGAAGGTTCCGGTAACTTATAGACTTGTAATGACCCAATAGACAACATTTCATTCGAATTATCCCTTCTGAGTGAATAAGATAGAAATCATCACACAATCACGAGGAACAGAAATAAATTTCTGATCACGCCGATCGAACCCAGGTCTCTCAGAGTCAGAAATTTATTTCTGGGCCATACAAGTCTAAAAGATTTGTGAGAGCAACTGCACCCAATAATTACCTGGGCAAGCTAACTGCTTGCATACCAGCCGATTTTCCCCAACTTCCTGAGCAATGACCCAATAGACAACATTTCATTCTGTTTTATCCCTTCTGAAATAAGATAGAAATCATCAACACACATTCACGAGAACATTGAAATAAATTTCTGACTCAGTAACGGGAAGTTATCTCAGGTGGAAAGCAAAACTGGGCTACTGGAATCTAAAAGAAGTTGGAACCTAAAGCAACTGCACAAAATTACCTGAAAGCTAACTGCTTGCATACCAAGAATGTTTTCCCCAACTTCCCGAAAATCTCAGCAATGACCCAATCAGACAACATTTCAGAATTATCCCTTCTGTGAATAAGATAGAAATCATCAACACAATTAATCACGGTGGAACAGAAATGTCATTTCACTCACGCCGAGGGAACCCAGGTTCTCAGGTGGAAAGGGAACAGAAAAAAAGGTTCATTAAAAATCAGAAAAAAATTGGAACCTGAGAGCAACTGCACCCAAGGAATTACCTGGGCAAGTTGCTTGCATACGCAACTGATGAAGAACACTCCCCACAAGTCCTCTGACAGTCTCAAAATGACCCAATAGACAACATTTCAATCGGAATTATCCCTTCTGAAATAAGATTCCTCCATTATATTCATCAACACACAATCACGTGTGGAACAGAAATAAATTTCTGACTCATTCGGGATCGAACCCAGGTCTCTCAGGTGGAAAGCAAGGGCGTTACCCACTGGGCCATACAAGTCTAAACATTGGAACCTAAGAGCAACTGCACCAAGGAATTACCTGGGCAAGCTAACTGCTTGCATACCAGCCAGTTTTCCCCAACTTCCCGACTCAGCAATGACCCAATAGACAACATTTCATTCACCAATTATCCCTCTGGAGTGAATAAGATAGAAATCATCAACACACAATCACGTGTGGAACAGAAATAAATTTCTGACTCACGTCGATCGAACCCAGGTCTCCTCAGGTGGAAAGCAAGGGCGTTACCACTGGGCCATACAAGTCTAAAAGAAGTTGGAACCTGAGAGCAACTGCACCCAAGGAATTACCTGGGCAAGCTAACTGCTTGCATACCAGCCGAGTTTTCCCCAACTTCCCGACTCAGCAATGACCCAATAGACAACATTTCATTCGAATTATCCCTTCTGAGTGAATAAGATGCATCAACACACAATCACGTGTGGAACAGAAATAAATTTCTGACTCACGATCCGGGATCGAACCCAGGTCTCTCAGGTGGAAAGCAAGGGCGTTACCCACTTTGCGCCATACAAGTCTAAAGAAGTTGGAACCTGAGAGCAACTGCACCAAAGGAATTACCTGGGCAAGCTAACTGCTTGCATACCAGCGAAGTTTTCCCCAACTTCCCAGGTAATTCCTTGAGAGACCTGGGTTTATCCCGACAGTGAGTCAGAAATTTATTTCTATTCCACATATTTTATGAATGACATTTCTATATATATATATATATATATATATATATATATATATATATATATATGGTATATATATATATATATATATATATATATATATATATATATATATATATATATATATATATATATATACATATATATGTACATATATGTATACATATATACAGTATATATATACATACATAAACAGTATATATACATATGTATATACACATGTATACATATATATATATATATATATATATATATATATATATATATATATATATATATATATATATATATATATATATATATATATATATATATATATATATGTTGGAACTGTTCAGGGTTGGAGATTTTTACCCCTGTACAAAAAACTTAAGTATACCTTAGTTTTACCAGACCACTGAGCTGATTAACAGCTCTCCTAAGTGTGCCCGAAGGATTAGACTTATTTTACGTGGCCAGAAAACCAATTGGTTACTTAGTAACAGGACCTACAAAGCTTATTGTGCAATCCGAACCACATTATAACATAAATGAATTTCTATCACCAGAAATAAATTCCTCTAACTCTTCATCAATTAGCCCATGTCGGAATTGAACTCAGCCCATTGAATGACAGTCTGAAGCTCAACCGACTCGGCTAACAAAGGGCTTGTATAAAAACTTACCCTGCTATATATATATATATATATATATATATATATATATATATATATATATATATATATATATATATATATATATATATAATATATGTATACATACATACTGTATATATATATATATATATATATATATATATATATATATATATATATATATATATATATATATATATATATATATATATATGTGTGTGTATATATATACTGTAGATATAATATTATGTATATATGTATGTGTATATATATGTTGTAGATATATATATATATATATATATATATATATATATATATATATATATATATATATATATATATATACAGTATGTATACATATATTATACATATACATATATATATATATATATATATATATATATATATATATATATATATATAATATATATATATATATATATAGCGGGTAAGTTTTCATACAAGCCCTTTGTTAGCCGAGTCGGTTGAGCTTCAGACTGTCATTCTGATGGGCTGGAGTTCAATTCCTGCCGGATGATGAAGAGTTAGAGGAATTTATTTCTGGTGATAGAAATTCATTTCGCTATAATGTGGTTCGATTCCACAATAAGCTGTAGGTCCCAGCTAAGTAACCAATTGGTTCTTGGCCACGTAAAATAAGTCTAATCCTTCACCACCCTAGAGAGCTGGTAATCAGCTTAGTGGTCTGGTAAAACTAAGGTATACTTAAGTTTCCGTACGGGGGTAAAAATCTCCAACCCCAAACACTCCAACATTAGAAGTCATGCGAAATTTTGTAAAACCCCCATTGAAAACAAAGATTTCTACATAACTGGACGAGCTTCTAGCGAACTGGAACTACCAATACTCGAGTCTCTTATGATAAAACAGCTTGTTCCGAAGTTGAACACTCAGACTTTAGCAGTTCCTTTATACCTGTCATAATGATAATGTTTTTGTTGTTTTGTTTCTCCTTCGAAGACCTCATTTTCTGTATTTGTGTCGTACTGACAGGTTGGATCCATACCCTTAGTCACTTTTATTTATTTATTTATTTGTTTTCTTAATGTGATTTTAGATTTTAGTTTTAAAACATATTTTAAATATAAATTTTTTTACTTGTCTTTTACATATTCTATTTGTTTTAATTAATTTCTCTGTATTTTACTTGTTCCTCGGTGTCCTTTGTGTAAAAGTTTCCTTTTAAGTCGATTGTCATTTCTTATGTTCTGACTTTGCCTTTGCATAATTTTTCGGTAATTTTTTATTGTCAATGTTTTTTGTTTTTTAATTCTAGAACCCCTGATGATATAATCATGGATTATGAAACGTTGGGAATAAACATGTAATCAAATGGCTAATCAAGAGTATTCCTGTCTGCCTTCCCGATTGATGTCTGTATTCAGGCATTCCCTGTCCTTGCTCATTAGTATATGTATACATACATATATATATATATATATATATATATATATATATATATATATATATATATATATATATATATATATATATATATATATATACATATATATATATATATATATATATATATATATATATATATATATATATATATATATATATATACACACACATAATTTTAAACTTACCCTATCGTGTTTACTTACAAATACCTTGTGAGTAAAGCCCTCAGCTCAGAGAAGTTCCCCCCTTTTTCCTTTTTTTTTATGATTTCCTGAATCAACAGCAATCAGATTTTATACAAAAATAGAGGTAAGTAAAGAAATCATTCATTTAGAGTCTGTAACTGTCTCGTGGTAAGCATTTCCCCAGGTTAAATCAAAAATATATATGTATATTATAGATATATATATATATATATATATATATATATATATATATATATATATATATATATATATATATATATATATATATATATATATATATATATATATATATATATATATATATATATATATATATATATATATATATATATATATATATATATATATATATATATATATATATATATATATATATATATATATATATATATATATATATATATATATATATATATATATATATATATATAATGTAAAGGCCATTTCTGAGCCTATACTTGATTTAAGTCTCTGTTTTATGAACAGAGGTTTGATCTCGCTTATCCCGAGATATTATGTGATAGCGTGAGCCACTTCATCAGTTGTATCTTTCCCTAACTAAAATCTAAGGACTACTGGAATGAGATACTAAGTACAAAACTAAAATCTTTATTGACAAAAAATAACGAAAATAACTTCCTAAACATTATGAATGATTCATTAAAGAAATCCAAGAATTCTTCTAAGGAAATAAGGTTCCAAAATCATAAACACACCCAATTACTTAAGGGAAATACAGAAAATAACTCATCTGTCAAAACATAAACAGGTCAATTAATAAAATCAGGTCATCTCAAAAAACGTCATACCACTCCCTTCCTTGTAGGAGGGAGAGAGGGAAAAAGGAAAGGAATACCTGTGAAAGAATAAACATCACATTAAAAATCAGAAAATGTAAAAATTGCAGAAACACATTTTTCACTGTCACAGGGGTAACGTTTGTGTTCATAGTTCTGAAAATAAAGTCTAAAAACGTATATGAGTTCTACTCACTCCACAAGTCCTCTGGGACAGTCTCCATGTGAAAATACACCTCACATTGTCAGACACACAGAAATCGAATCTCAATGCCCGATGAATCAACGGTCCCACCCATTATATTCATTATGCAATGCACGAACGAACGTACTTTTCCGTGACATCATTCGAGATCAAAGTTCGGCAAGACACGCCTCTGTACTTCAAGGCGTCATGAAGTACACGTACACACACGTACATTATCGAAATGCTTTCTTCAAAACCGGATTTTGTAACTGGTTCAGCTTCTAGAACGTTCTTTGCTGAAAACGTATTTGCCAGCCCGTGTCCTGTCACCAAGGAGCCTTTTGCGACTTCCTGTGGTATGAGAACGGTTCAGCACTTTTCTTATATGCTGTGTATAGTCGAAATGGACCCTGCGAATAGCTGACCCAACTTTTCAAAGGTCACCTTCATAAAGCACTTACATATATATATATATATATATATATATATATATATATATATATATATATATATATATATATATATATATATATATATATATATATATATATATATATATATATATATATATATATATATATATAATATATATATATATATATATAATATATATATATATATATATATATATATATATATATATATATATATATATATATATATATATATATATTATATTACAATTTAACCTGGGGAAATACTTACCACGAGACAGTTACAGACTCTAAATGAATGATTTTGTTACTTACCTCTATTTTTGTATAAAATCTGACTACTGTTGATTCAGGAAATTGTAAAAAAAAAAAAAAAGGAAAAAGGGGGGAACTTCTCTAAGCTGCGGGCTTTACTCACAAGGTATTTGTAAGTAAACACGCTAGGGTAAGTTTAAAATTACGTGTATTTACATGAAAGGAAATATCAGAAGATGAACTGCACTAATCAGGCAGGCAAGGCCTGAGAGTTTAATTATAACTGGGAAAACTTGGAAGTATATCTGTCGGTGCAGATACAAGGCACAGTCAAGAGAGATTTCCACTGCTAACAAACTCTATGTAAACAGAGAGATTCACGAATTAAAAGCCAGTAAATTATACATAGGACAAGGCGAGCACAGAGGGTGCCAACAAGCCTTGAACACACAATTTCATGTAATTATTTAAACACAGGCATTTACATAACACTGCCCTAACAAGGCAAGGTTGATATGGAAATACTGGCACTTAGAAATGGAAATAGGAAGTTTAGTACGAGAATTACAACAGTGTGACTGACAGGGAGAACCTTTTTAACAGATCACTTGACCTCGTAGAAGAGGTGGCTTCAGCGAGGGTAATGGTGGCGGAGGAAGGGCTAAGGGCTTCACTGTTAAGAACACTAAAGGTCCCTACAAGATAGGACCGTGTGGTAGGGCATGGCTCTGTGAAGGAGGCGGGAATGGAAGGGGGAGATGCATCTTGCTTGCATCCAGCAATGTCTCTCTCCCCTGTTCCTTCAGTGAGACCCTTATATGACTTTGGTCAGGGGTCAGGAGGTTATCCACAGGTAGCTGGGTCATTTATGACTCAAGTTCCAGATGTGCATGCCAGCTGTCCTTTTCTCTTAATCTACCTCCCCGGCGCTTAGGCTCCTCACAACCTCGTGTCTGTGTAAACAAAAGCTTCCAGCAATCATATGTTTGAGAAAAAGTTGAAAGGTGATTAACAGCTTAAGGGAGGGGCCTATATTCTTTTTGCCCTTCCTTGTCAGGCAGTGCCCAAAATGCACTGTTGTATTTTCCAGCTTTAAATGAAACATTTGGTGGCTGGGATTCTTGGGAAAATGTAATAACTTCCTGCCCAAGTTGACATCTCGCACCTTTAGTCGCTTGCGACTGTCTACCAAACCCAGGATACAGCAGACAAATGCTTTATATTACTCTAATTTTCTCGTTAATGGCACTCTTGTACATTTAGTAACCTAAATCTCTGTCATATGAGATATCTGAAAATTTACTTGATAAAGAATTCAACATTTTACGTTAATCGCAGAGTAAGGAAAAATAGAGGTTTTAACCTTAGATTACTGTAACTTTAAAACAGGTACATTTACAACTACTGTATACAAAAGTTAGGAAAAATAAAGGTTTTAACCTTAAATTACTGTTACTTTAAAACAGGTACATTTACAACTACTGTATACAAAAGTTAGGAAAAATAAAGGTTTTAACCTTAAATTACTGTTACTTTAAAACAGGTACATTTACAACTATAAGAAAGTTACTGTAAATATTAAAGTACACTAATTTTAATTGACCTCCTTAACGTAAATCTCAAAAGAAATATGAGTACATGATCATAAGTATTAAAATACAATAAATCCTTAGTTACTATTATTTTGAAACAAAGTTGCTGTATATATTAAATACAATAACCGTAAGTGATTTCCTTAATGTAAGTCTAAAATAATCATGCACTTAACTTTTAATAGCTGTTATAGTCACAGACATGTAGTTAGTTTGCCTTGAGGAGACATTACACTGAAATATACATGGACTTTGTTAGGTGTTGCCATGCTACTTAAGTTGATGGCACAGGGCCAGACGTGGCACTGAAGTCAATGGGACTTACGAGCACAAAGCTAAGTACAATGAAGGACAGACGGTCTTTTCAATTCACGGACTCGGGGTTTACATTACAAGGGAATAACAAAGAAGGCAAATGATAACGTTAAAGAAAAAATGATGATTAATATGCCGAAATTATACTCTTTTAGCCTTTAAAAAAAATGGCTTAGGTTTATTCTTTTGCTCAAGGGGCTTCAAAAGGAAGTCATAAGACTTACAAAATTGGGATGTCTGTCAATTGCACTCTGCGTTGGCAGAGTGGGAAGCAAGGTAAAATATAAGCCTTTGCGAGGCATAAAATGATTAATTTGACAAAATAATGAGAGGGAAAATGTTAAGGAAAAGAATAAATTACAGAGTTATAAGAAAAATAAATAGGTGACACCCTCTCCTGGATAGAGGTGCCAAGGAACTTCGTAGGATAAAAGGGGTGGCACTGTGACAAATTTGCAATGGTGCCAGGGGAGTTCAGCAGCTCTCTTTAAGCTACCTGATGTTACCTACGCCTGTGATTTCTGCTGCAGATCTCTTTAGGTTGATGGTTCTCCTTGGTAGAAGAATTGGTCGAACCGAGTCCGAGGAGGAAATTGGAGTGCCATCTGTGTCGGCTTCTTTGGCGGCTGAAGCAGGGGCATTTATTGCAGGCTCTACCCCAAGTCGCCGCAATTCTTTGAGTTCATCAGCCATTTGAGACACAGCAGAATCCTTATCCACGGTCATGTCCACGGGGGACCGGGATAGAGAGGAAGAGGTCACGGTGGGCGTGATAGGCTCACAGGTTACCATGACCAGCTCAGGCACGGGTTGCAAGGCTGCACCTTCGGTTGAGCTTCCGCTGTGGTCGGAAGGATCCGTCTCTCTTACGCTGGTAGCGGAGCCAAGCCGGGAGAAGAGAGGGAATCCTTATTGGGATCTCTTGAATGGAGATCGGGGGCGTGCTCTGGCGCTGGCACTAAGGCAGGGTCAGGCACCATTATTTGATTTGGAATTTGCTAGTCGTTCAGGACGGACGGAGCTTGGCACTGCTCAGTGCACGAAAGTGGCACTGGCAGAGATTGTGAATCAAGTTTGGAATCTCCTGAAGGGAGATCTATTTGGGACACTCGCACTGGCACTGGTGCAGGGCCTGGCACCGGAATGGGATCTGGGAACGATCGCGATGGAGGGAGCCACTGCACATCGTACTCAGGTGGCACTGGCAGTGTATGGAGGGAGCCACTGCACATCGTTCTCAGGTGGCACTGGCAGTGTAATGAGTGTAGGCATTTCAGGCTTACTTGTGCCTAATGAATGATTTGGGGGATTTGGACCCCTGGATTGCTGTAACTTAATTGGGGACTGGAAGTCCTGTTCCAGGAGGATGTCATAACCTCCAGGAATATAGCTTGCTAATTCAAGATTGCAAATTTTGGATCTACGAGGTCTTGTGACTCGCAACTGGACAGTAGAGAGTATAATTTTAAATGGATTGATAACCTCAATTGTGACAAGTTTACATCAGTTAATGGTAGCTTCATAGGAAACTTTGTCTTTCCTTATGAGGGAAATTTGCGTGCCCGAGTCATCAAATGCCTTGACCTGGCGTGCAGGGTAGCTACCTTGAGGAGGTGCCACATACATGGAACCCTTGGCTGGAGGGCCTAAGGACTTTAGATTTGTAACTGCCAAGGCAATGGCGGGAGTACTTAATTTATTACTAGGGCATTTTGGCCCTGTGGGAGAGTGGCCATAAACTTTGCAAGCCGTGCAATAGCTCTGGCTGTAATCTCTTTGTGGCACTGCCCCCGTGGAGGGTACAGGCCTGTTAGTTGGTAGATTCCCGGGAGAGGGTTTGAAAGGCACTGTGGGTGGCGCCTGGGGCTTGTTTCGGCACTGCTCGGTGGAATGTCCAGCTTTCTTGCAGAACCCACATTCAACAGGTTCCTGCAAGTGTCCATTCTTGGGCGGAGAGGTGATGGAGGTGAAAGGAGGGCATATTTTATGTCTCAATGAGCTTGCATGGGCGTGATGGGTGTCCCATGTGTCAGTGAAGGAACAGCACTCTGCTAGAGTCATGGGCGCCTTTTTGCATACGTGGGTGGCTAGGGCGGAAGGGGCGTAATATAAAAAGTTTTCAATTTTTAACTACTCAAGGATGTCCTTGGCAGTGGAGACTCCCAGGGACTCTAGCCATTTAGAGAGGGCCCTATCTGATTGATAGGCCCAGTCAGACCATGTCTGTCCTGCTTCTTTCATCTGGCCTCTCCAGCGTCATCTCCAGCATTCGGGGGTGATCCTGTACGCCTTTGTGATCACCTGGCGCACTTCCACCCACTTCCCTTGATCCGCCTCAGGGAGGGCATTGAAAACAATTAGACCCTTTCCTCCACGGAATTTTCCCAAGAGTAGGGAGACTTCAGCGGGAGCGAGTGGGTAGGCGCTAAGGATCCTTTCTACCCGATCGAGCCACACCTCGGGCTCTGTCTCGGTCCACTTGGGCATAAAGGTATGAGCCTGAGCGAGGGTGGATACGCCAGGGGCTGGAGAGGAGCTGGCAGTGCCAATGTGGGCCATCTGTAGCTCATGGGCCCACTGCCTTTCCTCCCTTTTGAGCCTATCCTTTCATTCTTGTTCTTTCTCCTGTCTTGCATGTTCTTCTCTTGCAAGTCTATCCAGCCTATCTTGCTCTTCCTTCTCCTTTCTCTCTTGTTCTTCCTTCCTTTCATTTCTTTCTTTCTCCCTCTCCTGCCGTTCTGCCTCTCTTTCCGCCTTAGCATCATCTACTTTCTCTTGGACCCAGTCCCTCGGGGCTTGTCCTAACAGTCCCATGTCCTTTCCCGCAGACATACAGAACTTGAAGTCCTCGTTTTGTTGGGTTCTGGATGTCGTAGACGTCTTGAGATAACGCTTATATGGGTGTGACCCTTTAGAAAATCAATATGTCTGAAAATACTAAAATTTCAGGGTGTCTGAAAAACCCAAGTTTGTTCGTGATGAAATGGTTTAATATGTCTGAATAGGACTTAGTGTGTTCTTGATGAACGAATTTTAATTTGACTGAATAAGACTTAGTTTGTTCTTGATGAATGAATTTTGATATGTCTGAATAAGACTTAGCTTGTTCTTGACAAACGAATTTTAATATGTCTGAATAAGACTTAGTTTGTTCTTGATGAACAAATTTTAACTGTCTGAATAAGACTTAGTTTGTTCTTGATGAGTGTGAGAACAATCGTTTGCCGATTGTTCCCTTGGTGGGTTGTTGCCTCATTTTTTTTTTTTTTTTTTTTTTTGCAGTAGGAGTTGACGTCTGTCTCGGTGACTTTGACAGCGTCAGTCAGGTTTGGGATAACAGAGTCAGGTCCTCGTCAGTACAGCAGCTTAGCGATGGACCTACTGTAATCATCTGAATGATGACTTTTTCCTCGAGAGCATGGCAGCATGGTGACTTTGTTAAGCAGTAGGCATGGGCTGCCTGTTGGCTTCAGCAGCTTGATGGTTCTACTGTAATCATCTGGGTGATGGCCTTTTTGACAACGGCGTCTGTCCTGGCGTTTCTACATAGATCGTCTGTTTTTGTGTGATGATTCTACCGTAATCATCAGGGTGATGTCCTTTTGGACAGCAGTGTCTGTCTTGACGCTTCTACAGAGATCATCTGTTATTGTGTGTGATGCTGCTTGGAGTTGTATTTATACCATATTGGTATTTATTTGAATTGATCATTGTTTGTGATTATTGTTGAAGCCATGTGTTTGGTGACTGGGTGTCATTGTTATTTACTACTATAGGGTGTGTGTTACGTGATTTGATTGTTTGCTGCTTGTTTATTGCTATTGTTTTAAACTTGATTGTTTTATGCTGTCGAGAGATGTAGCTAAAGTGTTTATAGATTTGTATAATCCTGTTTACAGCTTTTGATGTTGATATATCGTAAAGTAACCTTGGTTTAGCTACATCAATGTTATTTTGATTTGGAACTGACTCCTGTTATGAATTTGATGATGTATTTATATTTTGAATTGACTCATTATGATATTTAAATTAACTAAATCGTTTATTATTTTGAATGTTTGCTGCTGATAATTATATTTCACTGGTGGTAATATTGAGTATTTTATTTGATTTATTTTGAACCAAACCTGACTCACTTGTAAATATGTATATATTTTATTATAATAAATTAATAATGTTAAGGTCTTTTTTTTCTGGTTTTGTTCTGCTCCTCCCTCCTTTGTTTGTCACCTTTCGTCAGTCATTACAGCCCAATTGCTTGTACTGATTTTGAACCTGCTGGTCTCTAAAACACGAGACCGTAACAATGAGCGAATTTTAATGTCTGAATAAGACTTAGTTTGTTCTTGATGAACGAATTTTAATTTGTTTCAAAAGATGTAATTTGTATTCTATTTCACGCACAGACTCGGCCGGCTATTGTGTGAATGTTGGGGTTTTTTAGTTCACCTCGTAGGGCGTGGATTTGTTCGCAGGGAACTGGTTTGGTTTTGTCCCGAAGGGTGTAGAAAGTTTGGTTTTATTTCGAGCACGGACAAGACTGGCTATGGTGTGAATTTGGGTTTGGTTTGGGTAGCGTTTGCCCGTTCCTGAGAATTGGGTTTTTCTTATGATAAGAAAAAAGTTTTTCCTTTTAGGGGAGTCCCGATACGAGTTAGGTTCGGAAACTCAATGAGCGTTGTAACACTCTTAGAATGATAACCACAAAAAAAAAAAAATAAAGAAGAAATGACGTAGAGTAAACCTTAAAAAAAAAAGTAATGCTTGAAAGAAAAAAAGTATACCTTAGTTTTACCAGACCACTGAGCTGATTAACAGCTCTCCTAGGGCTGGCCCGAAGGATTAGACTTATTTTACGTGGCTAAGAACCAACTGGTTACTTAGCAACGAGACCTACAGCTTATTGTGGAATCCGAACCACATTATAGCGAGAAATGAATTTCTATCACCAGAAATAAATTCCTCTAACTCTTCATCAGCCGGCCGGGGGAATTGAACTCCAGCCCATCGAGTGACAGTCTGAAGCTCAACCGACTCAGCCAACAAAAGGCTTATGCTTGGAAGAGACACTGGGATACTGGCGCAGAGCTGTGGATGGGGGGGGGGAGAGGTTTACATACTGATACAAATTGGTGGTTTAGAAACCAGCCGTTCTTAGAAGTACACTTCTATTTATTTTTACAGAAATGGTAAGTTCATCATCGAGAGAAGGACAAGTTAAAATTATATTATTTGCAAGTTACACTGATAAATGTGCATATTTTGCCAGCCCTAATAAGAACCTTTTCCTCCAACCCTAATATGAGCACAAAACTTAATTCTATTATGCACAGGCGCTGTTTGCCTGAGTCACGTGCGTACGAATTTGCCTTTCCTTATTATTATTTTTTTTTAGCCTTCCTCGCACATGCCCTGAAAAGGGTATTAACCACTTGGGTTTGCGCAGCTGGCAGCTCAAGGTCACCTGGTCTGGGGCAATGACCAGCGTTGGAATTTTCCCGAGACTGACCCCGCTTATACAAACAGATTAATCCGCTTATGGTTTATTTAAGGGAACCCAAAGATAAAGTTTCTCTTAGGCTTACCCAAAATTACCCTGGGAATGACGTGAAGACCACGTGGACACAGCGGACTTTAAGCAAAACAAATGATAACAATAAATAAACAAAAGAGAAAAAAAGGGTCCTTACGCTTGTGAATGAAATAGCAGGCAGTTACTGAATGGAAACGGTTTGAAATGAAACAGAATTTATCACGCGCAGTGCTGTACGGAGGAATGTGTACAAATAAAAATATGAAGCAAACAAATTTTACACTTTCTGAGATTTTACTCTACAATGTTATGAGTTTGCCTAACGGATTCTTAACCTCTACGAGAGAGAGAGAGAGAGAGAGAGAGAGAGAGAGAGAGAGAGAGAGAGAGAGAGAGAGAGAGAGAGAGAGAGAGAGAGAGAATGAAACTGAATTCCAGCGATACGGAAATTTGCTGATTGACCCACGTGGGATCTAAAACATGTGCCTAGCTATTCCAAGATGACTAATTGTCTGGACAACACAAGGAGGAAATACTCGCACTATTTCCCTTTTTTTTTTTAATGCTTCGTAATTCCCCAGCTTTGCCTATGTGAAAACATGCAGGCCCTCATGCAGGGGCTATCAAAACTTGTGTAACGGATACTAACTCTCTCTTCTCGATGACAGCTCTTCATTGGCGAGTCGGTAGAGCTGTGGACTGGTACTCGCCAGGCCCGAGTTCGAGTCTCTGGCTGGCTGATGAAGAGTTAGAGGAATTTATTTCTGGTGATAGAAATTCATTTCTCGCTATAATGCGGTTTGGATTCCACAATAAGCTGTAGGTCCTGTTGCTTAGTAACCAATTGGTTCTTAGCCACGCAAAATAAGTCTAATCCTTCGGGCCAGCCCTAGGAGAGCTGTTAATCAGCTCAGTGGTCTGGTAAAACTAAGGTACTATTTTTTTTTCTTCTTGACTGGATCGCATGCACTTGCCTAACTTTTCCCTATTTCTATTTTCAGTCACAATTTCACTTCCTATCCTAACATAAAATAAAAATACTCACTGAGTGGAACTCCTTCACTGTGCGCATGCGGAATTTACAAAAAAAGGTTCGTTTCTTTGTCTCACACCCAGCCTAGCTTCGCTAGTCGCTGATATGGCAAGTTGCAAGGGGGAAGGATTTAATCTGCAACGTGCAGATTGCAAGGTCTAAGGCAAAGAGGTCGTCATTTTACGATTTTACCTGGGGAAATACTTACCATTAACCAGTTATAGACTCTAAATGAATGATTTTGTTGCCTCTATTTTTGTATAAAATCTGACTGCTTTTGATTCAGGAAATCGTAAAAAAAAACAAGGAAAAAGGGGGGAATTTCTCTAAGCTGAGGGCTTTACTCACAAGGTATTTGTAAGTAAAAATGCTAGGATAAGTTTAAAATTACGTGTATTTACATGAAAGGAAATATCAGAAGATGAACTGCACTAATCAGGCAGGCAAGGCCTGAGAGTTTAATTATAACTGGGAAAACTTGGAAGTATATCTGTCGGTGCAGATACAAGGCACAGTCAAGAGAGATTTCCACGGCTAACAAACTCTATGTAAACAGAGAGATTCACGAATTAAAAGCCAGTAAATTATACATATTACAAGGCGAGCACAGAGGGTGCCAAGAAGCCTTGAACACACAGTTTTATGTAATTATTTAAAAACAGGCATTTACCTAACACTGCCCTAATAAGACAAGGTTGATATGGAAATACTGGCACTTGGAAATGGAAATAGGAAGTTTAGTACGAGAATTACAAAAGTGTGACTGACAGGGAGAACCTTTGCAACAGATCACTTGACCTCGTAGAACAGATGGCTTCAGTGAGGGTAATGGCGGTGGAGGAAGGGCTAAGGGCTTCACTGGTAAGAACACTAAAGGTCCCTACAAGATACAACCACATAGTAGGGCATGGTTCTGTGAAGTTGGCGGGAATGGAAGGGGGGGAGATGCATCTCACTCACATCCAGCAATGTCTCTCTCCCTTGTTCCTTCAGTGAGACCCTTATACAGTATGACTTTGGTCAGGGGTCAGGAGGTTATCCACAGGTAGCTGGGTCATTTATGACTCAAGTTCCAGATGTGCATGCCAGCTGTCCTTTTTCTCTTAATCTGCCTCCACAGCGCTTAGGCTCCTCACAACCTTGTAGCTATGTAAACAAAAGTTTCCTGCAGTCATATGTTCGTGAAGAAAAAGTTGAAAGGCGATTAACAGCTTAAGGGAGGGGCCTATATTCCTTTCGCCCTTCCTTACCAGGCAGTGCCCAAAATTCATTGCTGTATTTTCCAGCTTTAAACGAAGCATTTGGTGGCTGAGATTCTTGGGAAAATATAATATATATATATATATATATATATATATATATATATATATATATATATATATATATATATATATATATATATATATATATATATATATATATATATATATATATATATATGACTTTTATCACATCACCGTGATTCATATACAATCAGGAAGCTACAAACGTCCTTTAATATCAATTCGCTCTACCTCAAAATAATATATTTTCATCTATGTTACCGAAGGGGAATTTTTTTAGGCCCTGTGGATTAAGGCATCCACTGTAGTCCTGAGTTCTTGTCCTTCGTTGGTTCGAGCCCATGGGACGACGAACTTATTATCAACTAAAAAAATTCCCCTTCGGTAATATATATGAAAATATATTATTTCCGAGGTAGAGCATATTGGATATCAAAGGACGTCTGTAGCTTACTGATTGTACTGATTATATATATATATATATATATATATATATATATATATATATATATATATATATATATATATATATATATATATATATATATATAAATTTTCTGACTCATATCAGGATCGAACCCAGGTCTTTCAATTGAAAGGCAAAGGTGCTGTCCACTAGGCCATACAAGTCTAAAAGAAGTTGGAACCTGAGAGCAACTGCACCCAAGGAATTACCTGGGCAAGCTAACTGCTTGCATACCAGCGAGTTTTCCCCAAATTCCCGACTCAGCAGTTGCTCTCAGGTTCCAGCTTCTTTGACTTGTATGGCCTAGTGGACAGCGCCCTGTCTTTCAATTGAAAGACCTGGATTCCATCCTGATGTGAGTCAGAAATTTATTTCTGTTCCACACATGATTTTGTTGATTATTTATTATTTATATATATATATATATATATATATATATATATATATATATATATATATATATATACATATATATATATATATATATATCCCTCTGTTTCTGACGGTTCCGCCTTCGACGTTCGAGGTAATAAATATATTCATCAGAAATTATTTCCGGCTTATATATATATATATCCGGACGGAAGAAATTTGGCCCCAAAACGGCAGAATAATCATAATTTGAAGGTTTTTTTGATGTAAAACTAATAATAATGCAGTTTACGTCGTTTTCAATGCACCCAGAGCATTAAAAGTAAGGTTTTCTTATGATTTTTGACTTTTCGACGATTTTCCGGTTTACAACGATTTTCGGTTATATAAGAACGGAACCCTGTAACCGGGACCGCTATATATATATATTTAATATATATATATATATATATATATATATATATATATATATACATATATAATATAATATATATATATATATAATATATATGCATGTATGTATATATATATATATATATATATATATATATATATATATATATATATATATATATATATATATATATATATATATATATATATATATATATAAATATATATATATATATATATATATATATATATATATATATATATATATATATATATATATATATATATATATATATATATATATATATATATATATATATATGTGGTATATATATATGTATATATATAAATATATATATAAATATATACAAATAATATATATGTATCAATAATATATATATATATGTATATACAGTGAACCCCCGTATTCACGGGGGATGCGTCCCACACACCCCTGCGAATAGGTCAAATCCGCGAATGCTTACAACGCCCCTCTAAAAACGTTTATACCTGTCTACCATGAAGGGTCAAACACCAAAGTATGCCTAAAAATACCAGCCTACATCAAATATACATTAAACTATTACCTTATTACTGTATTAATCTTTGAAATGATACTATTAATATAATTTCCAAGCCATCTTAAACATTTTATCATTACATTTATATGTACGTACTGTATGGCTTACAGCTGTAGGTGAAAATAATCCAGTTCCCCCTACGTACTCAGCCACACATTTTCTTTCATGCAGTTATAAGCCGTTCCATTTTCTTTTTTAGGGGGAACCATTGGTATTTACATATACAGTATGAAATTCACAAAAAGAGAGAGACAAAAATTTACAAAACGTATGCACATTTTAAAAAATTTAATACTACGTATATTTGTACCTGTCTACCATGAAAGGTCAACACCAAAGTTCTGTATGCCTAAAAATACCAGCCTACATCAAATATACATTAAACTGTATCTTATTACTGTATTAATCTTTGAAATGATACTATTAATATAATTTTCCAAGTCATCTTAAACATTTTATCGTTACATTTATACGTACATACTGTATGGCTTACAGCTGCAGGTGAAAATAATCCAGTCCCCCTACGTATTCAGCCACACATTTTATTTCATACAGTTATACGCCGTCCCGTTTTCTTTTCGGGGGGAACATTGGTATTTACGTATACGTAATTCACAAAAAGAGAGACAAAAATTTTTTTAAAAATTTATGCACATTTTAAAAAATTTCATACTGCTGTACTTATATATTAAGATTACTACATACGTAAATCACACGGGTACTCACCAGCAATGAATGTTGAATAAAGATGATGATGATGAATTAGCTGTGCAGTGCGATGAATAATGAAGAAGACATGACTGCACAGCAACGCAGAATTGTTACAACTCATCGGAGGGTACCTCTTCACCTTCAGGAGGCACTTCTTCAGTTGATTTGGGAGGCATGACTTCAGGCGATTGGGAGGCATTTCTTCAGGCAATTCGAGAGGCACTACTTCAGGCGACGGGGGAGGCACTTCTTCAGGCGATTCGAGAGGCACTACTTCGGGTGATTTGGGAGGCTTTGGAGGGGCCTTCTTCATCCGTTTGATGAACATGGTGATAGGCAGCTGCTGTCGCTGCTTTTTCATGGTGGTGAGGGTTTGATTATAGGGCTCCCATGCTGAATCAAGCATGTTTGAAAACTTTAAGGAGCATTCCATAAAAGGATCCCATGTTGAAACATACTCCTGCATATCCTGAATCATTCTCTTCATGTGGGACAGACGTTCCAAAGTCAGGGCGCTCTCCTCTTCCTCCTGCTCCTCCCCTGAACCTGGCGTATCTTCTTCCTCACTGGCAGACTTCGTCAGCTCTTCCAAATCCTGGTCCATCAGGGGTCAGAGTGAGCATCAATAAGGGTGCTGATTTCATCCTCGGTGATGTCCTCGAAGCCTTCCCCACCTAGAATCCTCGCCAACTGGACAGCCTTATTAATGGCCGAATGTTGAATTTCTTCAGGAGAGAAGCCCCTGTAATCATGAACACACTCCAGCCACAGTTTGTTCCAGCATGCATTCAGGGTCTCCTTCTTCATGTCATTCAGTGATCGGCTGATGATGCCCAGACATGTGGCAATTGTGAATTTACGCCAATATTCTTTTAGCGTAAATTCACTGTCACTGTCCATTGCAGTTACAAGGTGCTGGAGGGAGTTCCTGGTATAGAGTGCCTTGAAGGCACGGATCACGCCCTGGTCCATAGGCTGGAGGAGAGAGGTGGTGTTGGGAGGGAGGAACTCAAACTGGACTCCCTTGTAAGAAAGATCGAGAGGGTGGCCACCAGCATTATCCATAATCAGCAACACCTTGAACTCCATGGCCAAGTCGTTCAGGTATTGCCTAACTTGAGGGATGAAGCTCTGATGGAACCAGTACTCTGCGAGGACTTTGGTGATCCAGGCCTTATGGTTATGCATCCAGAACACAGGAGGCAATGCCTTGTTCTTATTCTTGAGGGCCCTGGGGTTTGCAGCCTTGTAAATGAGGCCTGGTTTAAGCATGAAACCAGCTGCATTCCCACACATGATGAGGTTAACCCTATCCTTCTGGGCCTTGAATCCGGAGACTTTAGCTTCGTCCTTCATAAGGTATGTCCGGGAAGGCATCTTCTTCCAGAACAGGCCAGTCTCATCCATATTGAACACCTGTTCTGGATGGTAGCCCTTCCCCTCAATGATCTTCTTGAAGGCCTCCGGATATTTCGCGGCCGCTTCAGTGTCTGCAGATGCTGATTCCCCATGCAGAGTAACAGACTTTACGTTGAACCACTTTTGAAATCGGTGGAACCGCCCCTTGCTGGTCTGGAAACCTTGAGGCGCTGATGATGGTCCTGCTTGGGGTTCTTCCCCCTTTCTTCTTCTGCTGGTTCATCAAAGCCTAGAAATTCCAATTCGCCTTCTTCAACGCCTTCCTCTGCCTGTACTACGTCGTTGCCTTCCTTAGCAGTTGATAACTGCTGGTGGAGTTGTCGTGCTTTCTTGCGAATGATGTTGGAGTCGAGGGGCACGTTTTTCTTCCAGCAGTCCTTTATCCAGATTGCCAGAGCAGATTCCATTTTCACAATTGTTTTATCCCGCACTGTTGCAACTGTCTTTGCACTACCGAAGTAGCTCATAGTCACAGACTTGCGTATCTCCGCCTCTTTCTTCTTGATATATCTCACTGTGCTCTCATTAACACTGAAATGGCAGCCAGCCGCGGCAAAACTTTTGCCCTCCTTTAACATGTCAAGAAGTTTCACCTTCTCCTCGAGTTCATAACAGTCTACTTTCTTTTAGACTCTTTGCCACAAGCACAAGACTCTGAAGGAGCAGGGTGTTTTTTAGGAGGCATTTTAGGGCCGAATACCGCTGATGCACAAAGATAAGAAATCGAAATGGACAGACGCATGGTTTCACAGGGTAAGATGCTGCGAACTATACGCACAATCTGATGATGCTGTGGAGCGTCCTCCCAGATTTTCGTGTTCGCGAGTTGGTTATGAATGTTCAGCCAATGAGCGCCAAGTGAACAGCCAATGAGCGCCAAGGAAAATGAATGGTGCTTCTGGACTGGCTGCTTTGCAGATGACAGCCAATAGTGTGTCGAGTATCACTGACCCTGGGTACACAGCGTCCAGCATCGCGATTTCTTTTTATTTGCAGAGAGGTGGCTTGGGTGAAGCACTTTTAAGAAAAACAAATATATATTTTTGAAATTTTGCTGTGTTTACGTTAATATATTACAGTACTGTAATATTTGAAAATTAGTAAATCACTTTTAACTTACAAAATGTACTTACAGTAGTCATTACAGTAATATATACTTCACATACATGAAAATGCTACGTACCGCAGATGTAAACATACGTACCCTGCAGTATTCCTGTTGTCTTATGTATTTTAGATATGCTCTACGTACTACCCGTAGTACTGTACTATACTATGTATCATCCTAAAACACTTTTTGTATGTAATATTTAAAAATCATCTTACAACAAAACATTTTA